>NC_138768.1:466223683-466656183 GCF_965119305.1 Pelophylax lessonae | reverse complement strand
TCACCTCGGCGGTTTCTATTTTTTGCGCTATAAACAAAAAAAGAGCGACATCTCAAATAAAAAACAATATTTTTTACTTTCTGCTATAAAACACAGCCAATAAAAGAAAATAATTTAAAAAAAACTAATTTTTTTTTATAATTTTAGGCCAATATTCTGACGCATATTTTTGGTAAAAAAAATCCCAATAAGTGTATATTGATTGGTCTGCGCAAAAGTTCTACAATCTAGGGGATAGATTTATGGCATTTTTTTTTATTTTTAATTTTTTTTACTAGTAATGGCAGCGATTAGTGATTTTTAGCAGGACTGTGACATTGTGGCGGACAGATCGGACACCTAACTGACACTTTTGAGGGGACCAGTGACATTACTACAGTAATCAGTACTAAAAACATGCACTATTACTGTAATAATGACACTGGCAGGGAAGGGGTTAACACCAGGTGTGATCAAAGGGTTAAATGTGTGCCTAGGGGATGCTTTCTAACTGTGTGGGGGATGGACTCACTAGATGAACATAGAGATCTGTGTTCCTGAATAGCAGGAACATAGGAACTCTCTACTCATCTGTGACAGAATGGCGGTCTGCCTTGTTTACATAGGCAGACCGCCCTTCTGTCTCTCTGAGGAGCGACCGTGGGTAGCCGGCAGACACCGCGTCTGCCGGACCTGCTGATTTTCTCCCCCTCTGGCCAATGACATACAGGTACGTCGTTTTACGTAATAAAGCCAACCTGCGTATATGTGCGGCTGCTGGTCAGAAAGTGGTTAAAAAAGCCTGAAATCTTTCCTAAATGTACATAACATAACTGGATACTAACATTTGTAAAGTTAATCCAGGGAATATCTGATTGCGTCTCAGAGGAAGGAAGGAATTTTTTTCCCCTGCTGGAGCAAATTAGATAATGTTTTGCTGGGGTTTTTTGCCCTCCTCTGAATCAACTGTGGGTATAGGATTGTGGATTGTGTATATGGGATTGTATGATTTTTTCTTTTTTCTTCTTTTATTGGTTGAACTGGTTGCATAGTTAGTCTGGTTGAAAAAAGACACAAAGTCTATGTAGTTCAACCAATAAAAAGGGTAAAACAAAAAATAAATTTACAATCCCATATACACAATCCTACATCCGTAGTTGATCCAGAGGAAGGCAAAAAACCCCAGGAAAGCATGATCCAATTTACTATAACAGGGGGAAAAAAATCCTTCCTGATCCCCCAAGAGGCAATCGGATATTCCCTGGATCAACTTTACCTATAAATGCTAGTATCCAGTTTTATTATGTACATTTAGGAAAGAATCCAGGCCTTTATTAAAGCAATCTACTGAGCTGGATAGAACCACCTCTGGAGGGAGTCTATTCCACATTTTCACAACTCTTACTGTGAAGAAATCTTTCTGTATTTGGAGATTCAATCTTCTTTCCTGCAGACATAAAGAGTGCTCCCTTGTCTGCTGTAATGACCCTAAAGTGAATAACTCAACACCAAGTTCACTATATGGACCCCTTATGTATTTATACATGTTGATCATATCCCCCCTTAATCTCCTCTTCACAAGAGAGAATAAATTCAGTTTCTCTAATCTTTTCTCATAGCTGAGGTCCTCCATGCCTCATCAGTTTGGTTACCCTTTTCTGCACTTTCTCCAGTTCCCCCATATCCTTTTAGAGAACTGGTGCCCAAAACTGAACTCCATATTCCAGATGAGGTCTTACTAATGATCTGTACAGGGGCAAAATTATATCACTCTCTCTCTCTTAACCACTCTTGATACAATAAAGGATTTTGCTCACTTTGGAAACCGCTGCTTGGCATTGCATGCTATTATTAAGCCTTTGATCTACCAGAAAACCCATATCCCTCTCCACCATTAATACCCCCAGTTGTACCCCCCCCCCCCCCAGATGGACTTGTGTCTTTTTTAAACCTGGCTATGTATTAACGGCAGACACGGACACACACATTAACATCCATGCAAAATAGTGCTTTTTACCGTGTTTTTGATGCTGCTAAACTTCTGTACAAGAAAAAAGCATCAAGAGCAGACAGTGTGCATGAAGCCTAATTGTTAATATTCTGTATAGTAATAGGCAATTTGTAATTGGTACATAAACATTACAAACAGAGCCTTTATGAATATGCCCAAGGCATATTTGAATGATAAAGCATTGATCAGAACTCTCCTGGATCAGCTAGACCTGTTCCTCAAAGCCTCAATCAAAACCCATACATGACTTTAATGCAGTACTAAAACCTGTAAACAGGGCCATCTTTAATATTGGTTGGGCCCTGGGCAAACATTTTCTTGGGCCCCCTCTATTTTGAGACATACAAAAAATAGCAGGTAGACTCAGACTAGTTTACTGCAGCGGATCATGCAGCATTTGCAATTGGTTGCCAGAGGTTACAGCCTATTCTTACCGCTCACTGACTGGTTGCTAGAGGTTATAATATATAATTTTTGCTTGCTAGAGGTTACTGCACATTATTACCGCTCACTGATTAGGTGCTAGAAATTACAGCACATCATTACCACTCACTCATTGGCTGCTAGGGGGTTACAGCATTTTACCACTCACTGTTTACTATAGATTAGAGCAGATCACTGATTGATTGCTACAGGTTACTGCACATCATTACCACTCACTGAGCAGTAGAGAAATCCCAAACAATTGAGCAAGTAAAGAAGCACAATAATACACATACTACAGGAGAGGGTCAGAGATTACAGACATACTACAGGAATTCATCAGAGATTGCAGACATACTACAGGAGAGCGTCAGAGACTGCAAACATACTAAAGGAGAGCGTCGGACTGGGGACATACTACAGGAAATGGTCAGAGACTGCAGACATACTACAGAAGATGGACAGAGACTGCAGACATACTACAGGAGATGATCAGAGACTGCAGACATGCGACAGGAGATGGTCAGAGACTGCGGACATAGTACAGGAAATGGTCAGAGACTGCGGACATAGTACAGGAGATGGTCAGAGACTGTGGACATAGTACAGGAGATGGTCAGAGACTGCGGACATGATACAGGAGATAGTCAGAGACTGCAGACATGATACAGGAGATGGTCAGAGACTGCGGACATGATACAGGAGATTGTCAGAGACTGCGGACATGATACAGGAGATGGTCAGAGACTGCGGACATAGTACAGGAGATGGTCAGAGACTGCTGACATAGTACAGGAGATTGTCAGAGACTGTGAACATAGTACAGGAGATGGTCAGAGACTGTGAACATAGTACAGGAGATGGTCAGAGACTGTGGACATAGTACAGGAGATGGTCAGAGACTGCGGACATGATACAGGAGATAGTTAGAGACTGCAGACATGATACAGGAGATGGTCAGAGACTGCGGACATGATACAGGAGATTGTCAGAGACTGCGGACATGATACAGGAGATGGTCAGAGACTGCGGACATAGTACAGGAGATGATCAGAGACTGCAGACATAGTACAGGAGATGGTCAGAGACTGTGGACATAGTACAGGAGGCGGTCAGAGAACTTTCTACAGTGCACACCTTTACAGTTGAAAAACAGAGCTTAGGGTTTTAGGATAGCAGACATTTTCTGGGGGTAAGGACATACCTCGCCACCTGGGCTCACCATACACTTTCAGAGGTCTGAGGGTGGGGCTCCGACTCTGATCTCACTTCAGCTGCTCACTTCCAAGCACACAGGCTGCAAGGGGCGGGGTCAGAGCATCAGTGGAGCTCTCTGCCCTGCCCCCTCTCTGCTGCCTGGCTTGGGAATGCAGCCTCCTGTGCCATCTGTGCGCTCTGCAGTACCGTCAATTCACAGGCAGCGCAGGTTTAAGTGGCAGCTGCTTTGGGCCCCCAACAAAGATTGGGCACAGGGCAGTTGCCCCATTTGCCCCACGTTAAAGACCGCCCTGCCTATAAACCTCTATAAGTTTACTTGTAAGTGTTTAGTGAAATTTAACAGAGTTGATCAAACGTCTTTGAATTCACTGTGCTGATAATCTATCTGATCTGCCCCTTTGATCCATTCACAGCAGGAAAAATCTACCTAGATTAAGTCTTTTTCTCATTTTGGCCTTTCATAGGACTAAAATAGACCTTCTATGGATGTTTAGATGAAACTCCATAACACTCTTACCCACACCTCTATTCCTACATGGATACACATTCAAAATGGTGTCCAGAGGAAATTAGTATACTGTATACATGAAAAATATTAGAGTGCCTCCACTCTGAATGAAGGAGCACAGGGGCACCTTTGGACAGCAGCATTGTCAGTCTGGGGGGAGGGGATTGTTAGATGTACTATGAATGAACAGATTTAGATACACTAAAGTGGTGTACACGCTATAAGAAAATCGGGCGAACGATTGCTCGATTTTCCTCGTTGTTTCACAGCAAGTCAGAACTGAGGAAGGAGATAATGTAAGAAACTTCTCGCACGACAGAGGCTTTTTTTGTTGTTTATTGTTTCTGATCGTGCAAAGTCTTTCATTTTGGATTTTTCTCGTACGAAAATTGTACCAAAACTGTGCGCATTAAACGAAAATTGTTTGTTCAGTTCCCGTACGAGAAGAAAATGTTGAGTTTATCCCTTCAGAAATTTTAATTTGGAAAGTCTGAATTGGCTGTCGAAAGTTGTGTACACACTACTTGAAAATTGTAGGATTGTTCCTTGGCTGAAAATATCTGCCAGAATTTCTTATAGTGTGTACGAGTCCTAACACATTGAAGCCAAACTCCAGCCCTCACTGCAGTTACAGTAACAACTTTTTTCTTTTGAGATCAAGGTTTTATATAAATAAATACAAGTTGATTGTTGTGAGGTTCCTGTAAATGCACTAATGTAGATGGACTTTCCAGGTCTTCTCAATCCAACACTGCATATTCACTTATCAATCCCATAAAAGAGGCAGACAGAGAGAGGAGGGAACATCTCATTGCGCAACAGCCATAAAATCCAATTTTATACAGAAAGAAATGTACTTTCAAGAAGGAAGATAAAAACAAGACAAAATTCAAATTGCTGCGGATGTTCTGACGTCACTGCTACTCCTACCTCCCAACGTACATTTTGTCCAAAAGGAGATCGTCACTGAGGCAACTGAATCGCCATGTTCACATAGGCAGGATATACAGTACCTCAAAAAAGTGAGTACACCCCTCACATTTTTGTAAATATTGTATTTTATCTTTTCATGTGAAAACACTGAAGAAATTACACTTTGCTACAATGCAAAGAAGTGAGTGTACAACTTGTATAACAGTGTAAATTTGCTGTCCCCTCAAATTATTTCAACGCAGTCATTAATGTCTTAACCGCTGGCAAAAAAAGTGAGTACACCCCTAAGTGAAAATGTCCAAATTGGGCCCAAAGTTTCCATATTATGTGTGGCCACCATTATTTCCCAGCACTACCTTAACCCTCTTGGGCATGGAGTTCACCAGAGCTTCACAGGTTGCCACTGGAGTCCTTTTCCACTCTTCCATGACTTCATCACAGAGCTGGTGGATGTTAGAGACCTTGCACTCTTCCACCTTCCGTTTGACGATGCCCCACAAATGCTCAATATGGTTTAGGTCTGGAGGCAGCCCTACTCCATGACACTCCCATCACCATGCTTGACTGTTGGCAAGACACACTTGTCTTTGTACTCCTCACCTGGTTGCCGCCACACATGCTTGACAACATCGGAACCAAATACATTTATCTTGGTCTCATCAGACCGCAGGACATGGTTCCAGTAATCTATGTCCTTAGTCTGCTTGTCTTCAGCAAACCATTTGTGGGCTTTCTTGTGCATCATCTTTAGAAGAGGCTTCCTTCTGGGACGACAGCCATGCAGACCAATTTGATGCAGTGTGCAGCGTATGGTCTGAGCACTGACAGGCTGAGCCTTCCCACCCCTTCAACCTCTGCAGCAATGCTAGCAGCACTCATACATCTATTTCCCAAAGACAACCTCTGGATATGACGCTGACCACGTGCATACAACTTCTTCGATCGATCATGACGAGGCCTGTTCTGAGTGAAGCCTGTGCTGGTAAACCGCTGTACGGTCTTGACCACTGTGCTGCAGCTCAGTTTCAGTAAACATGTTAGGGGCATAGTAGGAGACAAACGTGTACAAAACACTGTGAATGTGGCCTTTGACGAGAATGTAGCGACCTTGGGGATCCCGAATGGTGTGTAGGTGCATGAAGGGAAGGGGTTTTGCAAAAAATATAGCCACCCCTTTTTGGAAAGGGCATTGGCGAGAAAAAACAAGGGGTATTTATGGTGGACATATGTCAGTTGATAACATTCCGGAAAGTGGGTCTCCTGAAGCAGGAGAACCCCCATTCCTTGGGAATGATAATGCTCAAATGCCTTTCTGCGTTTAACAGGAGAATTTAAGCTCTGGGTGTTGTGTGATGCTACCTGTAGAGAGGATACCGTACTCACGCTAGGCTGCATGGTGCGTGGGTAGGAGGTACGCTGATGTAGGCGGCCAGGCAAGGTCCCGAGAATTCCCCCGTGGGAGTCTAATCACAGTTTCACAGTTTCAGTAGGCGTGACGAGAACAGTAGTGAATCGGTTGGACCGCAGGAACCTGGAGGGGAGAAAAAAAAGCCAGTAAAAGGAGAAGAAGAGGGAAAAGAAGACAGCAGAAAAAGAAGAATGCTGCAAGAGCGTGGTCTTGCATGGTGATGAGGAGACCAAGGGCAGAACCCACAGTTCCCCATCACGTGTACGGATGCATCCTGAACCAGTCAGGGCGCATTCCTGAAGGAGGCAAGATGAAGTCATCTTACGTCTGACAGGAGGAGGCGCAATAAAGTCTCTCCGGCATTCCTGTAAAAATAAAAAGAAAACAGTATTCAAGTACTAAAATCACCCCTATGCATGTGGCGAGGGCAACTGCCCAAAAGACACTGTGGGGAGGTAAGGACAAGGGAGGAGGGAAGGGAAGGGTACCATAGAAAGGGGAAGAGTGTAAGGGGAGGAGGGGGGAGCGGGGAATGAGAAGGAAGGAGGGGAGATTAGTGGGAAACAGGTAAGTGGGGGGGGGGGTACTGGGAGGAAGAAGGAAGCTGTAAACTCTACGGCAATTAAGTAAACAGTTAATAATAATGATCAATAGTCCCAGCATTCAAGAAAGAACCTGACCAGCTTAAAATCAAAAAATATGGTAAGCTAGGTCACAAAATGTGAAAGGGAATGTTCACTGGAAAAGAGCCAAAATAACAATCCAAAAACAGACCCAAAAAGGGGGCCAAAAAATGGAGGCAGGGATCAGCGTGGACCCCATTCAGGCAAAGAAGGTTGAACTTCGACGACCGATGAAAGAAGATTCCCGAAGATCAACGAAGACCTCAGGGAGGCTTTACATCACGGTGGCGCTACGTCTGTTGCTTGTTCCATACCGAGGATAAAGGGCTGATCAGTGGGGGTCGCTTGGAAGATTCTCTCCTGGAGGTGGATGGGGCAGGAGAAGGGTCCTTCGTGATAATACCCAGTTGCAGGAGTAGGCCTTCACCCTCCTGGAAGTTGGAGAAGCTATGAGTCTTATTCTGAAGTTGAAAATTCAACCTGAAGGGGAAGGACCACCAATACTTCAGTGCTCTAGTAGATAGTGCAAGTGTGACCGGCTTCAAAGCTCTGCGGCGCTGAATAGGGAAGGGGGAGAGGTCAGCAAAGAGTTGAATCTTGTGGCCTTGGATGGATAGATCCTCTCTACCCCTACTCTTTTTCATGAGCTCTTCCTTAACCCCATAAAAATGCGTCTTGACGATAACGTCCCTGAGGAGGCCATCTTTGCGGGGTGGTTGGAGGGCTTTGTGTGCCCGATCGAGTTCCAAGTGATGGTCAGAAATGTCCGGTATAAGATCTTTAATAAAGGTTTTGATTGTGGTAGGGATGTCCGTGATGGTTTCAGGGATCCCCCTGACCCTGAAATTCCGGCGTCTGCTTCTGTTTTCAAGATCATCCAGTTTACTAAGTGCTGTTTCTAGCTGATCTTGTATAGTCTGGATGCAAGCGGTATTTTGATTGGCGCTTATGACTGTTTGATCCATAGTGTTCTCGATCACTTCGATCCGGGTGCCAATGTTCTGGAGTGCCGCTTTAATGGAGCCCGTGATCTGTGAGGCAGTATGGGCCAGGCCAGTGGCCACCATTTCTGAGAACCTAGCCAATAATAGTGAGAGATCAGGGAAGTGTCCTGGAGAGTTGAGGCCTAGTTGGTGTGGTAAAGCCAGGGCCTCAGGTGAGTGTAGCCCCGGGATCCCTGGGGCCTGCTCCAGGGTTCTGCTGAGGAGAGATTCCGTAGAGGCCGGTGAGGCAAGGGGGGGGGGCTGTGGAAGGTATGCGGGGGTCGCTGGGGAGGACCAGGGATCTGGGGAAGCTGACGGGGTGTCCATATTGCAGGCTAGAGTTTCTCCTACCTCCCTTGGGCCACATTCCTCTGAGGGGAGGAAAGGCGCGGTCGCCATCTTGGCCATCTTGGTCCCGCTCTGGGGATGAGAAGTGCAGGCGGTGGGAAACCTCTCTTCGGTGACCCGCCGACATCCAAGGGGGGACCGCTGGAGGAAGGGGAAGCCGACGATGCAGAGTGCGGGGTGTAGTACACTCCGATGCCGGTGCTGGTGCCCTCTAAAGACCGGAGAGCCGCGGAGCTCCGGGCTAAGCCGCCATATCGGAGCAGCCGCGCATGCGCACTCCTGACAACAATTCTTTTTTTTTAGATCCTCAGAGTTCTCTGCCATGAGGTGCCTGCCATGTTGAACCTCCAGTGACCAGTATGAGAGAGTGAGAGCGATAACACGAAATTTAGCACACCTGCTCCCCATTCACACCTGAGATCTTGTAACATTAATGAGTCACATGACACCGGGAAGGGAAAATGGCTAATTGGGCCCAATTTCGACATGTTCACTTAGGGGTGTATTACACTCACTTTTGTTGCCATTGGTTTAGACATTAATGGCTGTGTGTTGGGTTATTTTGAGGGGACAGCAAATTCACACTGTTATACAAGCTGTACACTCACTACTTTACATTGTAGCAAAGTGTAATTCCTTCAGAGTTGTCACATGAAAAGATAAAATAAAATATTTACAAAAATGTGAGGGGTGTACTCACTTTTGTGAGATACTGTAACTATTCATAAAAGTTGTCAACCACATATTTATCATAAATACCAATCGTGGTGATCACATTGAAAATTCATACAACTACTACTTTTTATCTCCTTCTCCCTCACTCACTGCGGGTTTAGCTGTGGAGAGAGACTCTGCGACAAGCAGAATCAAAGTCTAAAGAAGCTGAAAGAATATGTTACCCCAACGTTTCATATTCCTAATACAGTACGTCTGCTGTACCATGTACTTGTGTATTCTGTCCTCTTTGTATTGTTTACCTCTTTGTGTGAAATACCTGGTGATCCTGCTAGTCCCCCTGCTTTCCTGTTTCAGACTGACTACATTAGGCATGAGAGCACATCAAACCCAGCGTGCTCCGTTTTCTGGCTGTGCTTGGGAACAGGCTGCCTGTCCTCCAATGGCCAAGCACCTTATCCACCTTATCCACATGTTGATGAGGACAAGGGCCTCTCCCCGACAACCCTGGGCGGTGTTTGTGGGGGTCTGTGGGCAGGGGGCTTATCGGAATCTGGACACCCCCTGTAACAAGGGGGCCCCCCAAATCCAGGACCCCCCCATGTGAATAAGTATGGGGTATTTTACCCCTACCCATTCACCCCTAAAAAGGCAGTGTAGAGTAAATAATGACAAAAGACGGTTTTGAGAAGTCCTTTATTAAAAATCTTGCTCCATTGATTTTCACATGAAAAAAAAAAAGTATGATGTGGCTTAATGCTGTATAAGCAATGTTAAGCAGCCTTTAGCAGCATCAGACATTTTTACAGCTGTAACGCTGGTCCTCAGAACGCACTATGCCACTTACAGCTGCCAAACGTCTGTGTGTGCATGAGGCCATAAGATAACACGGAGGAGCGTTTTTAAGCTGCAAAAAAAAAAAAAAAAACGTCTCACGCTCCTAAAAGCAGCTGCAAAAACGCCCTGTGTGCATGAGGCCTTATTGTCCCAGGATTGCGAAAAAAAAAAAAAAAATCATTGTTGCAAGACAATATCGTGAAAAGAAAAAAACAATATATGTTTTACCTTGTACCTAATCTGTAGCATGTCCAGAACCATAAAAAAAAAGATCGTTTGTATTAGAAAACTTTAAGCACAGGAATATGGCTTCTCTGCTGTAACACCTTGCCGGTTTAATAGCAGGCATTTTTTTGGGTTCTTTGCAGTCAGGAAAAACATCTGAACTTGTGTATAGTGGTACTGTGCACAAGTTCTGATGTTTTGCCTGCCTCCAAAACCCCCCAAAAAATGCCAGCAAAAACACACCTGGGCATTTTTTTTTTTTTGACGCTAGCGTTTTTTTGGCATTTTTTGGGGTTCTTTTGAGGCAGGCAAAACATCTGAACATGTGTATAGGGGGTATATATAGGCATATATGTCTGAATATATACCCCTAGACATATATAGGTGTGATAGTAGCAGAAATATATTACTGTAAATGATTTCATTAGCGCAAGCATTTATTTCTGCTACTATCACACCTATATATGTCTAGGGGTATATATTCAGACATATATGTCTATATATACCCCCTATACACATGTTCAGATGTCATGTCTGACATCAAACATGTCCTCAAAAAAACACTGGCAGTGGCAGCCCCTGCAGCATAAAAAATGCTTGCTGGTGAGAAGCCACATACCTGTCCCGAAGCAACTCAGAGAAATGATCATTTCTCTATAGCGGTCACCCTGCTATGGAAGGGTTTTGTCACCCTGCCATAGCAGTCACTGTCAGTTAACCCTACACTACACTACGGTCCCCTGACACTTAACACTTTCCCTACAGAAACTAAATTTTTGAAGCTAACTTAAGTGTAAAGGAGCATTCTAACTACACTAGATATCCCTTTCCTCACACTAAAAATAGCTAAATGACACTTTTAAAGTAAAATTAACAGAACTGCTTCCACTCTCTTCCATGTCCAGTATAACAATGCTGGGAATATGGCGGGGGCGATCTTATATACTGGGGGGCGTATTCACTAATGATTGGTCTAGGGACCCCCTAGTCACTCCAATCACATTCCTAGCATTCTCCTGCCCCCTCAATTGGCTTTTGCTAATGGTTCTGGTCCAATCACGGGCTTTTAAAGCCCATTTCCTGAAGCATTGCATTTTGGGCGGTTCTGGTTGCCGAATTCCGAACTTTTTGGGCAAAAAGTTCTAAATTCGGCCGAACCTCGAACACCCAATGTTCGGGCCGAACCGATGGTGGACCCGAACCGTTCGATCATCCCTAGTCCTTAGCAGAAATGTAAAAGTCACTCTGGTCCATTGGAGGGTAAACAGGTGTCAGAGGCAAAGTGGTTAAAGCGGAGTTCCACCCAGGGGATACTTTTTTTAATAAAAATACCCCCGGGACAGTCAGGGCTAGTACATTCCACAATGGCTAGCCTCTGATCTGTCCCGGGTTGCACTTACCTTTTAGGAGAAATACTTACCTTGAAAAAGTATTCTCCAGCGCTGCCATCTCAGGTGTGGGCAGCTTGAAGCCAGCGCGATCCTCTTCTGCGTCCTCTTCCTTCTTCTTCGGTCCCACGATGCACTGCACCGGCCCCGCCGTCACTTCCGGGGCACGCGCGTCATCCCTCCACAGCTTTTGGGCATGCCCAGAAGCTGTTTAGAAGGGAATGACGCGTGCACCGGAACTGACGTCGGGGCCGGTGCAGGCGCATTGATTCCTGGGAGCGATGACGTTCAGCTCCCAGGAATCATTGCAAAAGCCAGGAAGTGACGAATCGCCGTGGCCGCCGAGGGGAGGAAGTAGGAAGTAAGGTAAGTATATTTTCTCTACAAGGTAAGTAAAAAAAAAAAAAAAAAATTGCGATTATCCATTTGTTTTTCAGGTGACCCGGAGCGAGAAGATGGAGGTAAGTATAAATTTAGGGTGGAACTCCACTTTAAGCAAAAGGCAGGTATTGGAGGAATCTTCTGAAACCTTATTTTCTCAAAAGACAATCCTTTCAGGATGAGGAATTTTAGAAGGTTTACTCTCCAGTTTTTTGGCCACCAGTAAATTAGTTGGCTGGAGACTGGAGGCGGATCAGTCGGCACGTTTGTACAAAATATAGTCTCTTCAGGGGACCACTTAATCATTCCAAACAGGAGACTTCACTGTTCCACTATGAGGAAGCCAGTTCTGGGCAATTACATGCAGCCTCTGCTGAAAGACATACATGAAGATAGGTAGTGACTGCAAAGAGGATGGAGGAGATCATAAGTATGCAAAAAAGGAACATAAGGCTGGATTTACACTATTGCAAATTGGATGCAGGTTTCCCCGCATCCAATTCGCATGTCAGGAGATTGTGACCGGCTCTCTATAGAGCTGGTTCACATATACTGTATGTGGAGTGGGTCCTGAGTGAAATGCACAGGAGTCCTGTGCATCTTCTGGTCCTTTCATGTCCAAACTCAGCCAAAAATTCGGAACTGAAATCAGACCTGAAACAGTGAACAGGGATGCACCGGACCCTTGCTGTGAACCAGAAAACAGAATTTTCAAAAATAACACAACATGGCAGTTGTTTGATACCCATTGTATTATGAAACATAATACAATCATGTTAATATTGAGGTTGTGCCCCACCCCATCCAAAACGAAAGAAAAAGGTTTTGGCTTCGATATACTTAAATGAAGGTAACCTCCACCAAGTAGACCACAAATTAGCGCAAAACATAAACACTTAAAAGCATCAGAACTTTATATACAGTATTTAGTGAGAGAAAGCATGAGCAACAATAGCATGGTACTCTACCTTAAATCAATAAAATTAAAGCACTTCCATTAAATCCTGTTCATTTATCACCATGAGAGCATGCAAAGGATATGTCCCTGTCTCTGCTCATATTGCTTCTGCAGTCTCATTAACGTATCATACTCAGAATTGTATGAGATAAAAATGCCAGCTGCTCCCTTTATTTATGACGTAGAAAATGTAAATGTATGAAAATTAGATTACCCAGAAAAAAAATTATTTAGCTACAAAAGATTGTTGATCTTCTGCTTCATATAAATATAAATCTAATTAATAAAATGCCCTTTAAATAATTGCCTCTATACTAATATACAGTATCTCACAAAAGTGAGTACACCCCTCACATTTTTGTAAATATTTAATTATATCTTTTCATGTGACAACACTGAAGAAATGACACTTTGCTACAATGTAAAGTAGTGAGTGTACAGCTTGTATAACAGTGTAAATTTGCTGTCCCCTCAAAATAACTCCACACACTCATTAATGTCTAAATCACTGGCAACAAAAGTGAGTACACCCCTAAGTGAAAATGTCCAAATTGTACCCAAAGTGTCAATATTTTTTGGGGCCACCATTATTTTCCAGCACTGCCTTAACCCTCTTGGGCATGGAGATCACCAGAGCTTCACAGGTTGCCACTGGAGTCCTCTTCCACTCCTCCATGATGACATCACGGAGCTGGTGGAGGTTAGAGACCTTGTGCTCCTCCACCTTGAGGAATGCCCACAGATGCTCAATAGGGTTTAGGTCTGGAGACATGCTTGGCCAGTCCATCACTTTACCCTCAGCTTCTTTACCAAGGCAATGGTCATCTTGGTAGTGTGTTTGGGGTCGTTATCATGTTGGAATACTTACCTGCGGCCAAGTCTCTGAAGGAAGGGATCATGCCCTGCTTCAGTATGTCACAGTACATGTTGGTGTTCCCTCAATGAACTGTAGCTCCCTAGTGGCGGCAGCACTCATGCTGCCCCAGACCATGACACTCCCACCACCATGCTTGACTGTAGGCAAGACACACTTGTCTTTGTACTCCTCATCTGGTTGACGCAACACATGCTTGACACCATCTGAACTAAATAAGTTTATCTTGGTCTCATCAAACCAAAGGACATGGTTCCAATAATCCATGTCCTAAAAGGCCCGTACACACGTGCAGATTGTCGGCCGAAAAGATTCGGTCGACGACCGATCGGCCGATTTTCGGCTTGTTAGTATGATGCTTCCGACAGCGCACTTTCGGCCGAACAGAATCTGTCGTGCAAGCATTAAAATTTTTGTATGCTGACACCAGAACGGCCGATTGTTCGCCAGTCAGTACAGAATTCGGCCGACAGACAGCAGATTTGCAAGACTGGGCATGCTCAGAAAAGAAAAAACACAGGGAAAGTTAACCATCACATGACATCACTTCTGCAGTCGGCGGACAAAATTCGTGTGCAGTCTTTTGCACTTTTCAGCGGACACGACAGCCCGGGGACAAAAGACGGCCGATCGGTCGGCCGACGATCGGTAGTGTGTCCGCCGACTGCAGAAGTGATGTCATGTGATGGTTAACTTTCCCTGAGTTTTTTCTTTTCTGAGCATGCCCAGTCTTGCAAATCTGCTGTCTGTCGGCCGAATTCTGTACTGACTGGCGAACAATCGGCCGTTCTGGTGTCGGCATACAAAAATTTTAATGCTTGCACGACAGATTCTGTTCGGCCGAAAGTGCGCTGTCGGCTGTCGGAAGCATCATACTAACAAGCCGAAAATCGGCCGATCGGTCGTCGGCCGAATCTTTTCGGCCAACAATCTGCACGTGTGTACGGGCCTTTAGTCTGCATGTCTTCAGCAAACTGTTTGCGGGCTTTCTTTTGCATCATCTTACCACTCAGAACAGGCCTCACCATCCTCTGTACTGCAGTTAGGTAAAGTAAAATTGCTTTGGATTCAATGTCTGTCTGTTTTTGAAGACTGATACCTGGAACACACAATGAGATTATCGGACGAATGATCGTCCGTTTTTTTTTTTTTTTTTTGCCTGCTAATCTCATATAAAAAATAAAGAGCTTACTAAAGTTACAAAAATTCTCGTATTACAGAACATCAAATCGGAAGTTATGTAATGTATTGTATTTGTATTGTATTTTCAGGTGAAAACTGTGCTAAAATAAATTAAAATCGTTCTGATATCGTACGAGAAAAGTTTTGGTGCTTGTCCCTTCAGGTAATACCGGATGAACTGTTGTGCTCGGCTCTTAAAAGCTGTGTACCAACCATCAGATTATCATACGATTGCTACGAAAGCAGTATTTTTCGTACGATTTTCTGATTTTGTGTAAAGGCCATTAAGCTGCCTATGGATGGTGCCAAGTTAGTAGGTGACCATGCTGTCTAGTCAGACTGGGTCTAAGAAGGTATGTCAATGCATAAAGCGACATTTGAAACAGAACACTGTACAAAACTGGATTTGCTTTTGGTTACTTCAAAAGTGTCAGGGAATATTTACATTTGTGTAGTGCGTAAATGCATGCAAATGTCATGCAGTAACATGCGTTGCTTTAAGCCAACACTTTTATTTTGAATGAACTGCCAATGCACACCAAGCCCCCACCCGTAAAGCTACTTTCACACTGCTTCATTGCAAAAACGTGGTAAAAACACATATGCTTTTTGCCATGTTTTTTCTGTGTTTCCGGTGTGTTTTGTACCTGTGAAAAAAAGACATGCAACTCAAAAACCGTACCAAAAACGCAACTCCGGGTGCGTTTTCGATGTGGTTTCCACCCATTTAAATGGGGAGTTGCGTTTTTGCTGCATTTTTTGTTTTCTTTACTGCACCAAACTTGCACTGAAAATGTGGAAAGTAGGATCTTTTAAAATGCAGCGGACCCGTAACTGATCAGTGTGAAAAGCTCCAAAGGATTTTATGGTCATGTGTTTTTATTTTGCTTTAACACAAAAGCGAGAGAAAACCATATCCATGTAAGAGCAGCTTAAAGGCCCGTACACACGTACCGATCGTCGGCATACAAACGTCGGTGGACGAAGGATCTGCCGATTGTACGCGTGTTAGTATGGTGCCTCCGACAGATGTCTGCGCACAATCCGCGGACAAAAGTCTTTCGTGCAAACATGAAAATATTTGTATGCCGACACCAGAACGGACGATTGTTCGCCTGTCAGTACACAATTCGGCCGACAGACCGCAGATTTGCAAGACTGGGCATGCTCAGAAAATAGAAAACACAGGGAAAGTTAACCATTACATGACATCACTTCTGCAGTCGGCGGACAAAATTCTTGTGCTGTCCTTGTGCTGTCTTTGCACTTTTCAGCAGACACCGACATCCCGGGGAGAAAAGAGGAACATTTGTAAGCCGACCATCGGTACGTGTGTACGGGGCTTAAGAGGCACAGGATTCAGACATTTGAGTTTTACTGCAGCCTTCAAGAGGATATTAACACTGGTAAACAGAGAAATTAGCAGCCTAGTATAACCTTCACACTCCCAGCACGCCTCAATGTTTTGCTAGTGTCATAGCAGGATGGACATCTTTTCTCTACAGAGCAAATTTTTGTGTTTTCTACTAGCTATTTTTTCTGGAATATTTTTTTTTAGCAATACCTTTGGAGGCCATATCCTCAACCCGCTTCACTGCACAATTGGATTATGATTTTATGGCACTGGGTTCCACATTATGGCACTTTTCCTGTGTGTACTTAACCAAAAACCTTTTTCCAGCCACTGCTGTGACCCAGGCTCTGATGAAGCACTTTGTGAGTAGGTCATGTGGGCCAAGCACTAGGAGTTACAACTAGTGATTGACCGATTATCGGCAACACCGATATATCGGGGACCGATATGCACTTTCTCCGATATATCGGAATCGGCCTTTTGATTTATTGATATTTCAGGAAAGTGCTGTACCGGAGTGATGCCTGCAGCTAGAGGCATCACCCCGGTACCGGTGTCCATAGCTGATGGTCGGCTGTCTTGTAATGATAACCGATGCAGCTGTCATTCCAAGGAGCGGGAGGGGATGTACCCCCCCTCCCGTCGCCTTCCGCGGCTCGCCCGGGTCTCCTGTTCCCCTGGGAGACCCGGGAATCCTACCTTCACCACCGCCGTCTGACCGGGTCACCATTTCTTTGGAAGTGATGTCATGACACGAATTCAAAAAACTTACAGCATTCAAAACAACCAAACTTGCCATTTTGAATGCTTTTAAGTGCAGAGGAGGGGTTTGGGGTATTTTAGACCCCCAGATCCCTCCACTAGAGTACTTGTAATTTTTTTTTAATGTCCGAAAATATCGGCCAATATCGGCCGATACCGATATCCGATGACCAAAATATCGGTATCGGTGGTAAAAAAACTATATCAGACGATCAATAGTTACAACTATGTTACAACTATGTAACTATTAGTAACGTTTGGCACCAGTATTTAACAGTTTTTCTGCTACCGTAGCTTTCCACACAAAAGTTTGTAACGCTGAGGGACTGGGTGCTGCAACACTAGGTGTAGTATCATGCCCAAAACACTCTGTTCTCTTTTTCCCACCACCAATCTTGATCTCAATAGACATGTGGAACACCTTCCCATGCAGAATTCATTATCTGACTTGCCTACAGTCCTAAAGGCCTCAGAGCATATGTCTATGGAGGCTATTTCTGGCAAAGATTTCTTTGGTTGAAGTTGTTGTTCTTAAGTAGTCGTAGGCAGCTGACAAAATTCCTAGGCTTAGACTGATGGGTTTAAAGCGGTGTTCCGGCCTCCCCCTCCAAAAATTAAAAGTCAGCAGCTACAGATACTGTAGCTGTTGACTTTTAATATTAGGACACTTACCCGTCCTGGAATCCAGTGATGTCGGCACCGCAGCCGATGTTTCCATCGGCTGTCGGATGCTGCCGCTACCATTGCCGGTAAGAGAACCCGGCAGTGAAGCCTTGTGGCTTCACGGCCGGGTCCCTACTGTGCATGCGCGAAGGGCGCTACGCTCGGTTACTGGCCAGGAAGCAGAGGGAGGAGAAGGGGACCGAACTTCTGACGTACCTCCTTGTGGAAAGGTCCGACGGAAGTGGGGACAGGATACCTGTCAAAAACAGGTATCCCCCCGCCTCCCCCCCCGAAAGGTGTCAAATGTGGAGGTAAAAGATAAGTGGAAGTTCCACTTTTGAGTGGAACTCCACTTTAAAGATGGCTTAAAGGTGAAGGAACAATCTGTAACTTCTACTAGAGCTATTGCCAGTCTGGGTTTCCTGAGAGGCCCTAGCACTATTTACTTTTCACTATTTCCAGACGTCATGTATGTAGACTGGGAAACTGGATAAACTTTTTACACCTCCCAAATGTTTTCTAGTCCAATACACATTTGAGGAGTTCCTTTATTAAGAAGTGGGTCTTTCAACCTTTGATTTTATAGTCTCCCACGTTAATAAAGCACTAACAATTTCCCTAAAGCAGTTTCTCACCAGGGTGCTGTTTGGTTTCTCCTTGGGTTGCATGAACGTGTGACATGACTTGCCCTGGATCAGCATCATGTGCTGCCATGGTGTAGGCCTAGCCCTGAGCACCAAAAAAGCAAATTAAGTATTAGGGCCACTGTGTCCTGTCTGCAACATGGCAATGTATGGTAGCATGCAGGGCCACGGCCAGCATTCAAGAGAGGATGGATTTCATCACCATCTAGACCTGCTCTGCGTCCCACCCCCTTCCATGTTGCTGGAGTAGGGTAGGGCTCTAATGGGAAGAGGGGACTTTTTTATGGGGGGGAATCTGATGTATGAGGGACCTTTCGAGGGAAGGGGCTTCTGATGTGATGAGAGGATTTCATGATGGGGGACACTGTTGATGTGATGGTGTAGGGGAATCTGGTATGATGGGGGGACCTTTTGATTAAGAGGGGTTTCTGATGTGAAGGTAATTTTATTCAAGGCAGTTGTGTGCATCGTCCTAGGCTCAGGTTTCCCACTAATGGTAAGGAATATTTACATTGTAAGTTGGGTGACTTGGGATTGTTGAGAAATGCTGCCCTAGAAGATAAACCTGTATGCATACAATCTCAATAATATTGAATCTTCTATCAACAAACATACAGAGAACTTTGGTTGAAATGTTGGGCTGCAGAGCGGACATGTAAAATTAATTTGCTGAGCATGCCCTTTGAGGGACAACATCTCTTCAAAAGGTGCCTTAGACACCCTTTTAAGGATCTCACTGATGGTAAGAGCACTCCTCTGCCCCAGCAGGAGAAGTCTAGTCTCCAAGCTAAAAAAAATGGGCCGCTGTTTCACCCAACTGATCCTAGGATAGCTCATTTTGCAAAGCCTGGTCACCTAGACTTTGCAGACATGTGGATAGATAGCATCTCAGATGCCTGGATATAACAGGTACTTTCAATCTTTACGTGCCAGCAAACCTTCATGCGGTTCTTGTGGGCCTACTAAAACAAATTGTTTTTGTTCCAGTTTCAGATTTTTTTTTTTCCCTCCAACCTTTTTACAGTTACAAAAGGGGATATCTGCCCCATCTTGGATCTCAAGGTCCTGAATATCTTCATTCAGCCCCAAAAATTCTGCATGGATTTCACTAGGACAGTCATATCCTTCCATCAGGGAGACTTTCTGGCCTCTGTGGATATCAAGTTTTAAGCACATAATTGATTCCTTTGCTTTGCTACATTAATTTTCAGCAAGAAACCAATTCGGGCTATTCCAGCCTTGTCCACTGCTTACATCCCAAGCGTTGACATTTGGCATACTTCTTTTTTTTTTTTCCAAACAACTTTATTTCGATTAGCAAATTAGAGAATACAAGGTTTGGCAACATTTCTGGAATGACAATATAAAAGTAAGACATTTACATATTGAACAGATCAAAATATTTGTAAAGGATAAAAGGAAAAGAACATATGGAAGCGAATTGTCAGTTGGAACATAGTAAATAAGTAAACTATGGGCTTTTCAACAAATCTGAAAGAAGTTAACAGGCATACTTCTTTATCTGGCAATGACTGGATCTGGAGGATGGTTCCTACAATTGGAGTTCCAAGATCTGTGTCACAGGTGGGAAGCATCTGATGTGGACCTCCTGGCCGTTATGTTCAACAAAAAATTGGACAGGCTTGTCTCCAGGTATAGAGATCCTCTGGTAGAAGCAGTGAATGCTCTGTTGGCTCCATGGCATCATTACAACACAATCGGTGCCTTTCTTCTAGTGAAAATTCTTTCTCCATAAGGGCTCTTTCACACGGGCGTTCCGTATGTCCGTTTTTCATCCCATGCGTTTGCGGATGAAAAACGGACATAATGTATCTCTATGTAAATACGGATGTCATCGGATGATCATCCTCTGACATCTGTTTTTTGTCAGTTCAGTTTTTTTGAACGGAGGAGAACCCTATTTTTTCTTCCTTTCAAAAAACGGAACTGAAGCAAAAACGGATGTGAAGTGGTGTCATCCGCAGACATCCGTATTTACATAGACATGCATTATGTCAGTTTTTCATCCGCAAACGGATGGGATGAAAAACGGACATACGGACCGGATGACACAAGTGTCATCCGTGTCCGTTACAAAAAAAAAAAAAGGACCTGATCGGGCAAAAAAAAAGGAACGCCCGTGTGAAAGAGCCCTTAAGGTGATTCTCATAGCTCCAAATTGGCACAGGTGGATGGGGTTCTCTGACTTTATCAGACTCCTTGCAGCTGCTCTGTGGGCTCTTCCAGATTGTCCAGATCTTCTGTCCCAAAGACCATTTTACCATCAAGCTTCACGGTTGCTAGCATTAATGGCATGCTGTTGAAGCAACAGTCTTCCTGAATTTCTGATTCCTATGATGCTGAAAGCTAGGATGGTCACTTCCCTCAAGATTTATCATTACAGGTAGTTGCCTTTTTTTTGTTCTACGTGGGCCTGTTGGTGTTAGTGTTACTGTTTGCTGTGTTGCCCAGCCTTCGGTTGGGCTGCTTTTTGACGTCCCAAACTCCACAAATGTGTATTTGCCTGTAAATCCTTAGTTAAAAAAAAAATAGGATTTTTGTACTTGCCAATAAATTTCTTTTCTTGGAGCTTACTGCTTGACAAATTATTCAGAGGAACCCGGGCTGTACTGCCATCTTCATGTCATATGTTGCTTAAAAAAAAACTATAAAAATTATGTATATAAATGGCACTGCAGCAAAAAGTGATTATTGTGAAGGAAAACAAAATTCATTTAAAAATAGATTTTTGTATTACCACAAAATTGAACACATATTGATAACATGTCAAAAAGATATATAACTTAATAACAGTTAGGATGCCGATTACAGTTATTAAATGTTTTATTGTGTGTGCACGCTGCCTCCAGAAGCTCATAATGATGATCTATAGGGTAAGAAGCAGCAGAATGCATTTTTCATCATTTTGGTGAACTGTGTACTTGGCAACCATTTAGCCATCCGTGGTGCGCTCTAGGATCATCTATAGCGCTTTCTAGCAATAAAATCACAATAATATCCCATTGTTTTTTATCTGCAGGACATGTTTGACACACCCAGGTGACAAACCACACAGGGAGCATGTGTGTATGGAGAAGGGGGGGGAGGGAGAGTGAAACAAATTGTGTGAAGAACAAGGAAACATGTGACTGATACAACACTAATGTACCTATTAGGCTTGCCTGTGTGCCAGGTAACCTCCGGCAATGAATAATCAAGCAGAAAGCAGGACATTCCTTAACCCTTTATGTACTTTCACAAGTATAAGAAAACTATAAATATATATATTAGAGCTGCACGATTCTGGATAGAATAAGAATCACAATTTCTTTGCTTAGAATAAAGATCATGATTCTCTCACGATTCTCAGCGTAATGTTATCTTTCACAATATACAAAAAAATTGTGCTAACTTTACTGTATTTTTTTTTTTTTATTAATTTCAAAATGTTTACATTTTATTTCAATTGTATTTTTTCCCATAGAATTGCTTTTAAAAGACAGCTGCGCAAATGCAGTCTGACATAAAATATTGCAATGACCGCTATTTTATTCTCTAGGGTCTCTGCTAAAAAAAAAAAAAAAAATATATATATATATATATATATATATATATATATATATATATAATGTTTGGGGGTTCTAAGTAATTTTCTAGCAAAAAATACAGATTTTAACTTGTGCTAACAACAAAAGTTAGAAAAAGGCTTGGTCTTTAAGATGTTAAACATCCACTTATTTGCAGACAAAATGTATCCCTTTGATCTAAAAGAACCAAATGATACAAAGTTTCTTTTTATCTATTAGCACTGAGCAATGTTTTGATAAACTTTGCCAGCTGCCTTTTTTTGACAGCTCTGAGCAGAAAATTGCTCAGCACTAAGAATGGGACTATTATACAAGATATAAGCTATCACACTTTACAGCTATTATGGTATTTCCATGTGTTTATGTACCTGAAGTTACAGGGACAGAGAGCCAGAACATAGACACAAACGGTCCAGCAATGGACATGCATTGACTTTGCTGCTTATATACATATGGCACAATTGAATAATTCCATGGACTGTCAGGTTTTATGTATGGTCCGGATTGAACTCCATACACTGGGGCTGCTGGCTCCACCATCTTCAGCATCTTATGCTACAATCTTTCATACATTGCTTCCATCCCTGTTCAGGAAAATTACTAACCGGTAGTTGACTGTATGGACACTAGTTCTTTCTATCCCGAAGTTCAATACTGTGACTCTGGGAGGTACAGCTGACTGTGCTGAATACGGTGCTTTTACTGTCATAAAGATGCCCCTACCTGGGCATACAGTAAACCCCCCCTCCATTGGGGGGGGTTATGTTCCGGACCCAGCCACGAAAAGTGAAAATCCGCGAAATAGAAAAACCCTATTAAAATACACTGTAGGCATGTTTTTTTTTTTTTTTTTACTGTCACTTTACTTTTAAAAGCATTTTAGGTCTTTAAACACACTTTTAAAACAATAACAACTCATTTAAACACATAAAAAATACTGAGAGACATAGCAAGAGTTATGGAAAACACAAAAATATAAAATTTTTAATGATTTATATAGTAAAATAATATTACAGAACAAACCGCAATATACCAGGACCGCAAAAAACTGAACCGCGATGGAGCGGGGGTTTACTGTATATGCTTTTGAGCTCTGGAAACCATAGAGCAGGCCTGTTCAGTTTTCTTGATCGTGGGGCGTGTGCGTGGGGCCCTATCTGTGGTGCCTTTTGTGACAATGTTTTCACTTTTGTGTTTTTAATTTGTGGGTGTTTTTTGGCGGGAGGGGGGGGGGGTACTGTCCATTTTTCAGACCTAATTTATGCCAATTGTGAGTATTTTTTCAGTTAAAGTTTTTCTACATTTGCACACCATGGTTAGTCCTCCTTATGTAACTAACGGCGCTTTTCCACTGCATGGAACCGTACCGGTTCGGCACGCTTTTGTGCTTTTCCACTGCTGGTACCGCATGGTATAGGGTCGGAACGGTTCGGTACGGTACGGTATAGGTTTGCTTTTCCACTGCATGGAACCGAACGGTACGGTACGGCTCTGAAAAAACAGTACCTACTCGATTGTGGTTCCAACAGGTACCAAACTGGTACCATATCCCACAATCCTTTGCATGCAGTCACTACTAGCCACTGATTGGTCAGAGAATCCCACCCACCCCGTTGTTATCCCACCTACTTAACTTTAGTACTACTTTAGTGGAAAAGCAAACCTATACCGTACCGTACCGAACTGTTCCGACACTATACCATGCGGTACCAGCAGTGGAAAAGCAAGCAGGGCCGAGTAGAGCCGAGCCGGTACGAGCCGGTACTTGCAGTGGAAAAGTGCCATAAGGTTACGTTTCATGTTGAAATTGTTCAGTTGTGGAGGTACCCCGTCCTACGAATAAATAGGTGGTCTAATTGATAGTCCTCCATTCCCAGGTATTGGGTTCTAGGCCCCTTTTTCAGTTTTTATTTTTATATTTAAACAGCTCTGCACTTGTTACATGAATCATGGAAATGCCAGATTAGGATCGAGATGGGGCTGAATTGAGATTGCGATTTTTTTTTAACAAATAATCGTGCAGCTCTAAAATATATATATTTTTTATATAGTATTATTGTAAAAAATATATAGAGGGGAATTTTTGAATTAACGGAATTTGGACCAGCCAGAATGGCTTAGGGGAGCTGTGCATGACAACCAATTAGCTTCTAGCTTTAATTTTCAAAGCTTTTGGCCCCTTTCACATGAGTGGTTCAATCAGGTCCATCTGTCCGCTTTTCGCTTTTTAGGCGGACCCCAGCAGACCCCTCCATTCTCCTCCATGGAGCGGTGGATATAAATGGACTTGTATCCGTTTACACCTGCCTACTTCCAATCCAATCTAGCAAAAGAAAATGAAAGGGGACCTGTTCCCCTCTGTCTGGCAAGATCAGAACGAAGGGCAGTCGGGTGTAAACCGAAAGCTGGGCTAAGTCCGTATCCACAGAGCAGAAACGGACCTGTCATCCACCCGCTCCACTCAGCTCAGCAGGGGATCAGTGGACATATCCCCTGCTGAGAAAAACTGATCCAGCCTGTGTGAAAGGGGCCTAACTGAACAAACTGAAGGTGGAAGCTGATTGGTTGCCGTGCATGTAGTCTTTTAGTAGTAGGGATGAGGATTGATTATTATTATAATTTGAGTTATTTCCGCAGCAATTCGGTTCATCCAGAGAGATGCATTTATGTAGAATTCAGAACAGCCAACAGAGGTACAGACAAGGTAGATGACATGATAGTTTGAATATTCATGCATTAAAGACACCTTTAGAGAACCCAGTTCCTCCTGTCATAATTTAGCCAAAAGAACCTTCCTTAATACACATCTTCCCAAGTCAGTAAAAAGTTCAAGCAATCTATTTGGCAAGTTTTAGTAGCCTGTTTGATCTGCTTTTGATCTTCTTGGTGACAGCTAATGCCTCATGGCAGTGGACAGCTGCAGTCATAAAATCTAATCAAAGTTGTCTAATTTTCTAGCATTCTTTTACTACTAATTAGATGAATAAGTTACCATTGGAAGAATGCTATTCACCATAAATAATACATCCTTATGACCCCTTTGTGTCATGGCCTAAATGCATCCTTACCAAATTGCATTAACAACCCTCATGGACCTTTACTATTCCTTTCAAGTCTGATCAGCCAGGTTTAAATTTTACAATCACCTGTAGATAACTCCTTTGACCCTTCTGAGATGTAAAATGCAACTTGTCTCCTAGCAATGTTAGGTCTGTGTGTATATGTGTGTGTATATATATATATATATATATATATATATATATATATATATATATACAGTATCTCACAAAAGTGAGTACACCCCTCACATTTTTGTAAATATTTTACTAAATCTTTTCATGTGACAACACTGAAGAAATTACACTTTGCTACAATGTAAAGCAGTGAGTGTACAGCTTGTATAACAGTGTATGTTATACAAAATGTGGTGTACAAAAATGTGAGATACCATGTATGTGTATGTGTGTATATGTATGTATATATATATATATATATATATATATATATATATATATATATATATATATATACACACACACAAATACACACTCACCTGACACTTTATTAGGTACATCTTGCTATTACAGGGTTGGACCCCTTTTTCCCATCAGAACTGCCTTCATTTTCATGCCACAGATTCAACAAGGTGTTGGAGAGATTTTGGTCCATATTGACATGATAGCATCACGCAGTTGCTGCAGATTTGTCGGCTGCACATCCATGATGCTGATTTCCTGTTTCACCACATCTCAAAGGTGCTCTATTGGATTGAGATCTGGTGACTGTGGAGGCCATTGGAGCACAGTCACCTCATTGTCATATTCAAGAAACCAGTGGTGAGATGAATTGAGCTTTGTGACATGGTGCATTATCCTGCTGGTAGTAGACATCAGAAGATGGGTACACTGTAGTCATAAAGGGATGGACATGGTCAGCAACAATACTCAGATAGGCCAAGGCATTTAAATTATTCTCAATTGGTATTAAGGGACCCAAAGCGTGCCAAGAAAATATCCCCATACCACCGCAAGCAGCCATAACCATTGATACAAGGCAGGATGAATCCATGCTTTCATGTTGCTTATGACAAATTTTGACCCTACCATCGGAACCCTCAGAATGTTGCAGCTGAAATTAAGACTCATCAGAGCAGGCAACGTTTTTCCATTCTTCTATTGTCCAATTGTGGTGAGCCTGTGCATACTGTAGCCTCAGTTTTATGTTCTTAGCTGACAAGAGTGGAACCCAGTATGGTTTTCTGCTGCTGTAGCCCATCTGCTTCAAGGTTCAATGTGTTATGCATTCAGAGATGGTATTCGGCCTACCTTGGTTGTAAGGAGTAGTTATTTGAGTTAATGTTGCCAGTCTGCCCGATCTCCTCTGACCTCTGACATCAACAATGCATTTTTCCCTAAGAAGTCCTATTTGCAGTTTGTGAGAAGCCATGTGGGGGACACAGAAAACATGTGCAAGAAGGTTCTCTGGTCACATGAGACCAAAATTGAACCTTTTGGCCTAAAAGCAAAATGCTATGTGTGGCGGAAAACTAACACTGCACTTCACCCTGAACACACCATCCCCACCATGAAACATGGTGGTGGCAGCATCATGTTGTGGGGATGCCTTTCTTCAGCAGGGAAGCTGGTCAGAGTTGATGGCAAGATGGATGGAGCTAAATTCAAAGCAATCTTAGAAGAAAACCTGTTAGTGTGAGTTTCAGCCATACTTCTCCTGTGGTTCACAGGAGTGCACTTAGATCTGCACTTCTGTGACCCAGATTCAGCCGACAGCGGGTTATAGTCAAACAAACATATACATAAAAGTAGAAACTGAATCTTAAGACAAATCTATATCACCAAAAATTAAATATCCTATACACAGAAACTCATTAAAAAGCTTTCCGTATAAATCCCTCTGCAACAGTTCCAATACTATCTATGTTACAGAACTTCCATCTCTGTCAAACATACCAGTAACACAGTATGACTGTCAATTCAGGCTGGGTTAAATTATTGAGCCATTGTAGGTGGTAGATGTCATGAGAAATATTCATAGGCTGCTATTGCTGATCATCTGCTGAAAATACTAGCTGCCTGACTGTGTTTCATTTTGTTTTTGTTTTTTGGTTTTGTTTGCCGGCCTAGAGCAAGTATGTGCAAGTCAGAACAAATCAGAATCACTCTGCATACATATTTTTGGCCTTTGGCCAGGGACCCAAAGTGTTAAAGTCAGAGGTTCAGTATGGCAATGTAAAGTATATATTACTTTTACGATAGGTTTTAAGCTAAAGCGGAACCATACTCACCTAGGCTCAAGCTATGCGGCATCTCTGAGCTCCCCGCCTGGCAGCTAACATTTTCGTGCTGCCGACTTCGACACTTCAGTGTTGATCTCCAGCCGCTATTGGCTAGGCGGGCATGACAGGCATGACCCGGAGTTGTCAGATTCTGCATCACCCAATTTGTGAGCTGCACTTGCTCACTGTACAAGGGTGGACAGGCAGATAAGTAACTTTAACCCCTTAACGCTGACAAAACACAAATATGCATTCTTCGGTTTCAATTGGTTGTACCAGGGTGACACTTGCAGCTGCAAGCATCATCCTGGTACCGTTATTTACAGCTGACGGTTGGCTTTCTTGTGATCAAAACCAATACAGCTAAGCTTCGGCTTGGCCATTATCACAAGCAGTGGGAGGGGACGCTCCGCCCGGGTCTCCCCTACCACCAGGAGACCGGAGCAACCAGCTAGCACAACCACCAGCTGGCCGGAGACCCGAACAAAGCTGAAATTGACTTTGATTGGGTCTCGGATCTATTAACCCAGAAGTGATGTAATGAAATCACTTCCGGAGCCTTGAAGGCTCCAGATTTTCACCCCCTTGAGCCCAAACCTTTTTCTGACATATGCGGCTGCTTACAAGTTAAAATCAATAATTGTTGCTAGAAAATTACTTCAAACCCCCAAATACTTTATGTCACACGGTATTTGCGCAGCGGTCTTTCAAATACAATTTTTTGGGGAGAAATAAACTTTCATGAATTAAAAAAAAAAAAACAAAGCAGTAAAGTTAGCCCAATTTATTTGTATAATGTGAAAGATGATGTTACCCAGAGTAAATAGATAACTAACATGTCGTGCTTTAAAATTGCGCACACTCGTGGAATGGCGACAAACTTTGGTACTCAAAAATCTCCATAGACAACGCTTTAATTTTTTTTAACATTTACCAGTTTAGAGTTACAGAAGAGGTCTTGTAGTAGAACTATTGCTCTCACTGTAACTATACCTCATGTGTGGTTTGAACACAGTTTACATATGAGGACGCGACTTGCATCTGGGTTCACTTCTGCACGGAGCAACGGGGCGCTATAAAAAAATTTTTGCCCTAATTATTATTATTATTTTTTTTTTTAAACTGTCCATTTAAAACACATTTTTTTGATTACTTTTATTGCTTTTCATACCAGCCAGCCAGCCACAGCCCCTGTGCCAGCCAGCCACCCACCCGCCACAGAGTGCCAGCAAGCCAGCCACCCAACACAGGGTGCCAGACAGCCAGCCACCCACCACAGGGTGCCAGCAAGCCAGCCATTAGGCATTAAACAAAAATTAACATGTTCAGTACCAGATTTGTGTCAAAAATTGTCTTTATTTCTCAAAACTTTAAATGTACAAAATATCGGCCGATACTGATACGTTGTGACCAAAATATCAGTATCGGTACCTGAAAAAACCGTATCGGTCTATCCCTACTTAAAAGCATTCAAAATTCCAAATTTGGCTTTGAATGCTGTATTTTTTAAAAAAAAAAATCTGGTGCCTTTAAGGCTCCAGTACCGGGGAGTGATGTCATGACATTGCTTCCAGATTTTTACATCGGAGACCCGATCAAAGCCGAATCCAGCCTTGTTTGGGTCTTTGACCTTTGGACTGATCTATATATTTGTATATAAAATATACTTTTTATCTTTCATAAAGAGTTTCCCAGTGCTAAAACTTTTATCCAATTTCTAAATTGCTGCATTTGTAAATTTCAAAAGCCAGTGTAAGGGAATTATTAGTGGTAAAAGAAGCACGTGTAGGTTTAACAGATAATTTTTTTATGTATAATACTCCTTTAAGGGGGCACGTCAGGTTGTGTGTCCTATGCCTACATACTTCCTAATAGGTGTCCCTTGTTCCCATATTATAAAGTTGGGAGGTATGACAAAGCACAGTGGGAAACCTGCTGTGAATCGGCAAGGAATCACAGCCAGCTTCTCACAGTAAACATTCTGGCACCGTGAACCCAAAGAACCGGCCCAGGTGAGGGCAGAGCTGGATCCCTGGACAGGTATGTGAAAGGTAATACCCCTTGGTAGGTACACTTCTGCTGGCCAGCCTCCCTTCAACCTGTAAAGAATTTATGAGCACTCGGAAATAAGACATCTAGACCGGTAGGGTCTTCAGTCTGTATTCAATGGCATTCTGGTCAGGGCAGCTTATATACAGTTCATAAAGGGGATGTAACATTCGTTTCCCAGACCAACTAAAAATATACATATAATATTTAAGCACAATGGACATAACATATACATAGTAGGTAACAGATGTATACATAACAGGAAAGCAAACTCAGGAAAGAAACATTTAGAAGAGCAAAATACTGTGCGACCCAAAAATATTCTAACAACTCAGAAACAATGGTAGGAAATTTACATCCTCGACAGCAAAAATGTCTGTTACAAAGCGAGAGATTTTTAGTAAAATTAAAACGTTTAAGCATAACTCCAATCATTCAAATAAGCATGACTATATAACATTTAAATAAAACGTAAATCCAACAGTATGTGTCATTTTTATTAAAAGTCAGCAGCTACAGTATTTGTAGTTGCTGACTTTAATTTTTCTCAAACAAACTGAAGTTCTTCTTTAAGCACCTTTTATACAAGTAAAAAACAAAACAAAATAAATCCTAGATCTTTTTACACCATCCATCGGTACCAGGGAAATAGATGTATTCCCAAGACATAAAAAAAAAAGCTTGTACTTACATGGATGCCGTTGCAAAGTCACTGTAGGGCTGTACCCAAATAAAATTTAATGTCTTTTTTTTCCCTATAAATAGAGCTTTCTTTTGGTTGCATTTGATCACCTCTGCGATTTTTATTTTTTGCGCTATAAACAAAAAAAGATCAACAATTCTGAAAAAAAAAATAAATAAATAACATTTTCACATTCTGCTATATAACATTCCCCAAAAAAAAAATTAAAAATCAAAATTTTTAACATTTTAGGCCAATTTTCTGCTACATATTTTTGTTAAAAAAAACCCACAATAAGCGTTTTTTGATTGGTTTGCGCAAAAGTTATCTTGTCTACTAACTACGGGAAAGGGGTTAACACTGTGGGTGATCAAGGGGTTAAATGTGAGCCTAGGGGAGTGATTCTAACTGTATGGGGGCAGGGCTTGTGAAATGACCATAGAGACCTGTGATCCTATATAGAAGGATCACAGGGGCTCTGTGATCATTCTAGAGAGAACAGTCAGCTGTGTTTACAACAGCCGACCATTCTTCTCTCTCAGCAGGGAGCAATTGCAGGTGGCAGGCCTGCCCTGTGCATCGGAGTCCCCGCTGCTGATTCGCTGCAGGCACGCGACCGATGTAGCCCTACGTCGGTTCGTGCAGGAGGGCCAGCCTGTCACAGTATATATGCTGTGGGCAGTCTGGAACTGGTTAAGCTCAGCGTTTAAAGTCAGGAAAATAAAAATCCTTTTGATATGCCTTTTTTACTTGGAGCTTTCTTGCAGAAAACAATGCTAAACACTCCTAAACGTTCCCTAAACATATATACAAAATAGCACTATATATATATATATATATATATATATATATATATATATATATATATATATATATAGTGCTTTTTTTTTGTGCCAAGGTAACGGGCGTTTTATAAGCCCAGTGTGTATATCCACCATTCACATAATTAGGTCGGTTTCGAGGAAACTCTGTTGTGTCTATAGACTCACTGGTTTTCATAGTGTTTCTTTTAAAATAAGGCTTTTAAAATATCAACACATATTTATAATTGTATGTATATCAAGATGATATTTTTGATGATGATTGGTTTCCATGTATATTTAAAAAAACATATATAAAATGTTAATTTCTCTTTCATTGTTATTTTTTTAATATCTCTGATTTTAATTAAACATATTGCAGCAAAAGGTGGTGTCCCTTACCAAGGATTTTAAAAAGTACATTGTGTATAAATAGCTTATATAGTTTCTCATCAAAATAGCAGCTGCACAACATTAAGTGTTATTAGCTCTTTTCTAAGCCTAACAAGTACTATTTTTAACACAGAGTGCTTTTTGAAGTCCTTGGTGCAAGGCACCTTTTGCTGCAACATGTTCTGGTTAATCTTGTCGTTGCTAGTAGTGTGGGAACTTCAGATAAAAGAACTTTATTTCGATTGTTGGATATGCCGTCTATAATTTAGGTGGTCTGGTTTAAATCAATAGGAGGTCCAGTTTAAAGTCAGTGGTATGGCAACTTACCGCTGCTGCTTTAAAAAAACAAACAAAAAACAAGGTAAAGCATGAGGTTAGTGGTATCTATTCTCTGTTATAAGTGGGGACATAAATGGCTGAGTTCAAATTTGAAATTAAAGATATAAATTAACTTTTTTTTTTTTTTTTTTTAAAATGATGCATTTCATTTTGCACATTACTTGTTTTACACAAGATGAATAATATGTTTGCTTCAGTATTTAAAATAACAAATAATGGTTGGTTGGTTGGAATTGTGAAATCATGCTACCACAACCAGATGAAAAATAGTAATAGACCATATAATCGGAGCTTCAACTGCAACAACCAGACTAGAGTCATCACATTATGTCATCAGAATTATGCCATTAGAACCAGAGAAGAGTTATAGCAATATCATGACACTAGACCTTAACTATATCCGCAGAGACAAATAATGAGATGGCTTAAAACTGACAATGTTACCAGTAGCCTGAGGCAGACAATATTACCAAAGGCACACTGTGTTATCAGACTGAATTTGTCACTTGTATTGTAACATGCCACCAGAACCCTCAAAATGACACTATAAAGCATTTCCTTATCCCTGACAAGCCAGAGCAAGACTGTATTTTATACAACCTTTTTGTCCTTTTTACAGTGGCCAAATATAGGCTCCTTCCATCTAACAAAAGTAGTTTAGTTATTATTGTTATTGTTATCACTATTATTGCCAAAATGTTTTATTTTTGAGCAAAGTGTGTTGGAGCTTTAATGTTTTATCTAACATTTTAAACTTTGCTCTTTTCCTAGGTTAAATCTGCAGTACCCACACATCAGATAAAATGTGGCTTCTGGAGAGGATTCGGGGCACAGTAGACCACAGCAGTACTCGACAAACAGGAGAAGCTGGTGACAAACAGTCTAAAAGTGGATCTTACAGCAATGTCCTGACCCCAGACAAAATTCCAGATTTTTTCATCCCCCCAAAACTGATGCCAACTGAAGGGGGTGGAGCTGAAGGTGAAGGAGTAGCAGCAAAACCTAATATTGGAACCTCTGCTTCTGAGCAAAATTTGTCTGGCAGACGACCACAACGTAGCCCTCGTTTACCAACCAAAACGACTTCAGAGAGCCGAAATCTTGTGAAGTCTGCAAACCGACATATCATTCAGATTGAAAGTGCTGATGAGTGGGCATCAGAGGAAGATTTGGGTACTAATGCAGATCCACAGTCTCAAACTGCCATGTCTCTTCCGTATGTACCTAAAGCTCAGACATCCTATGGGTTTGTGACTCTTATGGAGAGTCCACATACAAGGCGGAAAGAATCTCTCTTTCATAGTGAGCAGGGCTCTCTTTCTCCATGTCCATCACAGTCTAGTTCCCCCAGTTCTCAGAGACGGAGTGCAACAGAGGGGGGAGGAGGATCCCAGCTAAATCCTTCAGACTTTGGAATGTCCTTGATGAATCCCTACCGATATTTCAGCGGTGGTGAAAGTGACACTTGCTCCTCTGCAGAGTCCTCACCATTTAGCTCACCACTACTTTCCCGTTCTGTTTCTCTACTAAAGATATTTACCCCAGACACACAGTCAAAGCTTATGAAGCTCAAGCACTCTGTTGCTAGAAACAGTTCACTATCCACAGATGAATGCAGTTCAGCAGACACCAGTCCTAGTATGCCACGAAGAAGGGTACGAGGAGCCAAGGGTTCTGGTATTACTGGTCAGCAAGGCACCATGCCCTTGGACCTTCTACAGAAGGAACACAATGTAGGCCTTAGTAAAGGAGGCAGTATGAGGCTGTCAGCAGAATATGACCCTTCCAATGCTCGGCTTAGAGTCCGGTTAATTGCTGCAGAACATCTCTTTGATAAACTCTGTGACTTAAAAGGTGTAAACTGCTGTGTGGTCCTGTATCTGAACCCTGGTAAAGTTCACCGTCAGAGAAGCACCATTATTAAGAACAGCCGAAACCCAGTTTTTAATGAGGATTTCTTCTTTGATGGATTGGTGGCTGGAAGTGCCAAAAAGATGTCTCTTAAAATAAAAGTACTGAACAAGGGGAGCAGTCTTAAAAGGGACACACTGCTTGGAGAGAAAGAGATCCCACTAACAGCATTGCTGCCGTTTCTCTGAGACAAGAGCAGCTGTGATAGAGTGCATGTTGTGGGAGAGTGAGGTGACTGTGCTCTGTACTGGAGAATGGCCTTAATAGTGGGAGATGGGATTTGCAGAGCAAAATATGATATCCTGTAATGAATTTGGCATACCACTAGAAAGTACTGCACTCTAGCTAGATCAAGCTGCAGAGCTTCATACTTCCATGGCTACAAACAAAGGCACACTTATATTAAAAATAAACTACAGGGCGCTGAGCTTCCAGTGTACAGCTGAAAAGTAAAGCATTCTACTCGTGTAGTGATGATTAGAAGATCATTGCTAGTCAAGCTTTTTGCAGCTTCTTCAGAAAAGAACCAATGCCAAACTAGCCTACAAATGCAGACCGATCTGCACAGAATCAATAACACGGACATTTTTGATTCTCGAGAATAGAGAGATCTGCTTGGACTTGCGGAGCTCCCCTCAAAGGGGACAGATGCGCATAATGATGCTGGATCAGGCCTGATGAAATCTAAACAATATTATCTAAATAAAATACTAAAACATGCATCCTGCGCAACATAGCTCACATAGATTCTGCATGTTTGCATAAAAATTTCACTCAGGCACTCTTTATACTTCATGTTTGCCAGAATAGAAAGGCTGACCTGACAATTTTATGATTATTTTTCGCCATTATAGTAGATAAAAAAAAATATAAGAGACTCCAAGGCAACAACCACCAGCCAGAGCCTGTTAGTTAATTGCGATCAGGCTGCATCCTTTTGAAGCAGCTCTCTGTTTCCTGTACAACAGTTCTTACTTCCTGTCTAGAGACTAGATTCTTTATGTGCTACAACAAGCAATTGCAGGAAAATATTGTATTATGGGATATTGATCCTCTGATACAAATGATAGATGCTTCCAGAATTCTTCACCTTTTTCACCCTGATGTACATGTCTTCACCTGGATGAGCAGAAGACACAGTTGTCTTCACTTCCTCCACGTGACTGACCCCATTGCGTCATACATTCAATGCTTTAGTTCAGAAACTCGTAGTATCTGCCACTCCTGCACAGTCTGTGGTTAATCTACCTTCTGTAACTCAATGATTGTACATAACATTTTGCAACTTGAAATTTGAGAAAAGCTGTGTATTTATAATGTTGATGCTCATTACACACATGGCATAATCACAAGGTCAAACATTCCGATACAGGACCTTTGTTGAAGACATTAGGAATGTCCACAGCACTACACTCATATATAACTGGTATTTTGTTCCTGTTTGTTCACAAGTTAGTTAATGCTACAATAAAGGAGTCATAAGGTCTCCATTTCTGTTTTTGACATGTTTAAGTGGCAGATGCTTGTGCAGTGAGTAGTGCTTCAGTGTAGAGAGCAGCATATATTTGCTTCTGTGTTACTTTTGCCTCTTATGTAGGGCATTTCATCCCTAAGAAGACATGACTTTGCCTTATGCATTACACATTAATCGCTATACAAAAATATAATCTCTGTTTTACTTGTAGCTTTCTCTAAAACAGCGACCCTGTTTAAAGAGAACCTGCTACCATAGTATTTCAGACATTCTGTATACAGGGAAAACAAATACTTCTGTTTTAATAATATTGAAAATGACTGCTGTAACTCTGTACTTCCAGCAAGGAAGTTGTAATCCATGCAGGAAAAAGTATTTACAACTTCTCCCACCCAAGTAGAGTTTCGCTATGCGAAACACATTGCCTTACCGACATGGTTAATGACTAGATTAGTCTCTCAATTAGCACTTAACAAATACACCTACTCCAAGCTTATTTGCTAAGTTACATAGTGATTCAAATAGGGTTTTTTGAATCCTTATTGACTATCTTGCAAACACTGTAGTTTTTCAGGTGGAGGGGGGAATAAAAGTTTTTACTGAATTCTTGAGAATGCCTTAAACATGTTTCATATTTCTAGTAGAAATCCAGTACTTATGGGCACAAGCCGGGTCTTATATTCCTTCATTGACGGACACAGCTCCTGATCTTTATAACCATTTGGTTATACTGCCCCCTACAGTAGTAGGACACTAGGCAGAAAAATAATCTTGCTACACCAATGGGCAGTCCCAAGGGGTATACTCCCTCTCCCTGCTAAAGATACTCCTGCTCAGGAGTAAGGACCTAGTTCCTTGCTGCGGTCTCTGGTCCTGACAAATTTTGTTAGATACATTTTTTTTCTCCTGTTTTTTTCCTGTGAGATCTACAATCAACTGCCAGACTGGGCGACAGGCTGGATAATCTAGATCCAGTGGTCACCCCAGTCTGGCCAGCGAGCGCGCACAGACCTCAGCTCCATGCTAGGTCGGCCTTGACATAGCCCCACTGAACGTGGGCTAGTAAGTTAAACGCTTTGCAAAGTCCCATACGACTGGGTCTTGGATCGCAGCGTTCCTCCTAGCCGACAGCCCCCCATATCGATGGCGAGGGGTTCTGTCTGGAGCGGTGCCCGCCTGGTTTCTAATATGGTGAGTAAATGTCTCCCTTCTCCCCCTGGAGAGTTTTTTTTGGTTAACGTGGGCCCCTGCTTGGGACAGTTGGACCCCTGGGTTCCCCTTCTTCCTGTCAGGTACCCCCCTTTTCATCTGTCCCCCATCCTACCCCCCTCCACTTATGCTGGGCTGTGTGGGTGGTCTGGTCCACCTCCTGGGTTGGGGGCAGGGCGCTGTGCTGGCGATGTGGGTCGGGGGTGTGCGCCGCCGGCAACCAGGCGATTGGCTGTGCGGGGGGGGGGGGGTTGTTCCTGGTAGGGGCTCCTACCAGGGCCCCCCCATCCTGCCTGGGTCTGTCCTTGAGGCCTAGGAATCCCTCCTGGTGCCGCACGAGCCACCATTTTGCTGTAGCATGTGTATTCCTATGCATGGCGGCCATGTTTGTGTAGTCCGGCGGCTATTTTGTGGTTGTTTGCCATTGAAAATAGCAGCGGCCATGACAGTTGAGCCCTGTGTGTGGCTATTTTGGTGGTCCTCATACCCTGGTGCTGACTCCTGGATCTTTTCATTTCCTGATAGATGCACGTTGAGTGCAGATTATCCTGGTGACTGCAGGTGCCCGTTTTTGCTGGGTGGTGAGTCTGGTGGGGTTCCATGTGGTGCTGCCAATGCGGTGGGGGTTGTCTCTTTGCAGTGTTTTACACTTTTTGTGGGATCCCCCTGGTGACTCATGGAGTCTTTGGAGCACATCCCCCACCTGACTCCCTTTCTGAGACTGCGGGTCCCTCTGGGTCCCAACCATCCATCGATGCATTGACGGCTGTCCTGGACTCCTTTGTGTCCCTGGTGGAGGTGGTTTTCCGGCAACGGGCTAGCAAAAAGCGCCTCCTGCCTCATCAGATCCTAAATCTGATTCAGCTGCCGCGGACGTGGGCCTTCCTGCTGGGTCTGCGACCACGTGCCCGGGATCCTCAGATAGTGAGGATGATTCCTCCACATCTGCCTGGAAGCACTGATGGTATCTGTGCGTGAGACCTTTAAGATGGAGGAAGCAGCTGCGACAGAGGCGCAAGCTCCATTTGGCACTCACAAGCCATCCAGAGTGACAAAGGTGTTTTCCCACCTATTTTGACAGAATTGTCGCTAAAGAGTGGGGATGACCAAAGCGTCCCCTTGGGGTCCCTAAGCGATTTACTAGGCATTACCTCTATGAGGAGTCCGTTATTAAGAAGTGGACTGTTCCACCAGTGGTGGATCCTCCATTTCCAGATTGAACAAGGCAACCATGATTCCGGTTGAAGAGTTCCAGGCCTTTAAGGATCCAGGTGACAGGAAGGTAGAAGCTATGGCCTGCAATATGTACACTCTGGCTGGTTCGGCACTGAGGCTGGTATTCACCATTGCCCTGGTGTCGCAAACTCTGACCAAGTGGGCTAAGCTTTTATGCCGTGACCTGGAGGGAGAACATCTCCCCCCTGCCTTTGCTGAGCTGGCAGACCAGCTGGTCCAGGGGCTGCAGTTTATCTGTGATGCCTCTTTGGATGCGGCTCCTCTAATGGCTCGGCTCTCTGTTTCAACAGTGGTCCTTCGGTGTGTCTTTTGGCTTAAATACTGGTCTGCAGATCAGACTTCTAAAAAGGCCTTGACTGATCTCCCCTTTGAAGGTAATCGCTTGTTTGGGGCTACCCTGGATGACATCGTTAAAGGTCTCACAGAGGATAAGAGAGTACTTTTTTCAGCTGGCTTCTAAAGGCAAGGAACCTTGTTGTAGATGTGGGCCCTCCTTCTCAGCTCAAAATAAGTTTTTTAGTCCCTCAGGGTCAACTGACAAGGGCTTGAAGCCTTTTATAGCCTCTTCTGGAGGATCCAAACAAATCTGGTCTGGCAAGCCGAGCGCGGGCTTCTCCAGACCCACGGACAAGGCTCCTTCAGCATGAAGGTGTGCCCTCACCCGTATCGAGCATGGGGGATGTCTTCACTGGTTTCCAGACCTGTGGACTTCCCTGGTACAAGACAAGTGGGTCCACAAAGTCGTTCAGTCCGGCTACAAGATCGAATTTCACTCTTGTCACCCAGCAAGATTTTTTCCTTCCAACTTGCGCCTGTCCCCGGACCATTTACAGGGTCTGTTTGTGGCTGTACAAGACCTGTTGCTTCAAGGGGTGATTGACCCGGTTCCGACTTCGGAACAGTTTCAGGGTTTTAACTCAAACCTGTTTACAGTTCCCAAGAAGGAAGACAAGGTGCGTCCAATCTTGGACCTCAAGGCACTGAACTGCTTTTTGCGAGTGCAGAAGTTCAGTATGGAGTCCATTTGCATGGGGATTGCATCCCTGTATCAGGGGGATTTTCTTGTCTCTATCGACTTCAAGGATGCTTACCTTCACGATCCAATATGTGCCGGTCACCAGCGCTTCCTCCGCTTTGCTGTGGGAGAGGAGCATTATCAGTTTGTGGCGTTACCCTTTGGTCTCACCTCTGCTCCTCAGGTCTTCACAAAAGTGATAGCTCCGGTGCTAGCGTTGTTACGCCAACGGGGGATTATGGTACTGGGTTACCTGGACGACCTCCTTCTGCGAGCAGATTCCCCTACTGCTCTGCTGGAAACTCTGGAAATCACCATAAGAACTCTGGGGTAGGTTTGGCTGGATTCTGAATTTTCAGAAGTCTGCTCTGGTTCCGTCCACAAAGCTGGACTATCTGTCTGTCTGACTCTGGACTCGGCCTTAGCCAGAGTGCTCCTTCCTCTGGACAAACTCCAGAAATTGCAGGCTGCAATTCATCTCTTGCTGTCCAGCAGATGGTCATCCTTCTGGACATGCATGTGGGTGCTGGGCCTGATGGCGTCTACCTTTGAGTCAGTTCCTTTGCACATTTCCATATGAGGTCCCTGCAAAGGGAGATTCTGGCTAAATGGGACAAGATTCCGTAGTTTCTGGACAATGAGATCCAGCTGAGCCGGGGAATAAAGGAGTCCCTGATGTGGTGGCTTCGCTCTCTGGAGCTTCGACTAGGCAAATCCTTCCTCCCCTTGTATTAGACAGTGGTCTCCACGGATGCCAGCCTGTCCCGCTGGGGAGGTGTCCTTGGCAAAAAATCTGCTCAGGGGATCTGGACACTGGAAGAGTCCAGACTACCGATCAATGTGTTGGAACTCTGAGCGGTCAGACTGTGCCTGGACCATTGGACGGGTCGTCTTCAGGGATGTTCAGTGCACATTCAATTGGACAATGCCACCACCGTGGCATATGTCACTCACCAAGGGGGCACAAAAAGTGTCTTTGTGCCTCGGGAGTCGGGAGGTAGCCGGCATTCTAAGGTAGGCAGAACGCTTTGTTCCAGCCCTCTCTGCTGTATACATTCCTGGGGTGGAAAACTGGCAGTCGGATTATCTCAGTTGGGCGGCCTTGGACCAAGGGAAGTGGTCCCTTCATCCGGAGGTGTTTCATCAGTTGTGTCTTCGGTGGGGCATCTTGGCTCATCAGAAGGATGTAGTGGTTTGTGGCTTGGTCATGGGATCCTCTGGCAGATGCCACAGACGCGCTCGTTGCCCCGTGGAATCAGTATAGTCTGATTTACGCCTTTCCTCCTCTCAATCTTCTGCCAAGACTTCTATGCAGGATCGAGGCAGAAGGGATTCCGGTCATCTTAGTGGTTTCAGACTGGCCTCGATGGGCTTGGTATGCCGATCTGGTCCAGCTTGTCGCCGACATTCCTTGGAAGCTTCCTCTCGGGGAGGATCTGCTGTCTCAAGGACCAATCTTCCATCCTGCTTTACAGTCATTGGCTTTTGAACGCCAGATGCTGATGAATAGAGGTTTATCAGAGTCAGTGATTCCAACGCTGTTAAAAGCTAGGAAATCTACTTCTTGGAAGATCTACCATCGTACGTGGAAGACGTAAATTGCTGCGTGGTGTGTGTCTCTTGGGGTTCATCCTTGCTCCTTCTCGGCGGCTCGGATTTTGACCTTCCTTCAATGGGGGGTTGAACATAAATTGGCCTTGATTACCATCAAGGACCAGATGTCAGCTTTGGTGGTCTTCTTCCAACGACTCTTGGCCACATACTCCCTGGCGCATACCTTTTTCCAGGGTGTCTGACATTTGGTTCCTCCAGTGCGGTCCCCGATGCCACGTTGGGACCTCAATTTGGTGCTTTCGGTCCCCCAGAAGCCTCCTTTTGAGAATCTTCGGGAGATTCCCTTGCTCACGCTGTTTTAGAAGGTGGCATTTTTGGTGGCTATCGCCTCTGTGCGCAGACTCACTATTTGTGCTCAAGGATGGGCTTCGGAAAGGGTTGTCTGCTTCCTCTGCGAACATTTGCAGATGGATCAGACAGACGGTGATTCAGACCTATTCCATCAAGGGTCAGGTTCCTCCTTTCCCTGTCAAGGCACACTCTACTCGGGCCCTCAGTGGTTCCTGGGCCTTGCATCATCAGGCGTCAGTGACGCAGGTTTGCAAAACGGCCACCTGGTTGTCGTGCACACTTTCACAAAATTCTATAAAGTGAATGTATTGGCATCTGTGGGTGCATCCTTTGGCTGCTGTTTAGAGGACTTGATCCTCTTTGAGGGTGTATTGTTTTTTTCAGGTGGGCTCCAGTTGTCTTGGTTGAGCTCCTGTTGCCTGGTTGGCTACTGTTTAGCTTAGGGAATTTTTTTGCTGTTCCAACCCCTTATGTTTAACACTGCTTTGGGACGTCCCAGTGGTTTTGAAGATCAGGAGCTGTGTCCATCAATGAACATAAGAGAAAATGGGATTTTTGACTTACCATAAAATCCATTTCTCTGATGTTTATTGATGGACACAGCACCCACCCCATGTGGAGTTGTAATTCTTCTGACACTGCTTGTAACAAAACTGAGTACCTATAGCAGGGAGAGGGAGTATACCCCCTGGGTCTGCCCATATGCGTAGCCAGATTCTTTTTCTGCCTAGTGTCCTACTCCAGTAGGGGACAGTATAACCCAATGGTTATGAAGATCAGGAGCTGTTCCTGTCAATGAACATCAGAAAAATGGATTTTATGGTAAGTCAAAAATCCCATTATACCTGTACATAGTTGATTATGGGGCCTAAATCCTTAAGATACAGCCACGTATCTCATGCCAAAAGTGGCATATCAAGCATTATTAATGCATATGATGATGCTTGATTTATTAAAGAATGAAAAGTTTTGAGGGTTGTTAAATGTTAAAATCCAGCCATTTACCTATAGTTTTAAATATAGCTTTGTCAGGGTAACCTTGTTTCATCTAGAGAGGTTCTTCCTCACTTGCTGTCTTGGTGTTCCCTTTCCTGGTGTCAGGAAATCACATTTGTCAATAAGGAAAAGGGGATCTCAACTATGGGAAATAAGACAGAAACAAAATCACTTTTATCATGTACTTGTGATAGGTTTATTAAAGCCTGTGTCCCTAATGCAGAGATTTCTAAATATTTTCTGTCTCAGTGATAGGGTGTCATATTGGAAATTGCTATTTCTTTTTTTTTTTTTTTTAGAAATTTCTAGTACAGACACAACCAAAGCCATTTTTGGCAGGGCAGGAAAGAACTACATTCTTTTTTTAGTTCTTCAAGCACCACTGGGACAAAAGTTGAGGGAAGATCTCCCAGTGGGGACACAAACCAAATCCCGACAGAAGCTTCAACCCCTGTTTATTTCTAAAGTTAAAAAGAGTAAACCAACAGGGAGCACAGGAACTCCCTTGCTTGCTCCCCAACCTCCATGCATGATTAAAGTTAAATTAGCTTAACTAATAAAAGTAAAAGGTTTTTTATTTGCTATTGTAAAAAACAGATATTTATTACAGATTATTCTGTCCTTTGTACTGTCAGCACCACGGCGGCACGGAACGCGATACGAACTGCCATATATGTTAAGCAGTGTTGACACAAAATGAATGGTAAGTTAACGCTGAATTTTAGGAATGGATTTTATTGCGTAAGTATGCGTATTTCATACCCAATGTGACTTCTGTGGTAGTAGTAGTCAGTGATCACCACTGTCATTTGGGTCCGTTTCTCCAAGTGGCTGCCCTGCTACATAGTAACTACTGGGGGATCACTCGCTCAGTATGGGTGTCATTTACAGATCGCCTTGCATTTTTCTTAGTGAATGCAAAATATCTCTGATTGGATGAAGCAGAGAATATTATGCATCTTCAAGGAGGAGAACACCTTGCATCCAAAGAGAAAAATGCAAGATGTGTTTATGAATGATGCCATGGCAAGTGCGAGACCCCCTGTAGTGTACAGCAGGGCACTCCCTTGGCGAGTGATCCTTCCACAGCAGTCTCACAGGTTAGGCATACGATTACTTACATCCATCCAAGCTGGACCAATGTAATATAAACCATCCCTGGAATTCAGTTTTAATTATTTGTTTTGCATGTGAAATATAATTTGCATGGAAATGATGAATTTTTTAATCAAGAAGCACACCTGTACAAAACGGCATTATTTTCCGCATGGAATATTTCACTTAACTGATTGTTAGTGAATTAAGCCCAGTGTGATATGCAGCCTTTACAACTGCTCTGAATGTTTGTTTTTTATATAAACCTGCAGCTGCTCCAACATGTCATTCAATAAAATGTATACAGTATAGCACATTTGTTATGCAACTTTTAAAAATAGTGCTCTCTAGCTTTACTTCTCTTGTCAAATGTCACAGTACTGTGCTATAGTCTGTGATTTTTTCTGTAACTCAAGGTGATTTTCCATTGCTGGTGGATTAAGACAGTAGCAGCTGCAAAGGAAAGGAGCACTTACTAAGCCTTTGTTGTCCCTAGGGAATGGCCTGTTCTGTCCAAAGAAAGCTGTAATATGTACTTATTGTAAAGCAAGCACGGAAAGCTAAAACCTGTTCATATACAAAAGCCAATAAAAATGCTGACATTAAGACCATGCCAGTATATTTTTATAGCCAAAAATGTAGAAAAAATAAGAGTAAGAAGTATAACAAACCTGTGACAGGGAGAAAAAGTTAGGGGAAAATCTCTCTAGTGGCTTGGCTGATTACAGGTGTTTTTGTTAGATTTCAATGCCTGCCTCCAAACACCTGCAAAAAACGCCTGAAAAAAGGCAGAAAAAAGCCCCAAAAAATGCCTGAAAACGATACGCTCAGGTGTAATGGAGCCTTAGATCAGGGTTTCTCGACCAGGGTTCCTCCTGAGGTTGCTAGGGGTTCCTTGAGAAATGGGCATTTTCTGCCTCTCAGATATGTTCCCAATGACACCATTGTTCCCTTTAGCTATCTGTAAGGGGGTAATTCTTCCCAATGATGACAAGAGTAAGGAGCATTCTTCCCACTGACTGTCACACTAATGTGTCATGAGTTGTAGATTTTTAATTTTTAACAGGGGTTCCCAGAGACCAGAAATTTATTTCAAGGATTCCTCTGTGTTGAAAAGGTTGAGAAAGGCTGTTTTAGATCAAAGGAATGAAGTGAGGGCAGTTTAACCTCTTAAAGACAACCTTTTTCTGATACTTGTTGCTTACAAGTTACAACCAGTATTTTTTGCTAGAAAATTACTTAGAACCCCAAAATATTGTATATATTTTTTTTAGCAGAGATCCTAGAGAATAAGATGGTGATCGTTGCAATCTTTTATGTCACACTGTATTTGCACAGAAGTCTTTCAAACGCAGTTATTTTAGGGAAAAAATACACTTTAATGAATTTAAAAAAACGAAACAGTAAAGTTAGCCCAATTTTCTTGTATGATGTGAAAGATTATGTTATACAGAGAATCATGATCTTTATTATAAGCAAAAAAATTGTGATTCTCATTTTTTCCAGAATCGTGCAGCTCTAGGTTACATTTATGCTGTATGGCAAGACAGAAATGTAAATTATTTGGCAGCTAAACCAGTGTTTTTAGCTATTTGTGTGGATTTCAGCTTTAAATTAATGTCTCTGAGGACCTTGTTTGTCAAAACTGGGAATATATTTCCTTAGCAGTCAGTCAGAATCAAATTATAATTTTTCTGGTACTGGATAGAAAATGAAAGGAGACATCTGATTGCTGTGCGCATACCTTTTTGTTCAGTTTTAATAGCCTCTGTCATCCTTCCCTTATTAGTCTACGCTCCTGATACCAAGCCCGAGGAAATGTAACATCTCTTCTTTTGCTCGTTTCGTGGTTTTTGGACTTGGGACAAAAACTTCAGAAATAAGGCAACCTAAATAATGGCGCTGTAACATTTCTTTGGTGTTTCATTTTTTTCTAGATTGCACGCTAAAAACAACATTAAACCCCAAAACAAAAAATGTATTATATTGCATCTTACGAATTCTTAGATGTGGTGGCTGCATGTTTTCTTTTTTCAGGCCTTTTCTCATTATTTTCACATGGTGATCCTACTAGTCTGTAACTTTATAACTTCCTGCAAAAGAACAAATGGCAATTTGAGGGTTGAGACACATAATTTACAACTGACAGGGGTGCTTGCAATGGTCAGTAATTTATGTAAAACCTTTATCCTAAAAGGAAAAAACTGTTGCTGTAACTGCTTCACAAGTGTTAACTAACAAATAAAAGCTAAACTCTAGCTAAGTCTAAATCTGCTAGTTTAACACTACTCTCTCCCCAATGAATAAGAAGGAACTGTAGTCCCTATGATTAAGGTCTGTAGAGATGTGGCCTTAAGTAGGAGGCTGCCTGTTTGCACTGCCAGATTTACCACAGGACAGAAGAATGCAGCTTTTGAACAGTGGTGCAACTTGGCTGGTCTAACTACCCTCTCCCCAGGTGGACAATCTGTTGTCCAAGTGGGGCACAGTTGCTCTTCCATAGAGTGGAGCCACCCTAAGAAAAGTGTGTTACCGGCTAGATCAGCAGGTGAAAACAAAGGAAAAGAAACATAAAAAAAACATTTAAAAAATTGTAGACTCCACATCTAAGGAGAGGAGAGCTGCAATATATTATACTTTTGTTTTCTGGGTTTCATACCGTTTTCTATACCAACACTGGCCATTGTTGCTTCTTCAGGATCATAAAAGTCCTTATTGCTTCCATGTAAAATCTAGCAATATAACATGCTACTAAACATATAGATAGTTAATTTGTAAATATTGAGTCGTTAATGCATGAAAATCTAGTTGCATGAGTTAGTTTAAGCTGATTTTGTTGTAATTTTTTTAAAATGTTTAATTTCAAAAAATTTGTATTCAAAATTATTTATTTGATGCTCTGTTACCACTTTACCCTGTTATGTTTTGGGAGGGATTTTATATGGCTTGTATATCAGTGCAGTTCATTGCTATTTGGCCATCCAATCATGTTTTAGACTTACCGATGTCTGTACAACACAATAATAGCCTGTGTCAATAATGAATAGGTGAGCTTGATGTATTGAATAGATGCAAAGGTGCCTGCTGTAGTCAAGGCAATTCTAGTTACCTTTCCTGTGTGCACAGTACATGCATAGTTGCAAACATTGGGGAAAAAATGATTAGGGACACTTTTCTTTGTGTCTGGGCAGAAAGTCAGTGTTGGCGGAGCAGTATGCTAATTAGGAGCGTAGCAGGATATTTTGGATGTGGCTATAGAAACAATTATGCTAAATAGTATGGGGGTAGTGAGGTAATTGGCGCTGCCAAAATATATATATTGACTTGCATTAGCCAGGATTCAAACCCGGGGCTCCCCTAATGGTAAACGGTTTCCCTACCATAGAACCAGCGCCAATTACCTCACTACCCCCATACTAATTCAATATTGACCATCGGTCTATATTTCAGAGGTAGGCAGCAGCCATTTTTTAAAGAAGTTTTGTATCTAGAAATAGATTGTTTCAACATAGCGGGGATATTACTGTGAACCAAATTATGCTAAATACTGGGCGTGGCTTAGAGGGGGTGGTTAAATAGAGTCTGAGATTGCTTACATACTGGATTACAAGACCTTACAAGAGAGGGTCAGAGACTGCTGGCCTTGTAAAAAAAAAAAAAAAAGGTCAGAGACTGCTGGCGTTGTAAAAGAAAGGGTCAGAGACTGCTGGCATTGTAAAAAAGGGTCTGAGACTGCTGACATTGTAAAAGAGAGCGTCAAAGACTGTTGGCGTTGTAAAAGAAAGGGTCAGAGACTGATGGCGTTGTAAAAGATAGGGTCAGAGACTGCTGGCGTTGTAGAAGAAAGGGTCAGAGACTGCTGGCGTTGTAGAAGAAAGGGTCAGAGACTGCTTAGAAGAAAGGGTCAGAGACTGCTGGCATTGTATAAGAGAGGTCAGAGACTGCTGGCATTGTAAAAAAGTGTCAGAGACTGCTGACATTGTACAAGAGAGGGTCAAAGACTGCTGGCGTTATAAAAGAAAGGTTAAAGTGGAGTTCCACCCTCCAAAAGTTTTTTAAAATAAAAATACCCCCGGGACAGTCAGGGCTAGTGCATTCCACAATGGATAGCCTCTGAACTGTCCCGGGTCGCACTTACCTTTAAGAAGAAATACTTACCTTGAAGATGTCTTGTCTAGCACTGCCATCTCTGGTGTGGGCAGCTGAAGCCAGCGCGTCCTCTTCGGCGTCCTCTTCGTCCCAGAATGCCCTGCACCGGCCCCACTCGTCATGTCCGGTGCAGGCACGTCATTCCTCCACAGCTTCTGGGCATGGCCAGAAGCTGTTTAGCAGGGAATGACGTGCCTGCACCGGAACTGACGTGCGGGGCCGGTGCAGGCTCATTGATTCCTGGGAGCAATGACGCTCAGCTCCCAGGAATCAATGCAAGCAGGAAGTGATGGCGCGGGCCACGGCCAAAGAGAGAGGAAGAGGAAGTAAGGTGAGTATATTTTCTTCTAAAACCAGGTAAATAAAGAAAAAAAAAGTGTGATTATCCATTTATTTTTCAGGTGACAGAGAGGAAGAAGATGGCAAAAAGTTGTATTTTAGGGTGGAACTCCACTTTAAGAGACTGCTGACATTGTACAAGAGAGGGTCAGAGACTGCTGGCATTTTACAACAGAGGGTCAGAGACTACTGGCGTTGTAAAAGAAAGGGCCAGAGACTGCTGACATTGTACAAGAGAGGATCAGAGACTGATGACATTGTACAAGAGAGGGTCAGAGACTGCTGGCATTGTGCAACAGAGGGTCAGAGACTGCTGGCGTTGTAAAAGAAAGGGTCAGAGACTGATGGCGTTGTAAAAGAAAAGGTCATAGACTGCTTACATTGTACAAGAAAAGGGTTAGAGACTGCTGGCATTGTAAAAAAAAAATGGGGTCACAGACTGCTGACATTGTACAAGAGAGGGTCAAATACTGCTGACATTGTACAAGAGAGGGTCAGAGACTGCTGGGATTGTAAAAGAAAGGGTGAGAGACTGATGGCATTCTTAAAGAAAGAGTCAGAGACTGATGAAATTGTTAAAGAAAGGGTCAGAGACTGATGGCATTGTAAAAGAAAGGGTCAAAGACTGACAGCATTGTAAAAGAAAAGGTCAGAGACTGCTGGTATTGTAAAAGAAAGGGTCAGAGACTGCTGACATTGTACAAGAGTTGATCAGAGACTGCTGGCATTGTACAAGAGACTGCTGGTGTTGTAAAAGAAAGGGTCGGAGACTGCAGGCATTGTACAAGAGGGGGGTCAGAGACTGCTGCGGTTGTAAAAGAAAGGGTCAGAGACTGATGGCGTTGTAAAAGAAAGGGTCAGAGACTACTGGTGCTGTAAAAGAAAGGGCCAGAGACTGCTGACATTGTACAAGAGAGGGTCAGAGACTGCTGGCATTGTACAACAGAGGGTCAGAGACTGCTGGCATTGTACAACAGAGGGTCAGACACTACTGGCGTTGTAACGAAAGGGTCAGAGACTGCTGGCATTGTACAAGATGGGGTCACAGACTGCTGGCACTGTACAAGAGAGGGTCACAGACTGCTGGCATTGTACTAGAGAGGGTCACAAACTGCTGGCATTGTACAAGAGAGCGTCAGAGACTGCTGGCGTTGTACATAAGAAGGTCAGAGACTGCTGGCATTCTACAAGAGAGGGTCAGAGACTGCTGGTATTCTACAAGAGAAGGTCAGAGACTGCTGGCATTTTACAAGAGAAGGCCAGAGACTGTTGGCATTGTACAAGAAAACCATATACCTTAATTTAGGCAAACTGAAGCTTACAGGATGGACTGATACAGCAACAAAGTAGTTATCTGTGTGCTTCCCAATGGCTCTTGAAATCTTTTTCTTCATTTGAGCCTTGCTGAGACCTGAGGGTAACAGGGACAGACATTAGCCATCCCCAAGAGATAGATACTCTGCTGCTTCTGACACTGCTGCTCCCCCCCAACCCCCACCCCACCGAACCTTAAAAAAAAAAACCCACCCTATACAGGCCACCCACCACTGCTTCCTATCACCCCCCCCAAAAAAAAAATAAAACAATTTAAAGAAACGGGTGACCCAGCATACATGTGACCCCACAAAAGCCATCCACCACCCACTTCAAAAAAAAAAAAAAAAAAACAGCCCCCATCAGTCAGTTGTCCCCATACAGGCCATTCACTGCGGCCTACTGTCACCCCCCCCCCCAAAAAAGAATACAACAGGCCCCCCATCAGTCATTTGTCCCTGCATAGGCCGGCCACCGCTGCTTCCTATCACACCCCCCAAAAAAAATAAACCACAGACCCCCCCGTCGGCAATCTGTCCCCACAAAGGCTGCCACTTCCTCTTGCTCCCACCAAAAAAAATAATAAATAAAAATAACAAAGACCCTCCATCAGCGATTTGTCCCCATAGAGGCCACCCATCACCGCATGCTCTCAGCCCCCCCCCCCAAAAAAAAAATACCCAATCTTCTCTCCCTCCCCCTCCCAAAAAGGAAAAAAATCTATAAAGCCGGAAATTTGGTCAATTCAGCTTGGGCCCTCCTGAGTCCTGGTCTCCCCTCCACTTTCTGTCCTGGCTGTGCTTGAACACAGCAGCCTGTCGCATCCGTGACTCCTCAGGCACTGCAGGATGTCCCTGGCCCTTGTCCTCCTCTTTTCCCCCTGGTGACAGTCTGTGACTGACTGACTGGCAGCAGACTCACTCCCCGTGTCTGAGCAGACCCTGAAGCAGAAGGAGCAGCAACAGCTCCCTCTACCTCTCACATGCTCCAACAACTGCTGCTCTGGACAGGCTGACCTGGTAACTCTCAGCTAGCCACTCCCCCGCTTGCTATTCTTGTCCAATCGCAGAAGGCAGCTGGAGCCTGGGACTTCACTGCCCAATAGAAGCCAAGGACAGAGGTAGGGGGAGGATGGATGTATTCTGGATGCTTTACCGGCCTGGTTCTGTTAACACTGTCACTGCCAAAAGTCCTGATGCTTGGGACAAAAGCGGATTTTCTGGATTTTTCCCAGGATGCGGTTAGACCGGGACATAGGTCTGATTTCCGGGATTGTCCTGGGAAAAAGCATGACTGTTGGCAAGTACAGTATGTACATGGGATACAGGCAACACATTCTCTTTTTCTTTTAGACAAATTTGTCACATCAAAATTCACAGACCACTTTAAAATGCAGTAAAAAGGCTTTACAGGCCTATCTGTCATCCGAGAGTACAGAAAATTCATATATGTTTGTGTGCCTAAGGCCTGCATTTGCCTTTATTATATATTCAGCCTGAGATGCACATTAAGCACAAGTTAGCAGGCAGAGCAAAAACACAGGCCTTTGTATGCTTAGCTTGATCTCAAATATCAACATGATCATTCTAGGTACTAAAAATCCAAAGTACAAAGGAAAAATCCCACATTCTACTTGACATATGGTAAATACTTTCTCAAGGCATAGATGCCAAACGTTCTCCTTTGAGAAAGGTGTCCTTTGAAGCTCTGAAATTTTATGATTTTTTGATGCTATGATGGAACTTTAGTAAATTCTCAAAACCAAATGGATTTCTGGCTTCCTCCTTTGTGTTGTCCATACAGTGCCTCTGTTGCTTGGCAGCCACAGTTATATCTGAAATGTACATAGATTCAATTTAGTGCTGAAGTGCAGTCGATTTTTTATATTATATTTTATACTTGGGCACTGAAAAATGAATAATACCTACTTGTGAGTCAACCAAATTAGACTTTTTTTCAGATCAAAGTATATCTAAACTCAAAAACAAAAATATACTGTATATTGCAGCTTACCTGGCCTGATGGCTGCATTCCTTTTCTTTTTTCAGGCTAAGAACATTTCCAGCAAGTATAGAAATACCTGTTGATCTTGCCAGGCTTGCAGTGTCCAAGTCACTTCATGGCAAAAAACAATATTCTTCTTTTGTAAACTACTACTACCACCATCAATATACCATGCGATGGAGATGAACAAAGGCAGGCTTGTTTGTAGCAGTGTGACCACCAAGTCTTCATTATCGATACAATGGCAAAAACGCGTAAACGAAAAAAGATAGGAAGTGTGTTATTTGCAGGATTACTATGTAAAAGTAAAGGAAAAAAGCCTGCAATAACTAATGCAGCTGCAACTAAGATCTCGTAAGAAACAATATGTTTAATCTTTGTTTTTTGGTTTATATATGCTTTAATCTGTTTGAGCTTTCCTTTTTTGCTCTAAAACTATTTGAACAATGGTGAACAAAACACTTCTACGAAGGTTGCATTTGTGTAATTCAATAATTTGATGCATCGTCTGCATTATCATTGTGCACAAAGTCATGCTGTACATCAACAGTATTACATGGGTACATTTGGAGTGTGTTTTAAAGTAAATTGTTTGGCCAAAAGTATGTGAACAGCTCCCCCAATTGCGTTTAAGTGATTCTAGTGAAGTTTAGATAATTGTGCGCCTCCAACTTTGTGGCAATAGTTTGAAACAGTCCTTTTATATTTCAGCTAGACAGAAACCCAGGTCCATAAAGACTTGATTTGGTGATTTTTTTTTTTTTTTTTTTTGTGGAGGAATTCAAATGGCCAATACAGAGCCCTGATCTCAACCTTACATAGCACCTTTGGGATGAATTGAGCCAGGTCTTCAAATCCAGCTTCAGTACCTAACCTCACAAATGCTCTTTTGGCAGAATCGGCACACATTCTGAAATACACGGTTTAAAATCTTGTGGAGAACTTTTCCAAAAGAGTAGAGGCTGTTATAGCAACAAAGGTTGGGGGACTCAATAATAATAATAAAAGTGGTTTTGTAATGGTATGTCCAACAAGCCCATATAGGTATGATGGTCAGGTGTCCACACACAGTTAGCCTTTTTTGGTAATTAGGTAAGGTGTTAAGAAATTACAAATTTGGTGGTTATTGGCTGCATGTTCTACAGCCTGTTTTATAATGGAGATACATCTAGGCTATATACAAAATTTTATGTGTATTTTTATCAGCAGCTGTGGTACTGGCCTGGATTTTATAAAGATGCATGACTTTACCCATGCGTGCATCTAGCTAATGAATTAGTCCTAAATGGTGCTGGTAAGTTAGCAAAAGAGAGGGTATTGGTAACTTTTATTATAAAATTTATAATGAAGAAAATTTAAATTATGCAATAATATAAATATGTTACCCAAAAAATATGGGGGCTGTCATTCCTGTCCTATTTTTGAAGATACAGTTTCCAAAGCGGTCACCTTCATCCTTGCTTCACCACTTAGTATGTCACTAACCCAATAAAAAAGTGCATATTCAGCATCCTAACACCATATATGCACATGCTTGCAATAGGCTAGTGATGCACTAAAAAAATGAAGAACAGCACAGTCTTGAAACCTACCCCTTAGATATATAATATCAGAAATGGCAGCTCCCATATTTCTATCTTGACAGTTTAGTTTTTTAAAGCTGATTTAAGCATTCCTGCTTATTTCCTTTCATAACGTCTTCACTACCTATTTTCCTAGGCATTATCTGGATGCACAATGTTCTCTTCCTACCTGTATTCATGTCATCTCAACAATGTTTGTGCCAGAAATCTCCTGCTTGACCAGTACCTGTGTGGACTGACCACTTTGCAGTCTGTACAGCCACACCAGGGCTCTGAAGGACGTAGTAGCTCTTCTATACTAAACGTGATGAGCTCAGGCATGTTCGGATGTATTAGCGCGGCCGGGAGGCCGGGAATGCCTCGGTTGCTTATGGTTGGTGGTTTGCTGTGACATCTTACTGACAGTCATGTAGACCTGGACACTGCACTAGGGCAGTGGAGAAGTTGGAAGTATTGTTCATATTGCCCTAACCATTCTCCTAGTTTGTAATTTGGTGTTAAGCAGTGAGCAACTCCTTCACTCTCAGTCTTATGGACACTAAGACATGCAGACGTGTCTACTGTTTCCTTCTGACACCATGTGGATTAGAAGTGAAGAGAGGGTTTGCTGGCTGAGCCCAGTTGAAGATTATCAACCATGAAATAGCTCAGGATAATGCAAATGCTATGCTTTATCTACATCTATCTAGTAAATGTTTTTGCTTGGCCATATTTGAATGGTAGGGCCAAAAAAATGATTCTTGCACAGGGACTCTATGGTGATGTTGTTTGCCACTGAACTAATAAACGGTTTTACTCCTGGGGCAGAGGGAGAAAACTGAAGCTTTAGGTAAAGACAATCACACCCTTTTTGTATACTCTGTATAATTATACCTCTCAAAAATGATTAGTCTCTTGAGAAATATTCCTGATATATAAAGGTCACCTCATAATGATATCACATGGTTCAGAGTGAATTTTAATGCACCTATGAAAAAAGATGCCTTGTGTTGGTAATCTGAAAATGATCCACTAACATCCCTTAGGAAAAAGGGTGGTCTTGTTTTTCTTGTGTTGCATGAAGATTTACAGTGATGCATTAGAACATGTTCTTTCTCTAATATTCAGTTTACTGTTTTCTATTGTGCTATCCAGAGTGTTTGATAAGAATCTTTCTGAAATGATATTAAATATTTTCTTACATGCATTTCATAATTTAACATGTTGATAATATAATTCCATTCATATGAAGGGGGCTACTGTTTTCTTTTTTATCATAGAGTTTCCCTGTCTAAATGGCAGAAAAGTGTAAGACAATTAGAGTTTTTACTTTACTTCCCTTGTATTTGTGGATATTCGGTTTAATAGATGCCCCAGCCTGGTCGTTTGTGTTCTTATGTGGTATCAAGTGTAGCATAACTGATTAAAGTGGATTTAAAAAGTGAAGTTAAATTAAAAACTAAAGGGAATGCACAAGAGTATATTTCCTGTAAAAAAATGAATAAAGTGTTGTTTATGGCAACCAGTAAGAATTCCCATTTCCTTTACTTACCTGCAATAAATTACAGCTGGGATATTCTTACAAACATTATTTTATACATGAGTTACAAATGCCACTAAGTTTGCAAATTTGAGGTGTTTGAAAATCAAGCATTTTGACAGTCAAAAAAGTATTAACATGGCATCCCTTTCCTTTCCTAACCGAGACCAAATATGTATCCCAATGGAATCTAATAAGTCTGTCTTTTCCCTTGCTGAATGCTTAAATTTAAAGGTGACTTGGAGATGTAGCAGCAAGAAGTTTCTTTTTAGGCAGATGCTTCCAAGGAGATGTGTTAAGCATAAGATTAATCTGGAAAATATTAGAAAATGTGTGTACCATGCTCTAGGTATCATGAGATCGTTGAGCATATTTTGTTACTCAATAGAACTTGTATAAGCACGTAGCTTGATGAGATTTTCCTGAACCAGAGAATGGTTCAATTGAAAGTCTTCAAGTTTAATTTTCATTTCAATACTTCTGTTCTCTATGAGTTCCTAGCAATAACAGCAATACTTCTTAACCTAAGTCTTCCCACTATTTATCTATATGGTTCTTAACATGGTGATCAGGATCTTTATATGAACCAAAGCATGAATAATGCACTGTTTATAAGCAGTCTATACAACTCTGAAATACAGTTAAATTAAATGTATTCCTGTTTTGCCCAGGAGTGTATTTATGTAGTGATAAACATAAATGCCACCCAAACATAGCATACATGTTTTGAAGGGTTGCTTGGTAGTGGAATAACTTGCTTGCCCGGCAAAGGTCAGAGACTTCCCTGGCAGGACATCCCAAGCACATTTCCCATGTTTTTCTCAACTGCTGTATCTTTTACAGAACAAAATGAATGTTCCAAGATCCCCAATAGATTCTTCATAATAAAATGAATGATTGGAGAAACAAACTGCAAGAGTTGGTAGATTTGAATACTTCCGGAGGGAAATCTCCCCACTGGAAGGTCTACTAGAAGTAGGAGCGCTAAGCATATTTTACCCACTGGTTCCCACTGTAAATTGATCATCACCTTGTACTCTGTGTGGGTGGACTTAACCTTTATGAGGCTATGCTATTCGGAATCTTCACCGTTTTGGCAAAACATAATGATTACCAAGCACTTTGTATTCTTCAAAACTGCCAAACCTTTTGGAAAAAAGGTTTGCCTGAATCTGAAAATATGGCGTTCAGAAGCAAATATTTATAAATAGGAAATGTTGCAGAAAATATACAATGAGGGTAATTTACTAAAGGCAAATATACTTTGCACTGCAAGTGATGTTGCTCTATATCTGAGGGGAAGCTCTTCTGATTTCTATCATCCAATCATGTGCAAGCAAAAATGCATTTTTTTTTTACTTGCATGTGATTGGATATTCTTTGCAAAGTGAAGATTGTTTACTAAGCTCTGGGGCAACCGCAGAATTTTTGCCTTTAGTAAACCTACCTTAATGTTTAAGTCATGCATTAAAGCAATTTAAATATCAGGAAACTATGGATTGCAAGCGTGTCTTCTTAAATATTTGAATTGTCATCTTATTTAAGCTCAGAATGACAAGTACTTGCTACATTTTGTACCCATTTACATCACAGTCACAATTCACATGGTTCAGATATTTTACAGTACACGTGTCTTAAATATTAAGCTTTGCAGATTAGTTTTTATAGAGGTCTACTCAGCAAAAGGCACTTTCAATCATCAGCAACCAGCCAGATTAGGGCTTTTATAAGTCTACCACATGGCAAATAAAATAAAGTATCCAGTTGGCTGCTTTGCACATGTTTTGGTTATTTACCGAATTATTTGTAATGTATTGAGTAAGCATTAACAGTGCTCTTTCAATTAACTTTGAAACCCAGCAAGACATAGAACGTAGCAAAAGAACACTTCTTTGAATAGCCTTTTATGATGGTAAAGCAGTCCCTGTAGTTTCATTAATGCACCTAATTAGTCCATCATTTTATTACAGAAAGCTTTTGTTCTAATGTTGCATGGACACCCCAAGAGGCTGGTTGTAATCTCTTGACACTGGGTTTCTACAGCAGTAGTGGGTATACATCTTCTTCCTTGTAAGTCACTGTCTTTTATAATCCTGAAAAAAATGATCTGCTTTATTCTAAACTGTGGGATAAATAATAAAACCCAAGAAAAAATAATTATGTTAACCAAACAAATGTGCTGTCTGTTTATATGAAATTAAAAGTTACATTTTTATCTGTGCAATAAATGATATTTCTATGAATAAATTAATTGTGTGATTTGTTGTTCTGTGTGTGTGTTTTTAATGAGTGCTGAAATGTCAGTGAATTCTTCCATAAAAAACTGTTAAGATTTTATCTTTATTGTGATCTAACATTCTCTGGAAAAGAATTAGTATCTAAGGTGTCTAAAGCCCTCAGAAGAAAATGCTTTCATGTACACTGTTCTCTCCCGTGAAAAAGAGTGCTGCACTAACAGTTTTCTCTTCCCAGTCCCCCCCTTTGCAGTCCCCCTGCAAAGTCCCACAAATACCTGTTGACCCTGCCAGTGAAGTCTACTTTCCTGTGATGTTGTGCAACTATGCTGCAATGCTACTAAATATGGAGCAGAGTTGCCACTCTAGTGTAGACTGTGCCTGCTTTGCACTACACAGGGTAGAGAAGATGTTACAGGGAGCAATGCTGTCAGCATCCTCACTGCTGATTCACAAGCCCTGGCCACACCTAGTCCCTATCACTGTTTTCTGGATTGACAGCACTACATCAGTTGGTGAAACCCTCCCACTATGAGCTACAGTGTCTGGGAAGGCAGAATGCGGGGGACAGAAAGGAAAGAGGACTTGGCTCAGTCAGAGAAGTAATGAAGGTCATAGGGGCCTTTAGCTGTACTTTAATTTAGAAAAAGGTTTCACCATTTTTTGTTGAGACAAATATTCCTCCCCTACACGTGACGACACAAGGGACTACGTGCCTTCCTGAGATCTCCCTGAGGAAGGCATGTAGTCCCTTGTGTCGTCACGTATAGGGGAGGGGCCAGGCGAGTGTTGGTGATCGGAGGTTCATCACAGCGGCTGTTACGCTGAATCAGAATCGTACTGCAATAGGTGTATGCTCGGCCAACTGTCATACTATGCTATGTGAACTTACCCTGTGTGAAAAGAGTGGTGCACTCCAGCACCCTAAGCATGTGAGTGGAATATATTATTTTAACCACTTGCCGACCGCCGCAAGTACATATACTGCGGCGGTCAGCCCCGTGCAGGCAAAGTGACGCATGGGTACGTCATTCGCCTGCGAGCCAATAGGGGCCGAGCGCGCACCGCCGGAGGCGCGCTCCCGCCCCTGCTCGTTCACTGTGATCCCTGCACGTGTGACCGGCGGACTCGATGTCCACCGGCCACTCGCGATCGTCCGGTACAGAGGGAGAAAGGCAAGCGGCTAATGTAAACAATGCCGCCTGTCATTCTCCCTTGTGTAAATGCAGAGATCATACGGTCCTGCTATGTAGGATCGTATATCTCTGTAGTTACACAAACAGCCGCATCCCATAACAGTTAGAAGCATGCCCCTAGGGACACATTTAACCCCTCCTCCAATAAAGTTAACCCCTTCCCTGCCAGTGTCATTTTTACAGTAACAGTGCATATGTATGGCATTGATTACTGTAGTAATGTCACTGGTACCCCCAAAACTGTAAAAAATGTCAGTCAAGGGTCCGATCTATCCGCCAGCAATGTCGCAGTCCTGCAAAAAAAATCGCAGATCACCGCCATTACTCGTTAAAAAAAAAAACAATAAAAATTACAAAAACCCTTCCCTTAGTTAGTAAACGCAATAACTTTTGCGCAAACCAATCAAAATACGCTTATTGCAATTATTTTTACCAAACATATGTAGCAGAAAACAAATTGGCCTAAAATGTTAAAAAATTTGATTTTTAAATTTTTTTTGGGGAATTTCATATAAAAAAATGTGAAAAATATTGTTATTTTTGCAAAATTGTCTCTTTTTTTGTTTATAGTGCATGATCAAAAAATCGCACAGGTGATCAAATAGGACCAAAAGAAAGCTCTGTTTGTGGGAAAAAAAAGTACGTCAAATTCGTTTAGGTACAGCCTCACACGACCGCGAAATTGTCCGTTAAAGTCACGCAGTGCCGAATCGCAAAATAGGGCCTGGTCAGGAAGGGGGCAAAATCTTCCGGGGCTTAAGTGGTTAAATAAAGTCGATTTTATCAGATGATATCTGCACTCTGGATGTTTGTTTTTCCTCCTATACGAGAGAACAGCTGATGGTATTCACCTAATATTGGGAGTCTGGAAAAGAGGAGGCTTCATATTACAACCCTGGGAGAGTCTACCTGTATATTTTGACCAAGCTTAATTGCAAGGTCACACACAGTGAGGTGAGCACCCACCCATTGGGGGGTTCACGAGAGTGGTGGTGACGCACCTGATGAGCCGATATTAAAGCGGAGTTCCGGGCACAGAAGTAATTTTTTACTAAACATACCCCCGGGACAGTCAGAGCTAGCACATTCCACAATGGCTAGCCTCTGATCTGTCCCGGTTCGCACTTACCTTTTAGAAGAAATACTTACTTTTCCACAGCGTTTCCATCTCTCTTGTGGGCAGCTGAAGCCGGCGCAGTCCTCTTCTGTGTCTTCTTCCGCGTCTTCTTGTCCCAGAATGCGCCTGCACCGGCCCCTCTCGTCACTTCCGGTGCGGCGCCGCATTCCTCCACAGCTTCTGGGCACGCCCAGAAGCTGTTTAGCAGGGGAATGCGGCGTCGCCCGGAAATGACGAGCGGGGCCGATGCCGTCGCATTGATTCCTGGGAGCTATGACGTTCAGCTCCCAGGAATCATAGCGAGACAGGAAGTGACGGGGTGAGCCGCGGCTCCGAGGGAGGAAGTACTCTGAGGTGAGTATCTTCGATCTTCAATTACAAGGTAAGTAAACAAAAAAAAAAAAATAACTATCCAATTCCTTTGCAGGTGAGGTGTACCTATTTAATTTTCATTGTTGTATCACTATTTATTCATGTAAATCAAGCTAAGGGCAAGGGGTGAGGTTCCTCAGGCATGAACATGCACGCATTGCGAACTTACAGCTCATTGCAGTCTATTAATTAATGCCTGTTTTTTTTTTTTTAAAAGCTCATGTACCTTTTTGAGCATGGGGCATAGAAACTTGTGACAACCAATGGTCTATCGGGCCTGCCCCATTTTGTTTTGTGTATATATATACTATGTATATATATATATATCGACCATGGCGAGGCCTGTTCTGAGTGGAACCTGTCCTGTTAAAGCGCTGTATGGTCTTGTGGACAGTGAGAGCGATAACACCAAATTTAACACATCTGCTCCCCGTTAACCCCACTAACGGGTCACATGACACCGGGGAGGGAAAATGGCTAATTGGGCCCAATTTGGACACTTTTACTTAGGGGTGTACTCACTTTTGTTGCCATTGGTTTAGACATTGATGGCTGTGTGTTGAGTTATTTTGAGTGGACAGTTTATTTACACTGTTATACAAGCTGTACAATCACTACATTACATTGTAGCAAAGTTTCATTCCTTCAGAGTTGTCACATGAAAAGATATAATAAATATTTACAAAAATGTGAGGGGTGTACTCACTTTTGTGAGATACTGTATATATATATATATATATATATATACACAGTATCTCACAAAAGTGAGTACATCCCTCACATTTTTGTAAATATTTTGTTATATCTTTTCATGTGATAAAACTGAAGAAATTACACTTTGGGGGAGATTTGCTAAAACAGGTGCACAGAGAACCTGGTGCAGCTGTGTATGGTAGCCAATCATCTTCTAACTTCAGCTTGCCCTATTCAGCTTTGACAATGAAACCTGGAAGCAGATTGGTTTCTATGCAGAACTGCACCAGATTTTGCACACTGCAGTTTTAGTAAATCCCCTCCTTTGCTACAATGTAAAGTAGTGAGTGTACAGCTTGTATAACAGTGTAAATTTGCTGTCCCCTCAAAATAACTCAACACACAGCCATTTATGTTTAAACCCCTGGCAACAAAAGTGAGTACACCCCTAAGTAAAAAATGTCCAAATTGGACCAAAATAGCCATTTTCCCTCCCCGGGGTCATGTGACTTGACTTACAAGGTCTTAGTTGTGAATGGGGAGCAGGTGTGTTAAATTTGGTGTTATCGCTCTCACTCTCTCATACTAGTCACTATAAGTTCAACATGGCACCTCATGGCAAAGAACTCTCTGAGGATCTGACAAAAAGAATTGTTGCTCTAAATAAAGATATAGGCTATAAGAAGATTACCAAGACCCTGAAACTGAGCTGCAGCATGGTGGTCAAGACCATACAGCGGTGTAACAGGACATGTTTCACTCAGAACAGGCCTCGCCATGGTTGACCAAAGAAGTTGAGTGCACGTGTTCAGCGTCATATGCCAGAGGTTGTCTTTGGGAAATAGACGTATGAGTGCTGCCAGCATTGCTGCAGAGGTTGAAGGGGTGGGGTCAGCCTGTCAGTGATCAGACCATACGCCACACACTGCATCAAATTGTTCTGCATAGCTGTTATCCCAGAAGGAAGCCTCTTCTAAAGAAGATGCACAAGGAAGTCTGCAAACCGTTGGCTAAAGACAAGCAGACTAAGGACATGGTTTACTGGAACTGTGTCCTGTGGTCTGATGAGACCAAGATAGACCTATTTGGTTCAGATGGTGTCAAGCATGTGTGGTGGCAACCAGGTGAGAAGTACAAAGACAAGTTTGCTTTGCCCATAGTCAAGCATGGTAGTGGGGGTGTCATGGTCTGGGGCTGCATGAGTGCTGCCGACACTAGGGAGCTACAGTTCTTTGAGGGAATCATGAATGCCAACATGTACTGTGACATACTGAAGCAGAGCATGACCCCTCCCTTCGGAGGGGTCATTTCAACATGATAACGACCCCAAACACACCTCCAAGATGACCACTGCCTTGCTGAAGAAGCTGAGGGTAAAGGTTATGGATTTGCCAAGCATGTCTTCAGACTTAAACCCTATTGAGCATCTGTGGGGCATCCTCAAACAGAAAGTGGAAGAGCGCAAGGTCTCTAACATCCACCAGCTCTGTGATGTCGTCATGGGGGAGTGGAAGACGACTCCAGTGGCAACCTGTGAAGCTCTGGTGAACTCCATGCCTAAGAGGAGAAAGGCAGTGCTGGAAAATAATGGTGACCACACAAAATATTGACACTTTGGGGTCAATTTGGACATTTCTACCTAGGGGTGTATTCACTTTTGTTGTCAGTGGTTTAGACACTAATGGCTGTGTGTTAAGTTATTTTGAGGTGACAGCAAATTTACGCTGTAAGGCCCCTTTCACACTAGCGGACTGTTCAGATCCGCCTCTAAGTTTTTCAGGTGGATCTGAACAGATGCCCCATGCATCTCAATGGAGCATCGGATGTCAGCGGAGACATGTCCGCTGACATCCGATCCGATTCGGTCTGTCAAATCTGGACGGATGGAAACCCTATTTTCCATCCGTCCAGCGGACCGTGCACAGGCGGGCTCTTCCCATCCGATTCCCCCATAGAGAACAGCGGGGACCTGACAGCTCTGTCTCCGCACGGAGACAGAGCTGCCCCCACCTGCTCAGTGGTGGATCGGCGGATCGTTACCCCGCTGAGATAAACAGAGTCTGCTGACGGACTCCCTTGTGTGAAAGGGGACTTATACAAGCTATACACTCACTACTTTACATTGTAGCATAGTGTCATTTCTTCAGTGTTGTCACATGAAAAATATATAATAATATATTTACAAAAATGTGAGGGATGCAATCGCTTTTGTGAGATACTGTGTATATATATATATATATACAGTATCTCACAAAAGTGAGTACACCCCTCACGTTTTTTTCATGTGACAAAACTGAAGAAATGAAACTTTGCTACAATGTAATGTAGTGATTGTACAGCTTGTATAACAGTGTAAATTTGCTGTCCACTCAAAATAACTCAACACACAGCCATCAATGTCTAAACCGCTGGCAACAAAAGTGAGTACACCCCTAAGTAAAAGTGTCCAAATTGGGCCCAATTAGCCATTTTCCCTCCCCAGTGTCATGTGACCTGTTAGCAGGGCCGTCTTTTCCACTGGGCATACCCGGCGGTTGCCCGGGGGCCCCACTTGCCAAGGGGCCCTACATGGATCGATGGATTGGTGGCATGTCCCACTCCCTGGTGGTCTAGGGCCCCCCCCTTGTTGCTTCCTCCCCTTCGTTCCGGAGTCCGGCGGCGGCCGTGGGTGGCTCGAGTCTGCACTGCACACACTGGTTGCTAAGGCCAGCCCGATTGGCATCTAGCAACCAGTGATGTGAGCAGCAGAGCAGACCCAGGATGCACAGTGCCGCCGCCGCCGCAGCGGAGGACTCGGAGGAGGATCCTCCTCCTCGTCGGCTCTCCTCCTCACTCCTCTCCTCCGGCTCCGTCCGCCTCGAGTCGACCCCTAGAAGAAGACTGGCTCCACCTCCGCCTCCTCCCACCTCCTCCCATGCCATGTGCAGCCGTGTAAGGTAAGGTAAGTCTGCCAGACTGCCACAGCCTGCCAGTTTTTTTTAACTCATTCTCAATTCTCATGGCATGATGTGATAATGAATGTATGATGATGGGATCTAATCGATGTGACAGTAACACAAGAGACAGTCAGACAACTACTACCTGGCTGTCCTGGCTGGAGGATATACTACCTACTATATATTGGTCCCTGGCCTATATGTATATAGTAAGGTATATATTATCCTCCAGGTAAGTAGTTGTACTCTCTTGTAGTATAGTGTCCCCTGTAATGTGTATATAGTCTATATACATATTACAGGGAACACTATATACTACAAGAGAGTACAACTACTACCTGGAGTATATACCTTACTATATACATATTACAGGGAATCCTATATATACTACAAGACAAGAGACAACTACCTGGAGTATATACCTTACTATATACATATTACAGGGAATCCTATATACTACAAGAGACTCTTGTAGTATATAGTGTTCCCTGTAATATGTATATAGTAAGGTATATACTCCAGGTAGTTGTACTCTCTTGTAGTATATATTGGTCCCTGTAATATGTATATAGTAAGGTATATACTCCAGGTAGTTGTACTCTCTTGTAGTATATATTGGTCCCTGTAATATGTATATAGTAAGGTATATACTCCAGGTAGTTGTAATCTCTTGTAGTATATAGTGTTCCCTGTAATGTGTATATAGTCTATATACATATTACAGGGAACACTATATACTACAAGAGCGTACAACTAATACCTGGAGGATATACCTTACTTTATACATATTACAGGGACCATATATACTACAAGACAAGAGACAACTACCTGGAGTATATACCTTACTAACTATATACATATTACATGGAACACTATATACTACAAGAGACTCTTGTAGTATATAGTGTTCCCTGTAATATGTATATAGTAAGGTATATACTCCAGGTAGTTGTACTCTCTTGTAGTATATATTGGTCCCTGTAATATGTATATAGTAAGGTATATCCTCCAGGTATTAGTTTTACTCTCTTGTAGTATATAGTGTTCCCTGTAATGTGTATATAGACTATATACACATTACAGGGAACACTATATACTACAAGAGAGTACAACTACTACCTGGAGTATATACCTTACTATATACATATTACAGGGATAATTTGCATTTTTATTCTCGTGGGTGATTGTGTAGGCAGGGGGCCCCAGTGCACTGCATTGCCCAGGGGCCTATAAGGCTCTTAAGATGGCACTGCCCGTTAGTGTTACAAGGTCTCAGGTGTGAATGGGGAGCAGATGTGTTAAATTTGGTGTTATCGCTCTCACTGTCCACAAGACCATACAGCGGTTTAACAGGACAGGTTCCACTCAGAACAGGCCTCGCCATGGTCGACCAAAGAAGTTGAGTGCACATGCTCAGCGTCATATCCAGAGGTTGGCTTTGGGAAATAGACATATGAGTGTTGCTAGCATTGCTGCAGAGGTTGAAGGGGTGGGGGGTCAGCCTGTCAGTGCTCAGACCATATGCCGCACGCTGCATCAAATTGGCCTGCATGGCTGTCATCCTAGAAGGAAGCCACTTCTAAAGATGATGCACAAGAAAGCCTGCAAACAGTTTCCTGAAGACAAGCAGACTAAGGACATGGATTACTGGAACCATGTCCTGTGGTTTGATGAGACCAAGATAAACGTATTTGGTTCAGATGGTGTCAAGCGTGTGTGGCAGCAGCCATGTGAAGAGTACAAAGACAATTGTGTCTTGCCTCCAGTCAAGCATGGTGGTGGGAGTGTCATGGTCTGGGGCTGCATGAGTGCTGCCTCCACTGGGGAGCTACAGTTCATTGAGGGAACTATGAATGCCAACATGTACTGTGAGATACTGAAGCAGAGCATGATCCCCTCCCTTCAGAGACTGGGCCGCAGGGCAGTATTCCAACATGATAACAACCCCAAACACACCTCCAAGATGACCACTTTCTTGCTAACGAAGCTGAGGGTAAAGATGATGGACTGGCCAAGCATGTCTCCAGATCTAAAACCTATTGAGCATCTGTGGGGCATCCTCAAAAGGAAGGTTGAGGAGCTCACGATCTCTAACATCCACCAGCTCCATGATGTCGTCATGGAGGAGTGGAAGAGGATTCCAATGGCAACCTGTGAAGCTCTGGGGAACTCCATGCTCAAGAGGGTTAAAGCAGTGCTGGAAAATAATGGTGACCACCAGAGGTGGCTGGTGCTCAAAACTTTTTTTGGGGGGGGGGGGGGAGCGCAAACAGAAAAATTTAATAGGCATTGCTTTGCGGTAAAAAATTGCGTGACTTCGAGGTCACAAAAGTGTGAAAGGGGCCTTCAGTAATCAAGGTATAGTGTGCCCCCTTCAATGCAGAGTGACCAGTGACCAGTGTGCCCCCTTCAATGCAGAGTGACCTGTGTGCCCCCATCAATGCAGAGTGACCAGTGACCAGTGTGCCCCCATCAATGCAGAGTGAACAGTGATCAATGTGCCCCCATCAATGCAGACTGACCAGCGTGCCCCCTTCAATGCAGAGTGACCAGCATGCTCCCTTCAATGCAGAGTGACCAGCATGCCCCCTTCAATGCAGAGTGACCAGCGTGCCACCTTCAATGCAGAGTGACCGGTGTGCCCCCTTCATTGCAAAGTGACCAGCATGCCCCCTTCAATGCAGAGTGACCATCGTGCCCCCTTCAATGCAGAGAGACCATCGTGCCCCCTTCAATGCAGAGAGACCATCGTGCCCCCTTCAATGCTAAGAGACCATCGTGCCCCCTTCAATGCAGAGAGACCAGTGTGCCCCCTTCAATGCAGAGTGACCATCGTACCCCCTTCAATGCAAAGAGACCTTCGTGCCCCCTTCAATGCAGAGAGACCCTCGTACCCCTTTCAATGCAGAGACCAGCGTGCCCCCTTCAATGCAGAGTGACCAGCATGCCCCCTTCAATGCAGAGAGACCAGGGTGCCCCCTTCAATGGAGAGAGACCAGCATGCCCCCTTCAATGCAGAGTGACCAGCGTGCCCCCTTCAATGCAGAGAGACCAGCGTGCCCCCTTCAATGCAGAGAGGCCAGCGTGCCCCCTTTAATGCAGAGAGACCAGTGTGCCTGTTCAATGCAGAGTGACCATCGTGCCCCCTTCAATGCAGAGCGACCAGCGTGCCCCCTTCAATGCAGAGAGACCAGAATGCCCCCTTCAATGCAGAGAGACCATCGTGCCCCCTTCAATGCAGAGAGACCATCTTGCCCCCTTCATTGCAGAGTGACCAGCGTGCCCCCTTCAATGCAGAGAGACCATTGTGCCCCCTTCAATGCAGACAGACCATTGTGCCCCCTTCAATGCAATGAGACCATTGTGCCCCCTTCAATGCAGAGAGACCATCTTGCCCCCTTCAATGCAGATAGACCATCGTGCCCCCTTCAATGCAGAGTGACCAGCGTGCCCCCTTCAATACAGAGTGACCAGCGTGCCCCCTTCAATGCAGAGAGACCATCGTGCCCCCTTCAATGCAGAGAGACCATCGTGTCCTCTTCAATGCAGAGTGACCAGAGTGCCCCCTTCAATGCAGAGAGACCAGTGTGCCCCCTTCAATGCAGAGTGACCAGCATGCCCCCTTCAATGCAGAGTGACCTGCGTGCCCCTTTCAATGCAGAGTGACCAGCATGCCCCCTTCAATGCAGAGTGATCAGTGCACTTACCTGATTTGCAGCGGCAGCTTCTCCTCAGTCCCCCGCGTCTCCCTGCGTCTCCTTGAGTCCTCCCACCTCGTCCTCCTGCCTCCTCCTCCTTGGCCAATGGCATGGGTTCGTCTTTCGGACAATCAGGAAACGGGTCTCGGACCAGCTTCCTGATTGGCCTGGAGGAGGATCCGTGTGACAATAGTAAATTTTCATTTGCTATTGTCACACAAATGGGTGGGCTAGGGCGCAGTGCTCTGCGCCCCGGACCCACCCTTTTCTGAAGCCTTTTAGAGCCTCTGGCTCTAATCAGGTGCTTCAGAAAAAAAAAACACATTGAACTCCATGCGTCCAGCGCCCCGCATGTAGATTAGCCCCTGCGCCCCCAACGCACCAGCCGCCACTGGTGACCACACAAATTATTGACACTTTGGACCCAATTTGGACATTTGCACTTTAGGGGGTGTACTCCTATGACTAAAACTTTCCAGCTATTTAGCATTCGCCAATTCCTGGCCACCACACTCTTTTCTTTCCCCCAATACTAATCCACTCGGGAGTATGGGTCTTTTACCAGGGTATGTCCAGTGCAACTAAGGCTATATCATTTTCCCACATCCTATTCCAGGATAAAAGGCTACTTTCCAAAATTACTCATATTTTAGCGTGGGAGAAAGACTTGCAATTAACTTTCACAAAAAACCAATGGCCCAGTCCACTCTGTTATTCTTACAACATATCGCACTGCGTGAACCACTGGGAGTTGATGCAGAAAATAGTCACTAAATGCCAGAAGAAGCATTCATTTTTCTCACAAAAAGTTTGTACTAAAGCAAATCTATGATGTAACATGTCAATTACAAAATATCTCTGCTCTGAAAGATGGAGGCTTTGTTTTGTTCACCAGCCACAAGACAAGGCACATTGCAAATAATAAAAATGCTTTTAACTGAGTACTTGTGAAACAGATATGTAGCTGGACACCATCATAAACTAAGCCTATTTGCAGATTAAAACTTTGGATTAATGGGTCTCACACTTCCTACCAGCAGACATCAACCCTCATCTGATTGACATGTAGGGGTTGATTTGCTAAAACTGGAGAGTACAAAATCTGGTGCAGATGTGCGTAGCCGATCAGAGCCTGTTCAGCTTGTTCTATTAAGCTTTGGCAAAAAATAAAAGAAGAAAAACCTGGAATCTGCACCAGATTTTGCACTCTCCAGTTTTAGTAAATCAACCCCGTAATGTTAATGATCTCTACTTCTTGAGCTTAAAGCGGAGTTCCAACCTGAGGGCAAAAAAATTAAAATACTGTAGCTGCTGACTTTTAATATAAGGACACTTACCTGTCCAGGGTGCCCGCGATGCCGGTATCCCACGCCAAACTGTCCATCGGCTTCAGGTGCAGGCACCGGAATTGCTAGTAAGGGAAACCGGCAGTGAAGCCAGTGCTTTCTGAATGGTCCCATTGTCTTCTGAGACACACACAGGTCCCAGAGGGCAACGGGGAAAAGGAGGAGGGTCAGATGCAATTGCGGAAGTGACATACCGTGCCGCAGCAACATAGGACAGAAGTCCTGAAGGAAAATGCAAAAAAGTACCAAAAAGAAAAAAAATATATCCAAAAACAGGGGGGGGGGTCAATTGTTTGAGACCGAGATGTCTTTTTGCCTGGAACTCCACTTTAACATGACCTCCTCTTTTCCCAATCTTTTTCTTGTCTGTCATTCTCTATCTATTTCTATATTTAAGGTAAACAAAATATTGGATTCACTGCATCACTAATTTAGTTAAGTCTACCCCTGTGTTCGTTCTTATGTACCAGAATATTTCACTGCATTTTATATGATGCAATGTAAGAATCATGTCTGACTGATTGCCGGTATGCTTTGAGATAAAAATGATTGAACAAAAAAAAAAAACCTGAAATTATATAAAACATACATTTGGAAATAGGTGCACTATAATATGACACTGTCACTATAACCTTAATGGAGAATGGTTGCTGGAACCCCTAACCCTTTCGGGCTTTTTGAATTATATCCTTTACATAGCATAGAGAGTTTCACTTTAAATGTATGTGTCACACAGAACATTACTACGGAGTAAGGACATGTCTAACCTGTGACATCCTACCTGTACACGCTACATGAGCAGCAATAACTCCCACTGACATTTTTGTCAGTGACCGTCACAGACACTGCACTTGTACACACTTCATGTGGCTGCAGGTCACAAGATCAGAAAAAGTCAAGCCTCAGCTCTAGACAGTAAAAAAAAGACAAAATATATTTACATACATAAAGGTATTGATTATTCTTATGATGTATGAAAAGGGGCTCAACTCTGCTACCAGAAACCCAAAAGTGTGAAGAAAGCAAGAGCCAATAGAAGCACTTTTTAACTTTTGTAAAACTGAATTATAGTTTATCTGGCCTAGGTCAAATTTCAAGCACTCTCCAATAATGCATCTAATGCCCCCCTAAAATGACTGAAAAACAGCTTGCCAACACACATCATACAATGTATCTTTAGAAACTACAAAGTATATAATATACAGTACATAACAATCACTCATAATTTTTTAACCTCTTAACCACAATTCCTGTTACTGTACCTGCAGCCTGACCCACTTATTACTCTGGGGCTCCCACATTTCTCTTTAAAGCAGAACTAAAGGTAAAACTTTTTTTTTTCATTTTGGATAGAGTAAGGGAGGGTTATAACTAGTGTTGAGCGAACACGGACTGTATTATTCGTGTTCGTACCGAATAATTGGATTTTTGTTACCCGAACACGGACACTTTACTGTATATTCGGGTAAAAATCCGTGTACGGTCGTTTTATTTCTGGGTTTTGCATGCTTTGGCGCGCTTTTCATGGCGGGCTTTCAACAGCCAATCAACAAGCGTTTAACTGGTGTGCCTAAGCCATCCCAGCCATGCCTGCAAATGTATCAGTAGCTGTGATTGGCCGTCTGAAGCATGTGACCAAGTCTTTATAAGTTCGAGGCAGCGCCGCAGCGGCGTCATTCTGCTGCTTAGATCAGGGAGAGAGCACACATCAACGTGCTGGCTGCTGATTAGGGACAGACAGGCAGGAAAAAAACATTTGTGTCCGGATAGAATTGAGGGACAGGTCGGAGTGTTTTAGGCAGGGCGAGTTGTAGGCATTTTAGGGAGAGGCTGCTGCTGATTTTTAGGGAAACTGTGTTCTACAAACTACAATCGATATTGCTGTGTGGGGTGGGGTCTGCACTTAGTCCTGATCTACGATCTCTTATCAATCCTGTTAGGGATAGAGTCTGCTGAATTTTAGGGAAAGTGTGTTCTACAAACTGCAATCGATATTGCTGTGTGGGGTGGGGTCTGCACTCTGCACTCAGTCCCGATCTACGATCTGTTATCAATCCTGTTAGGGATAGAGTTTGCTGATTTTTAGGGAAAGTGTGTTCTACAAACTACAATCGATATTGCTGTGTGGTGTGGGATAGGAGATAGGCAGGTGTCAGTGATCCACATCCATTTTGCTGTGTGTGGGCTGCAGTGAACACAATCTTTTTGGGGTGCAGTGAACACAATCTTTTTGGGGTGCAGTGAACACAATCTTGGTGCAGTGAACACAATCTTTTTGGGGCGCAGTGAACGAAATCCTTTTGGGGTGCAGTGAACACAATCTTTGTGGGGTGCAGTGAACACAATCTTTTTGGGGTGCAGTGAACAAAATCCTTTTGGGGTGCAGTGAACACAATCTTTGTGGGGTGCAGTGAACACAATCTTTTTGGGGTGCAGTGAACACAATCTTTGTGGGGTGCAGTGAACAAAATCCTTTTGGGGTGCAGTAAACACAATCTTTGTGGGGTGCAGTGAACAAAATCGTTTTGGGGTGCAGTGAACAAAATCCTTTTTGGGTGCAGTGAACACAATCTTTGTGGGGTGCAGTGAACACAATCTTTGTGGGGTGCAGTGAACAAAATCCTTTTGGGGTGCAGTGAACACAATCTTTGTGGGGTGCAGTGAACACAATCTTTGTGGGGTGCAGTGAACAAAATCCTTTTGGGGTGCAGTGAACACAATCTTTGTGGGGTGCAGTGAACACAATCCTTTTGGGGTGCAGTGAACACAATGTTTGTGGGATGCAGTGAACACAATCTTTTTGGGGTGCAGTGAACGAAATCATTTTGGGGTGCAGTGAACACAATCTTTGTGGGGTGCAGTGAACACAATCTTTTTGGGGTGCAGTGAACAAAATCCTTTTGGGGTGCAGTGAACACAATCTTTGTGGGGTACAGTGAACACAATCTCATACTTCTGAAGATTTGAGGGTGCTGCCTGTTCCATACTCCTACTCCTCATCCATCCTTTTAGGGGTACAAACAATAGTAATTGGGGCCTAGTGTGGTTGTGTACGTGTGAGATACATACACTTTTTTTGATCATATTTCCTATTCCGCTATTCAATAAAAACCTTTGGGGATCAATTAAATTGCGGGATAGTCTGTGTCGGTACGTGTGAGATCCACCTTTCCAAGTTTTTGAGGTTCATCTCATACTTCTGAAGATTTGAGGGTGCTGCCTGTTCCATACTCCTCCTACTCCTCATCCATCCTTTTAGGGGTACAAACAATAGTAATTGGGGCCTAGTGTGGTTGTGTACGTGTGAGATACATACACTTTTTTTGATCATATTTCCTATTCCGCTATTCAATAAAAACCTTTGGGGATCAATTAAATTGCGGGATAGTCTGTGTCGGTACGTGTGAGATCAACCTTTCCAAGTTTTTGGGGTTCATCTCATACTTCTGAAGATTTGAGGGTGCTGCCTGTTCCATACTCCTCCTACTCCTCATCCATCCTTTTAGGGGTACAAACAATAGTAATTTGGGCCTAGTGTGGTTGTGTACGTGTGAGATAAATACACTTTTTTTGATCATATTTCCTATTCCGCTATTCAATAAAAACCTTTGGGGATCAATTAAATTGCGGGATGTCTGTGTCGGTACGTGTGAGATCCACCTTTCCAAGTTTTTGAGGTTCATCTCATACTTCTGAAGATTTGAGGGTGCTGCCTGTTCCATACTCCTCCTACTCCTCATCCATCCTTTTAGGGGTACAAACAATAGTAATTGGGGCCTAGTGTGGTTGTGTACGTGTGAGATACATACACTTTTTTTGATCATATTTCCTATTCCGCTATTCAATAAAAACCTTTGGGGATCAATTAAATTGCGGGATAGTCTGTGTCGGGACGTGTGAGATCAACCTTTCCAAGTTTTTGGGGTTCATCTCATACTTCTGAAGATTTGAGGGTGCTGCCTGTTCCATACTCCTCCTACTCCTCATCCATCCTTTTAGGGGTACAAACAATAGTAATTGGGGCCTAGTGTGGTTGTGTACATGTGAGATACATACACTTTTTTTGATCATATTTCCTATTCCTCTATTCAATAAAAACCTTTGGGGATCAATTAAATTGCGGGATAGTCTGTGTTGGTACGTGTGAGATCCACCTTTCCAAGTTTTTGAGGTTCATCTCATACTTCTGAAGATTTGAGGGTGCTGCCTGTTCCATACTCCTACTCCTCATCCATCCTTTTAGGGGTACAAACAATAGTAATTGGGGCCTAGTGTGGTTGTGTACGTGTGAGATACATACACTTTTTTTGATCATATTTCCTATTCCGCTATTCAATAAAAACCTTTGGGGATCAATTAAATTGCGGGATAGTCTGTGTCGGTACGTGTGAGATCCACCTTTCCAAGTTTTTGAGGTTCATCTCATACTTCTGAAGATTTGAGGGTGCTGCCTGTTCCATACTCCTCCTACTCCTCATCCATCCTTTTAGGGGTACAAACAATAGTAATTGGGGCCTAGTGTGGTTGTGTACGTGTGAGATACATACACTTTTTTTGATCATATTTCCTATTCCGCTATTCAATAAAAACCTTTGGGGATCAATTAAATTGCGGGATAGTCTGTGTCGGTACGTGTGAGATCAACCTTTCCAAGTTTTTGGGGTTCATCTCATACTTCTGAAGATTTGAGGGTGCTGCCTGTTCCATACTCCTCCTACTCCTCATCCATCCTTTTAGGGGTACAAACAATAGTAATTTGGGCCTAGTGTGGTTGTGTACGTGTGAGATAAATACACTTTTTTTGATCATATTTCCTATTCCGCTATTCAATAAAAACCTTTGGGGATCAATTAAATTGCGGGATGTCTGTGTCGGTACGTGTGAGATCCACCTTTCCAAGTTTTTGAGGTTCATCTCATACTTCTGAAGATTTGAGGGTGCTGCCTGTTCCATACTCCTCCTACTCCTCATCCATCCTTTTAGGGGTACAAACAATAGTAATTGGGGCCTAGTGTGGTTGTGTACGTGTGAGATACATACACTTTTTTTGATCATATTTCCTATTCCGCTATTCAATAAAAACCTTTGGGGATCAATTAAATTGCGGGATAGTCTGTGTCGGGACGTGTGAGATCAACCTTTCCAAGTTTTTGGGGTTCATCTCATACTTCTGAAGATTTGAGGGTGCTGCCTGTTCCATACTCCTCCTACTCCTCATCCATCCTTTTAGGGGTACAAACAATAGTAATTGGGGCCTAGTGTGGTTGTGTACATGTGAGATACATACACTTTTTTTGATCATATTTCCTATTCCTCTATTCAATAAAAACCTTTGGGGATCAATTAAATTGCGGGATAGTCTGTGTTGGTACGTGTGAGATCCACCTTTCCAAGTTTTTGAGGTTCATCTCATACTTCTGAAGATTTGAGGGTGCTGCCTGTTCCATACTCCTCCTACTCCTTATCCATCCTTTTAGGGGTACAAACAATAGTAATTGGGGCCTAGTGTGGTTGTGTACGTGTGAGATACATACACTTTTTTTGATCATATTTCCTATTCCGCTATTCAATTAAAACCTTTGGGGATCAATTAAATTGCGGGATAGTCTGTGTCGGTACGTGTGAGATCAACCTTTCCAAGTTTTTGAGGTTCATCTCATACTTCTGAAGATTTGAGGGTGCTGCCTGTTCCATACTCCTCCTACTCCTCATCCATCCTTTTAGGGGTACAAACAATAGTAATTGGGGCCTAGTGTGGTTGTGTACGTGTGAGATACATACACTTTTTTTGATCATATTTCCTATTCCGCTATTCAATAAAAACCTTTGGGGATCAATTAAATTGCGGGATAGTCTGTGTCGGTACGTGTGAGATACACCTTTCCAATTTTTGGGGAGCATCTCATACTGCCGAGGTTTTGAGGGTGCTTCAGTCTGCCTCCTGCCTGCTCCTCCTACTCCTCTTCCTCATCCTGCCTTTAGGGTACAAAAAATTGTAATAGGCGGGGCCTAGTCTGTGTTTGTACGTGTGAGATACACCGTATTATAACATTTTTCCTATTCCGCTATTCAATAGACACCCTTTTGAAGTGTAAAAAATTTAATTACGGCATAGTCTGTATCGGTACGTGTGAGATACACCTTTTAAATTTGTTTGGCGCATCTCCTTCCCCCGCCAAGGATTGCAGGGCACTTCAGTTTGCCTCCTGTTCCCAACTCCTCCTACTCCTCTTCCTCATCCTGCCTTTAGGGTACAAAAAATTGTAATCGGGGTCTAGTCTGTGTTTGTACGTGTGAGATACACCGTATTATAAATTTTTTCCTATTCCGCTATTCAATATACACCCTTTTGGAGTGTAAAAAATTAAATTACGGTATAGTTGTCAGGGAACTTCCCACAAGAGAGCTGGATCTTCCGCCCACACTAATGCAGCGACGCCCAGTGGCCTATTTAAACCAGCCTGCTCCAGCCATTAGTTGCTGGATGATCTTCAGCTTCCTGTTTCCTGTGTTCCTGAGTTCCTGTTCCTGTTTACTTGGATTACCTGTTACCGACCCGGCTTGTCTCACCTGTCTTGTCTCTCCTCCTGGCTCCGACCATCGGCTTGTTTACCCACTCTGCTTCAGTCTGCTGTTCCCGTGTATGACCCCCGGCTTGCTCCTACGGACTCCTCTTCTGCTTGATGAACTGTGTTTGACCCCTTGGCTTGATCTTGACCTCGCTCTTGTCGCACGCCTGGCTACCTTCTCCAGTCACCTTCAAGGCATCCTGCATTTCAGCACGCACTACGTGTCTACAACCACCGCAGTCACCTATTCACCGGAGCTTGCCGCAGCTGGCGACCCCTGTTCCTTTGGGCACAGCATTCCCTGTCTCCACCTCCAGGGGTGCCTTGCACTTAGCCACAAGGGAAGCCCTCTCAGCACCTCGGCCTCTGATCAGGTACGTGATAGTATCATCCAGCCAGAATATGTCAGAGGCCGACAGAGGTGCTTCCCAGCTGGAGGCTCTGTGCCAGCAAGTCGCAGCCCTCACCCAAGCAGTGACCAACCTACAGGACGGGTACTTCCAGTTGGAGGGTCGTTTACAGAACTTGGCAGTATCTTCCGCAACTACAGCTCCTCCTTCTGCAGGTCTTGCATCAGCCTCACTGACTCCGGAGCGTCACTCACCCACTCCTATGATGATGGCTCCTCCTCCTGAACCCAGGGTGCCCACTCCAGAGCGTTTTTCCGGCAATCGGAGGAAGTTCAGGGCTTTTAAGAATGCCTGTTCTCTCTACCTGGCTCTGCAACCAAGGACCTTCTCCCTGGAAACAGTTAAAGTGGGATTTGTCATCTCTCTGCTATCCGATGAACCGCAGTCCTGGGCTCATCACCTGTTGGAACAAAAAAGTCCTGTCATCAACACTTTGGACACCTTTTTTGAAGCCATGGGCCAACTATATGATGACCCACAACGCAGGGCCACTGCAGAGGCCACTCTCCATACCTTACAGCAGGGGAGGCGCCCTGCTGAAGACTACACTGTGGACTTCCGCAAATGGTCAGCGGATACTGAATGGAACGATGCCGCCCTCAGGCACCAGTACCGACTTGGCCTATCCGAGGCCCTCAAAGATGAGCTGGCACGAGTAGAAAGCCCCACCAGTTTGGAGGGCCTCATTCAGCTCGCCATCCAACTGGACAGACGCCTGCGGGAGCGGCGATCTGAACGTGTTCAGTCCTTCCGGCCTTCCTGGATGCTACCCAAGGTCCCAGTTGTCCCTGCACCTATTCCAGCCACAGCAGCCTCCTCTGAAGGAGAACCTATGCAAATTGGCATGGTTCGTTCTGCCCTGACCTCTGATGAGAGACTCCGCCGCAGGCGGGCTAACCTCTGCCTCTACTGTGGGGAGGCTGGACACTTTCTCCGCAACTGCCCTGTGAGGCCCAGTAAGTCTTCCCCACACAACTCCATGTATCAGCAAGTCCCAGGATCTTCCCTTACTCATCTTGTTCTCCATGTCTCCCTACAGGTAGCGAAAGGGGAGGTCCGACTCCCAGCAATAATTGACTCTGGGGCATGTAGTTGCTTCATGGATGTAACCCTTGCTAAGGACTTCCGGATTCCTATTCAGACTAAAGAACTTAAACTCAAGGTCCAGTTGGCCGACGGTACCACTCCTCGATCCGGGCCTGTTACTCACGAGACGGTACCTATTCTTACCATTACTGACTCTGGCCATCAAGAGTTCCTGAAGTTTGATATTTTATGTTCCCCCATGTTCCCCATAATTCTGGGGATACCATGGTTGCAGGCACACAACCCGCAGATAGACTGGATCCGAAGGGAGATCTCCTTTGGGTCCCCCTACTGCCTTCAGCACTGTCTGATGCCCAAACCTGTGTCTCCTTCCAGTTGCCTGACCGTCCAGCCAGTCTCCGACTCCAGCCAGGACGTTCCTCCAGTTTACCATGATTTCCTGGACGTCTTTGACAAAAAGAAGGCCGATATACTACCACCTCATCGCCCCTACGACTGCCCTATCGAGCTATTACCTGGTGCAGAAGTTCCCTTTGGAAGGATTTTTCCACTTTCAGAGACTGAGCTTGAGGTGTTGCGCCAGTACATTGATGAAAACCTTAAAAAGGGATTCATCCGCCCCTCATCTTCTCCAGCTGGCGCCGGAATTTTCTTCGTAGAAAAGAAAGATCATACCCTCAGACCCTGTGTGGATTACAGAGAGCTCAATAAAATCACAATTAAAAACCGGTACCCTCTTCCGCTTGTTCCTGAGCTCTTTCAGAGGTTCCGTACCGCCCGGGTCTTTACTAAATTGGACTTGCGCGGTGCCTACAACCTAGTACGCATTCGCGAGGGCGATGAATGGAAAACAGCCTTTCGAACACGTTTTGGGCATTTTGAGTACCTGGTTATGCCTTTTGGTCTATGTAATGCTCCAGCTACCTTTCAGCACTTCGTGAATAATATCTTTAGAGAATACCTGGATAACTTCATGATTGTGTACCTGGACGACATTCTTGTCTTCTCCCCTACCCTGGAACTACATAGAATCCATGTCAAGAAAGTGCTGTCCACACTAAGGGTACACGGACTCTATGCAAAAGCAGAGAAGTGTTCCTTTGAAAAGACTTCTATACAATTTTTGGGTCTGATCATTTCCATTGATGGGGTAGCCATGGACCCCCAGAAGGTATCTGCCATCCTGGAGTGGCCAGCTCCCACGGACAAAAAGGGCATTCAGAGGTTCGTAGGGTTTGCGAATTTCTATCGGAGGTTCATCAAGGACTTTTCTGGCATTATCGCCCCGATTACCCAGCAAACCCGCCAACACTGCCGCTTCCAGTGGTCCCAAGAGGCTCAAGAGGCTTTTGATAAATTAAAGGCGTTATTCACTTCTGCCCCTGTCCTGCAGCATCCCGACCCCGCCCTGCCCTACGTACTGGAGGTTGATGCATCTGAAGTCGCCACAGGGGCCGTCCTATCTCAACGTCTGGGCCCTAAAGCACTATTGCATCCAGTGGCTTTCTTCTCCCGAAAGCTCTCTCAGCCGGAAAGGAACTATGATGTTGGGGATCGGGAACTGCTGGCCATCAAAGTCGCTCTGGAGGAGTGGAGATATCTCCTGGAGGGTGCAGCGCACCCAATTATGATATTCACCGACCATAAGAACTTGGAGTATCTCAGATCTGCCAAGCGCTTGAGACCACGACAGGCCAGGTGGGCCTTGTTTTTCTCAAGGTTTAATTTTCACCTCACCTATCGCCCAGGATCCAAGAATGGTAAAGCGGATGCTCTGTCACGAATGTTCCCTGAGACCCCAAATACTGCCACCCCCAGCACCATTCTGTCTCCCCAGAACTTTCTTCTTATCCAGCCTGATCTAAGGGCCACCCTGGAACAGGTTTCTTCCCGGGGCCCTGAGTCCGAAATCCCCACACTTAGAAGGCAGGAAGGTCTTTTGTGGCACAGGGATAAGATTTTTGTACCCGAGGGAGCCAGAGTCCAGGTTCTTAAAACGTTCCACGACCACCAGCTGGCAGGCCATTTTGGAGTCCGCAAGACATTAGAACTGATCCAACGTTCCTATTGGTGGCCCAACCTTAGACAGGACTGCAAAGACTATGTAAGTTCTTGTACGACCTGTACCCGAAGTAAAGGAAGTCTCACGCAGACTTGGGGCTTGCTAAGACCTCTGCCTGTTCCGGACCAGCCTTGGAGGATGTTGTCTATGGACTTTATTGTAGAACTGCCCCCTTCTGAAGGTTTTTCCACTATCCTGGTAGTAGTAGACCGCTTATCAAAGATGGCACACTTCCTGCCTATGGTGGGCACTCCCTCAGCCATGGACACAGCACATATCTTCATCAAGGAGATTGTAAGGCTACATGGCGTACCAAACAGTATTGTCTCGGACAGGGGGGTACAATTCACCTCTCGATTCTGGAGGGCCCTCTGCAAGGCTTTGGATATCAAGATTTGCCTATCTTCTGCCTATCACCCCCAGAGCAATGGCCAAACGGAGAGAACAAATCAAACGTTGGAACAATACCTTCGTTGTTTTTCTTCCTTCTCACAGGATAATTGGGTGGCCTTACTGCCCTGCGCAGAGTTTGCTTACAATAACTCTATTCATGCTACCACCAACCAATCCCCATTCTGGGCCAATTACGGCTTTCACCCCTCTTTTTTACCCAACTCTGTACCAGAAGCAACGGTACCCGCGGTTCAGGATAGATTAACCTTTATCCAAGAGAACTACCTAACCCTCCAGGCAACCATGCGTAAAGCGCAGGAAGATTATAAGAGGTCATATGACAAGAAGAGAAAGGAGAATCCAGCCTTGAAAGTGGGGGATGAAGTGTGGCTCTCCACGGCAAACCTCAAACTACCCTGCCCATCACGGAAGTTGGGTCCAAGGTACATTGGCCCTTTCAAAATCAAGAAGGAAATCAACCCTGTAGCCTTCGAACTTTCCTTACCGGATTCCTACAGGATCCATCCTGTTTTTCATATCTCCTTGCTCAAGTCTGCCTCTTCTGGCCCTTTCTCAGGAAGGGGTGATCCACCTCCACCTCCCATCTCGGTGGGTGAGGAATTTGAGTATGAGGTAGAGGCCATCCTAGACTGCCGAAAGAGGGGAAGACAGGTCCAATACCTGATTAAGTGGAAAGGGTATTCACCTGAGGAAAGTTCATGGGAACCTGCAAATAACGTTCATGCCCCCAAAATTCTTAGAGAATTTTTTAACAAGCATCCTGAGAAGCAGGCCCAATTGGGCATCCGGAGGCTGCCCTTTGGGGGGGGGCACTGTCAGGGAACTTCCCACAAGAGAGCTGGATCTTCCGCCCACACTAATGCAGCGACGCCCAGTGGCCTATTTAAACCAGCCTGCTCCAGCCATTAGTTGCTGGATGATCTTCAGCTTCCTGTTTCCTGTGTTCCTGAGTTCCTGTTCCTGTTTACTTGGATTACCTGTTACCGACCCGGCTTGTCTCACCTGTCTTGTCTCTCCTCCTGGCTCCGACCATCGGCTTGTTTACCCACTCTGCTTCAGTCTGCTGTTCCCGTGTATGACCCCCGGCTTGCTCCTACGGACTCCTCTTCTGCTTGATGAACTGTGTTTGACCCCTTGGCTTGATCTTGACCTCGCTCTTGTCGCACGCCTGGCTACCTTCTCCAGTCACCTTCAAGGCATCCTGCATTTCAGCACGCACTACGTGTCTACAACCACCGCAGTCACCTATTCACCGGAGCTTGCCGCAGCTGGCGACCCCTGTTCCTTTGGGCACAGCATTCCCTGTCTCCACCTCCAGGGGTGCCTTGCACTTAGCCACAAGGGAAGCCCTCTCAGCACCTCGGCCTCTGATCAGGTACGTGATAATAGTCTGTATCGGTACGTGTGAGATACACCTTTTAAATTAGTTTGGCGCATCTCCTTCCCCCGCCAAGGATTGCAGGGCTCTTCAGTTTGCCTCCTGTTCCCAACTCCTCCTACTCCTCTTCCTCATCCTCCGTTTAGGGTAGAAAAAAATTTAATCGGGCCTAGTCTGTGTTTGTACGTGTGAGATACACAGTTTTTTATCCTATTCCGCTATTCAATATACACCCTTTTGGTGTAAAAAAACATTAAATTGCGGCATAGTTTGCATATTTGACTGTGAGATACACCCGTGCGATACTGTTGCTGTTTTGTTCTGCTATTCAATAAACACCTTTCTAGGGCAAGATCTTAAATTACAGAAATATGAGGAGACCGTCAAATAAGGGCCGTGGCCTGGGTCGTGGTGCTGCTGGTAGAGCTCCTGTTGCAAGGAGAGGACGTGGTCGATCTGTGCCAGCTACATGCACAAGTCAAACACCTTCCTCAAGTGTGAGTAGGCGACAGAACCTGCATCAGTATTTGGTAGGGCATCATACGCCTCTAGAAGTGATGAGGCCAGAACACAGAGAGGCGATAGTAGATTGGTTTGCTGCTGACAGTGCCTCCAGTTCCTTCACATTCTCTCCCACCCAGTCTACTGCAGAAAGGTCAGAGTTGGCACCTGCAGCCGATGTCCAACCGTCTTTCACCTCACCCTCTTGCAAATCAGGCAAGCAGTCTGAGCCCCAAGCCATACAGCAGTCTCTTCTTCTTTTTGAGGACTCTGTCAGCAGGGTTTCCCAGGGCCATCCACCTAGCCCTGCCCCAGAAGTGGAAGAGATTGAGTGCAGCGATGCCCAACCACTTATTTCTCAAGATGAGTACATGCAAGGACCATCGCAGCACGTCTCCGATGATGATGAAACGCAGGTGCCAACTGCTGCGGCATTCAGCATTGTGAAGACCGACAAGGAGGGCAGGGGTGAAGACTGGGTGGAAGATGATGTGGAGGACGATGAGGTCCTCGACCCCACCTGGGTCACCAACAACCATCTCCACAATGTCCCGTGGAAGCGTTCAGCTTTCCATCTCCCAAACACTTGAGAGGAAGAGGAAGTACCCCCCTACCCACCCGCGATCCCTGGCCCTGAATGCCAGCATTTCAAAATTATTGGCCTTTGAAATGCTGTCATTCCGTCTGGTGGAGACGCACAGTTTTAAAAACCTTATGTCGGTGGCTGTCCCACAGTACGTCGTGCCCAGCCGCCACTACTTTTCCAGGCAAGCCATCCCTTCCCTGCACAACCAAGTGGGGGAAAAAATCAGGTGTGCACTGCGCAACGCCATCTGTGCCAAGGTCCACCTAACTACCGATACGTGGACCAGTAAGCACGGTCAGGGGCGTTATATCTCCCTAATGGCACACTGGGTAAATGCAGTGGCGGATGGGCCTGAGGCGGATAGCAATTTGGCGCATGTCCTTCCACCACCGAGGATTGCAGGGCGCTTCAGTTTGCCTCCTGTTCCTAACTCCTCCTACTCCGCTTCCTCATCCTCTACCGCCTCCTCATCCGGACAGCGTAACACCTTCACCACCAACTTCAGCACGGCCAGGGGTAAACGACAGCAGGCAGTTTTACAACTTGCCTGTTTGGGGGACAAACCCCACACCGCGCAGGAGTTGTGGAGGAGCATGGAATAGCAGACAAATGAGTGGTTGCTGCCAGCGAGCCTCAAGCCCGGCCTGGTGGTGTGCGATAACGGGCGAAATCTCATAGCAGCTCTGGGCCTAGCCGGTTTGACGCACATCCCTTGCCTGGCGCATGTGCTGAATTTGGTGGTGCAGAGGTTCCTTAAAAACTACCCCGATATGTCAGAGCTGCTGCAGAAAGTGCGGGCCGTCTGTGCGCACTTTCGGCGTTCTCACCCTGCTGCTGCTCGCCTGTCAACGCTGCAGCATAACTTCGGCCTTCCCGCTCACCGCCTCATATGTGACGTGCCCACAAGGTGGAACTCCACCTTGCACATGCTGCAAAGACTGTGCGAGCAGCAGCAGGCCATAGTGGAGTTTCAGCTGCAGCACGCACGCGTGAGTCGCTCTGCGGAACAGCACCACTTCACCACCAATAACTGGGCCTCCATGCGAGACCTGTGTGCCTTGTTGCGCTGTTTTGAGTACTCCACCAACATGGCCAGTGCCGATGACGCCGTTCTCAGCTTAACTATCCCACTTCTATGCCTCCTTGAAAAAACAATTCGGGTGATGATGGAAGAGGATGTGGCACAGGATGAGGAGGAGAAGGAGGAGGAGGATGAAGAGGTAACATTTCCAAGGCTTTCAGGGCAGTCATTCGCAAGGGGCTCCGAGGGTGGGTTCCTGCACACACAAACGCCAGGGACACAATTGTCCAGCAGGGGCACAGTTCTGGAGGATGAGGAGGATGAGGAGGAGGAGGAGCTGGAGGAGGAGATGGAACCATGTTCACAGCAGGGTGGCACCCAGGCCAGCTCATGGCCATCACTGGTGCGTGGCTGGGGGGATACAGAGGACACGGACGATACACCTCCCACAGAGGACAGCCTTTCGTTGCCTCTGGGCAGCCTGGCACACATGAGCGATTACATGCTGCAGTGTCTCCACAACGACCGCAGAGTTGCCCACATTCTAACTTGTGCTGATTACTGGGTGGCCACGCTGCTGGATTCCTGTTACAAGGACAACGTACCGTCCTTAATTCACTCACTGGAGCGCGATCGCAAGATGCGCGAGTACAAGCGCAAGCTGGTAGACGCGATGCTGCTGGCATTCCCATCTGACAGCGGGGCCACAGTGGAAGCACAAGGCAGAGGAGGAGGAGGAGGAGGTCGCCAATGCAACCAGGGCACCGCCAGCACCTCAGAAGGCAGGGTTAGCATGGCCGAAATGTGGAAAAGCTTTGTCAGCACGCCACAACAAACAGCAGCACCAGCAGCTCAGATGGAACGTCTTAGCAGGAGGCAGCATTTTACCAACATGGTGGAGCAGTATGTGTGCACACGCCTACATGTAGTGAATGACGGGTCTGCCCCCTTCAACTTCTGGGTCTCCAAATTGGGCACATGGCCTGAGCTTGCCCTTTACGCCTTGGAGGTGCTGGCGTGCCCTGCAGCCAGTGTATTATCTGAACGGGTATTTAGCACGGCTGGGGGCGTTATAACAGACAAGCGCAGCCGCCTGTCCAGAGACAATGTGGACAAGCTCACGTTCATTAAAATGAACCATGCATGGATCCCACGGGACTTTTCCGTACCTTGTGCAGAATAGCAATGGATACCGACCTTACCCACCCATTGTTCCATTTTTGCTCTTTCTCACTCTTTTGGGGTGTACCCTCATTTAAGATTTGTGAAAAGAAGCAGTGTTGGCTACCTCGTCCTCCTCCTCCGCTTCCACCTACACCGCCCATAGGTGTGCGCAGCCTATTGCATTAGGGTGTGCACCCCAAAGTTTAAATACACATGCATGTGTTTGCCTACATGTACATGGCCCCGATACATTACTCTCCCTGCTGGCAAAGAGAAATAGAGCAGAGCAGGTCCGAGGGAGATCTTTCCCATCTCCTCACTGGCAAACAGAGTGATAATGCTATGTGCCCTAGGTGATTAGGGTGTGCCCAGGCACACCCGGCACACCCTGTGCGCACGCCTATGACACCGCCACATCCACCACCACCTCAACCTCCCTCCTACTCCATATGGGCCTTGTCCTTCAGAGATTAAGAACATTGTTTTATTTTTCTGTTTTTTTTTGTTGTTTTAAGTTATTTCCCTATCCACATTTGCTTGCAGAGCACTTGCCATGCTCTTAATTACGTTTTGCTGCCATTTGCAGCACTCTAGCCCTTTCCTTTGGTGTTTTAGAGCCATTTTAGTGCCTGAAAGTTCGGGTCCCCATTGACTTCAATGGGGTTCGGTGTCCGGGAAAAGTTCGGCAAAAGTCCGGGACACGGACCCGGACTTTTTTTTAAAGTTCGGCCGAACCCGTCGAACACGGACATCCAGGTGTCCGCTCAACTCTAGTTATAACCCCTGTCAGCTTTTTTTTTTTTTCCATCTGTTTCCTATAGGGGAAATGTACCTTCCCTTTCTGCCCCATAGCCAAAACAGGAAATGAGAGGAAATCTCTGCAAATAAAGGAATCCTTTGGGGCCCCCCAAGTCACTATAACTACCTGTCAAATCGCATGACAAATCGCTTCAATGTGAACGAGGGCTTAGGGAGGGTTATAACCCCTGCTCCATTTGGGAAATGTCTCTTCCCTTCCTGTCCCATAGCCAAAACAGGAAGGGAGAGGAAGTCCCTGCAAATTAAGGGAATTCCTTGGGGACCCCCAGGTGGCAAGAACTAGTGTCCCCATTAGAAGATTTCCCCTCTATTACTCTTCTGGGGACAACTCAAACTTTGGGAGGTGAATCAGGGACAGCAATAAAAATCTGTCAGGGGTCTTAACCCCTCTCTACTCTGTCCAAAGCTGAAAAAAAAAAGTTTTGCCTTTAGTCATCAAAAGGGTATCATGCTTTTTGCACAGCAATAGAACTGAATTGTGCTTTTGATTTCATCCCTAAGTGTTATCACTGAAATCAGACAAGCAGGATGACATAGTGTTTTTATGAGTAAAAACTCCATTTTAAAATTACATTCCAAAGCCACAAAACCGTTCCTATCTAGTTCCCTTTTCATTGTAAGAGTTAGGGCTGGGGTCCTGCAGGAACGCATGGAAAAAGCGTTCCCCCAACAGAATCCTGGCACCACCTCCTGCTCTGGGATGGCAGGTCAGTAAGCCCAGATTGCGGGTTCCCGACCCACCATCCCAGAGCATCAGTGTGAAGGAACTGAAGGAACGGAACCGACACTAGAGGAAGCAGAGCCGATGCTTCCTCTATAGCGCCGGCTCCTGTCCCAGGTGGCGTGATCTCTAATGCCCTCCGCCTGTGACAGTCACTGGAGCTATACAGGAAGCATCAGCTCTGCTCTCTACTGCAGCCACATGATTCCTCCAGCGCCGTTCTTGTCACACTAATGCTCGGGAATGGTGGGTCAGGAACCAGCCAGCAGTACCCACCAGCAGACCCCGCCAACAGTACCCACCAGCAGTACCCACCAACAGTACCAGCCAGCAGTACCCACCAGTAGTACCAGCCAGCAGTACCCACCAACAGTACCAGCCAGCAGTACCCACCGGCAGTACCCACCAGCAGTATCCACCAGCAGTACCCACCAACAGTACCAGCAAGCAGTACCAGATAGCAGTACCCACAAAAAGTACCCGCCAGCAGTACCCACCAACAGTACCAGCCAGCAGTACCCACCAACAGTACCAGCCAGCAGTATGCAGGGCCCAAGGAAAGAAATATCATAGAAAGCAGACAATCTTTTAGTTTAGGTCTAACCAGGCCTAAGAAATTCAGTTTATCCCTCATAAACATAGATATCAGGTGTTAAAGAGTATGTAAACCCAAGATTTCATATGTTCTTGTATGAAAAGTTCCAGCCAGCTCCTCTGCTTTTCTATTAAAAACTGCCCACACAAAGCAGGAGAACACACCGTCGTCAGTTCTCTAGCTATGCTGGAAATTCAGCCTGCTTTCCTTCAATGATCAGACACAATCACTTAAATGGAAGGGAGCCCAGCATTATGATCACATTCACAAAGACATGGTAAATAATAACCCCTTTCAGTTAAATGTAATTACTTTCCAGTGCCTCTGTCTGACCCACCCAAGGTCTGCTGCAGCTGCCATGTCTGATTATTTTAAGACTTAAAAGAGATGTGTTGGATTTTTTTTGGTGAATCATACCTACCGAGGTGGATGCAGCATCGGTCCCCCGCAGGCTCCAACTCTGAAAACCAAGCGAACAAACACAGCCGATTCCACAGTTCTTAGAGCTCCCTGAGCAGAGAGTTGGTGACCCCTTGCGCACTGGAGCACTGGGCTGTGGAGGGGATGGGAGCATCCTAAAAGGCTGAGCCTGGTGCCACTCATGGCATGTGAGTGGATCCTGACCATATGGTCGCAATCCTTCCCAAGCCTGGACCGGCTTTGTGACATCAGCTGACAGTGGACTTATGTCCGCTGTCTGCTGAAAACAGGTCACAGGAGTGCAGAATGATTTGCACTTCTGTGATCCACAGGGGAAGTACCGCCAAACGAGCTTTGGCTGTACTTCTCCTTTAATGGAAAGAGCTAATTTTCTGGTTTGATCTTTCTTGCTCTGCCTCTAAAGTCTTGTGTGTTTTTACCATATCACATGAATAATGTATCAGAGTGTCTGGTTTGTTTTATCACTTTGGCACTTTGAGACTTGTCAAGTTGCAATCAACTTGAAAAGGCAGGGACAGACTCCTAAAATGCAAATGATACACAGGTATTGATTTTACAGTTTGGCTTTAAAATACTGAGGACAAGGCCAGTTCTTAAGAGTGAGGAGGACACTCGACCCCCTTTCTTCTTTAGGCAGCAGCATTCATTTTGCACAAAAGATCTAATTACAAAGATTAGACATGTGATCTCCACAATACTGGTGGTGGTTGGTACTACTCCATGGGGAGATGCATGCTGCTGCCTCTGTAAATGAAGGAGGGCGTTATACCTGGCTGTTGGAACACTCTAGTGGGTCTGGGATTCTCCCCCCTGAGGGTGTCGTGGTGCACTAGCTCTTGGTTGGAGCCCTCTTTGATGTCCGCCCTACCCCGACCTCTTAGGATTCCATCCCCCCCCCCTCCCAGGTTGGGACTTTGCAGCGCTACTTGTTATTCTCCACTGTCTATGTTTTTTTTTCACCTTGAGGTCTCCTGAAGAAGCTTAGATTGCAGAATGCTTCAAGACGTGAACCCCTCACCCTCTAGCAACAACACAATATTTGATCTACATTGGCTTCTTTATGTAATTTAAGTGGCATTTGATGCATTGTATATTGCAATGAAGACATTGAGGGCAGCTATGCATTAGGAGTGGCTTATTCTTTCTTAAAGGTGCAGGGGCACACAAAAAGTCCAGCACAGCACAATCATAGAAATCCCTCACTTGTAGGATTACAATGGCAGATAGGTTGTGGGCATGGTCTTACGGGGGGGGGGGGGGGGGGAATCCTCCTAGTGGTCCTTACACTGGAAGCACTGTCTCCTGCCTGAATAGCTACCGTCCTCACCCTGCTTGATGTCGGCAAGCTCGCCAATGTCCCCGCAGAGACTGATGTAAATTCCTACTGCTTTGATGCTGCTAGTCTCTCAAGGGGTCATAGCTTTTATCCCAAAAAAGGAGATGTTTCAAGCTTTCTATTTCAACCTGTTCATCATCTCCAAAAAAAGAGTATTTCCACCTCATACTGGATCTAGAGGTTTTTAACACCTTCCTCCCAATAAAGAAATTTGTATGAAACCCACTTGATCAGTCACTGTACACCTCCATCTCCCCTGACTTACAGGCTCCAGTGGACATCCAGAATGCCTACTTGCATGTCCCTGTTCTTCCAGCACATTAATGCTACCTGAGTTTTGCTTTGGGCATGCAACATTGCCAATTTGTTGCCTTTCCACTGTCCTGGTCTGGGACCTCTCCAGCTGTTCACTGTTACCAGACCTACCTTCGACTTCACTGTGAGGAATTCTGTTTATGTGGATAATTGCAAATAGCTTTGTTCTGCACTGGGTTACTGAAGAACTGACTCTCAGCTAGACCTTCTGTAGTTATAGGGTCTTATAGAAACACTATGCTATGCAGCTACATATTACTCTTATTGAATCTCTGTGAGACATTTAAAAAGTCTGTTTGTGGATTTTTTTTTAATCAATCTGTGCAGTGTATGAATGTTCTCTGCCATCTTTAACATGTTTTGCATTATTGCCTCTTTGCACTAGTTTAGTAAACTGCAAGTTAGATCTAAGCCTAATATACAAGGGCCAAATGTCAGGCAACATTGGCCGATTCCATTAAAAACCGGCAGCCAGTCCGACAGACAAGCATGTTGGAAAACCAGCAGCCAACTGCCTTCCCATCAGTGCTTTCATCCAATGGCTGCAAGCGCAGACCAGAGTGTTCTGGTGGAACACAATACCTCAGCAGGGGAGATCGCTGTACTAACATCGGATTGTTGACATCGACTGGCGCTGTCAGTTTTTTTTACTGAAAACAAATGTTTCTATAAAATATAGTGGTGTGTACCAGGCTTTACTCCCTGTCTGATCATTCAACCAACTACCTCCAAAACCTATATAAGAAAAAACAAAAATAGTGTTCTGTAGAGGGCTCAGGGAGGTTCACTACCTTATAATGAACACCACATCAATAATACATGACAGACCTCTACTGTATTACCCTGATCTGAATGGTGACCGTTGGCATAAGCATAAATATCGAAAAAACAAAGACAGGAGGTTGGGAGACCATGAGAATACAGATGTACTCTGTTACTCAATAGCCCAACCGCCAACTAAGGGCACCACAGACGTGTTTTAATGTAAAAAGGTATAAATTTATTAGGCACGTATGCCTTAAAATGTGAATTTAAGACAGAAACAGACAGTGAATTGGTGAACCATGGTGACACAAAAACAACAAAAATTAAAATCAATAATTAGGCACCCATGCATATTAGAACATACCATGCAATCATGAACACTTGGACCCTGCGCAAACCAGCATACCTTGTAGGCTGGATAATACGTAAGGTACAGTGTGAGGACCTCAGATGTAATGAAATACCCCTCTATCAATTATGATGAACAAAACCTGGCTGGGATTCACCAGAATGGTAAACTAAATATAATGAGATATCTGATAAGGAAGATATTGATAGCATGAAGGAATTCCAGCCTATTAACCTGCAATTAACTGCCAACAGGATTGACCAGAAATTAGATCGTTGATTGCGGTGGGTAACCCCCAAACATTAGGAGATGTTAAACGATGTAAACTTGATGGTCTATGAAAAATTCAGAATTAGATCATCAAGGTAAGGACAGTCCTTGATATTAGAAATAAGTAAGAACCGCAGTCATCATTTGATGAAACTCAAAATAGATTTCAAGTAGACAGTCAATATACATGAAGTGGATAGTTGATGCAGATGAAATCTCACCGTCCAGGTAAACGGAATCAACGAATCATAGGTTTACCTTAGCATGAGCTTCTTGGTATGCCGGTGTTTTGGCCATGTAGAGAGGGAGGATGAATAGCGGTATTTGGCGGCACGGTCCCCCAGGTCCAGATAGCCTATAGTTGTCACTCTAACCCGTCAGCGTTCTACCCTTCCATGTGGCTGAACCGGCGGCTGCGGAGATTGACTTCCGGGTCAGAGGTGTCCTCCCGGTCGTCACTTCCTGTGAAGCCGATACACCGGACGCCTTCACGGGGAACAGCCTGGGGAGCGATGAATGCTGGATCCTGTGCTGGGGACTCGATTGTCGCTAGTGCATGGGTGCTCAATGCACAGTGCTGGACGCTGACGCGTTTCACCAACCAAGTTGGTTTCCTCAGAGCTCGTGTCTACTTGAAATCTATTTGAGTTTCATCAAATGATGACTGCGGTTCTTACTTATTTCTAATATCAAGGACTGTCCTTACCTTGATGATCTAATTCTGAATTTTTCATAGACCATCGTTTAACATCTCCTAATGTTTGGGGTTACCCACCGCAATCAACGATCTAATTTCTGGTCAATCCTGTTGGCAGTTAATTGCAGGTTAATAGGCTGGAATTCCTTCATGCTATCAATATCTTCCTTTTCAGATATCTCATTATATTTAGTTTACCATTCTGGTGAATCCCAGCCAGGTTTTGTTCATCATAATTGATAGAGGGGTATTTCATTACATCTGAGGTCCTCACACTGTACCTTACGTATTATCCAGCCTACAAGGTATGCTGGTTTGCGCAGGGTCCAAGTGTTCATGATTGCATGGTATGTTCTAATATGCATGGGTGCCTAATTATTGATTTTAATTTTTGTTGTTTTTGTGTCACCATGGTTCACCAATTCACTGTCTGTTTCTGTCTTAAATTCACATTTTGAGGCATACGTGCCTAATAAATTTATACCTTTTTACATTAAAACACGTCTGTGGTGCCCTTAGTTGGCGGTTGGGCTATTGAGTAACAGAGTACATCTGTATTCTCATGGTCTCCCAACCTCCTGTCTTTGTTTTTTCGATACCTCTAAAACCTGGCATCTACGAACAGGAACAGCCATGTTAGACAATGGCAATGAGAGTGGCACAAGAGCTGCATTCAATAGTACTGCTCCTGGGGGAAGCAGACAACCTACCAATCTTGGTCATTTGCATATTCTTCCTGTGCTTGAGTGGGTTTCTTACAGGTAATCCAGTTCCCTCCCACACTACATTGATGTGACGTATTGGTAGGTTACTTGGCACTTCTCTAAATTGGACTTAGTATGTGTGTGTGTATGCATGTGAGCTAGGGACCTTAGATTTTAGGCTTCTTTAGGGCAGGGACTGCTGTGAATGTACAATGTGTAAAGTGCAGTGTAAATTGTTGGCACTTAATACTTGTAATAAATAATAATAATAATGGTATCCCACCCATTCAACAGGCAGAACTGGCCATTAATGCCCTAGAGGGGTGAGAAAAAAGGTCAGTCCTGCAGCTACCAGCAGAAGACTGGTATTCTCTTTATGTGATAGCGGTTTAAAAGTGAAGCATGGCCAATATGTAAAAAAATAAAAATGTATGGCCAAGCAGTAACATTAGGGGGCCTCAGGGCCCACTTCATTGGGAGACAGCAGAGAGCAGAACTTTGTACCTGTTTATTAACCAATTGCCCACTGCTCACTGGGCTGCTACTGAGGAAAAGTGGCTCTCCCCTCTCTAAGCACCGCCGGACGCTCGCTCCCGCTGTATTCAGACACAGCGGGAGTAGGGCCAGGGAAGGAGAGTCGGTGATCACCGCCGCTCTTTCCTGATCATCGGGGAAAGAGTGAGGAGATCCGCCCGCTTGTGTAAACAAAGCGGGCGGATCTCCTATGTGACAGACAGTGACAGATTACAGGATTCAGCATAGCTGAACCTGCGATCTGTGTCTGTGTCACACAACCCCCCCCCCACACGTCAGTAAGCATGAGGCATACATTTAACCCCTTGATCACCAACAGTGTTAACCCCTTCCCTGCCAGTGTCATTATTACAGTAACAGTGCATATTTATAGCACTGATTACTGTAGTAATGTCACTGGTACCTCCAAATGTGTCAAAAATGTCAGTCAGGGGTCCAATCTGTCCACCGCAATGTCGCAGTCCCGCAAAAAAAAATCGCAGATTGCCGCCATTACTAGTAAAAAAAATAAACAATAAAAATGATAAATCTTTCCCGTAGTTAGTAAACGCAATAACTTTTGCGCAAACCAATCAAAATATGCTTATTGTGATTTTTTTTACCAAAAATATGTAGCAGAAAACAAATTGGCCTAAAATGTTAAAAAATTTTGATTTATAAATTTTTTTTTGGGAATGTTATATATCAGAATGTAAAAAATATATATTTTTTTTCAAAAATTAAAAATCGCACAGGTAATCAAATACCACCAAAAGAAAGCTCTATTGGTGGGGAAAAAAAAGGACATAAATTTAATTTGGGTACAGCGTCGCACGACCGCGCAATTGTCCGTTAAAAATACGCCCATTGAGAATTTGTTTGTCAAAGACATGTAGTTATACATTTTGGCCTAAATATATGACAAAAATTGAATATATTGCATATTTTTTAACTGTAAAAGTAGAAAATATAAATTTTTTCGCAAAATTTTTGCTCTTTTTTTATTAATATCGCAAAAAATGAAAAGCGCATAGGTGATCTAATACCACCAAAAGAAAGCTCTGTTTGTGGGAAAAAAGGACGTAAATTTAGTTTGGGTACAGGGTTGCATGACCGCACAATTGTCAGTTAAAGTCGCGCAGTGGCAAGTTGCAAAAAGTGGCCTGGACGTTAAGCAGGAAAATTGTTTTGGGTTTCTTCAAGACAACTAAAAATTGCACATAATGTAATCTGTAACTTCATCCTCGGCTTCAGTGGGCTAAGTTTATCTTAATTTATTTTTCAACCACCTCAATATTGGCATATTTCTTCCTTTCAAAAATTGTGGCAAAAAATGAGATCACCTTGGGGGTGTCCATTTTCCAAAAAGAGATAATGGTGATAGCATTTTTATTGGATACATTTTATACTAGAAAGTAAGAGAAACTTTTTTCCCCAAATGTTAGCCTTTTTTCCTTTTTATAGTAAAAAAACTAAAAAAAACTCAATGGTAATTAACCACTTCTGGACCAGAAGGATTTGCCCCCTAATGACCAGGCCCTTTTTTGCGATTCGGCACTGCATTATTTTAATGGACAATTGCGCGGTCCTGCGACGCTGTACCTAAATAACATTGATGTCCTTTTTTTCCCACAAATAGAGCTTTCTTTTGGTGGTATTTGATCACCTCTGCAATTTTTATTTTTTGTGCTATAAACAAAAAAAGAGCGACAATTCTGAAAAAACAAAAAAAAAAACCAAAATATTTTTCACTTTCTGCTTTATAACATTCCCCAAAAAAAAATATTTAAAAATCTCAATTTTTTAACATTTTAGGCCAATTTGTTTTATGTTACATATTTTTGGTAAAAAAAAAATCGCAATACGCGTATTTTGATTGGTTTGCGCAAAAGTTATCGCGTCTACTAACTACGGCAAAGATTTATGTAATTTTTTTAATTTTTTTTTTTACTAGTAATGGCAGCGATCGGCGATTTTTAGCGGGACTGCGACATTGTGGCAGACAGATCGGACCCCTAACTGACATTTTTGACACTTTTGGGAGGACCAGTGACATTACTACAGTAATCAGTGCTATAAATATGCACTGTTACTGTAATAATGACACTGGCAGGGAAGGGGTTAACACTGTTGGTGATGAAGGTGTTAAATGTAAGCCTAGGGGAGTGTTTCTAACTGTGTGGGGGGTTAGGCTTTTGAAATGATCACAGAGACCTGTGATCCTATATAGAAGGATCACAGGCGCTCTGTGATTATTCCAGAGAGAAGAACGGTCAGCTGTGTTTACAACAGCTGACCGTTCTTCTCTCTCATCGGGGAACGATCGCGGGTGCCCGGCATCAATTGGAGCTGTCGGCCTCGTGCATCGGAGTCCTGGCTGCCGAGTGGGGGTGGGAGCGCGCCACCGGCGGCGTGCACTCGCCCTCTAGCTGCAAGCACGTGACCGTCATACAGTTACGTCGGTTTGTGCAGGAGGGGCTGCCTGCTGCAGTAAATCTGCAGCGGGCGATCCTTAAAGCGGAGTTCCGGCCTGAAAAAAAAATTTATATAAAAATACCCCCGGGACAGTCAGGGCTAGTGCATTTCAGAATGGATAGCCTCTGAACTGTTCCAGGTTGCACTTACCTTTTAGAAGAAATAGTTACCTTGAAAATTTCTTGTCCAGCGCTGCCACCTCAGGTGTGGACAGCTGAAGCCAGGGCGTCCTCTTCAGCATCCTCTTCGTTCCCAGAATGCCCTGCACCGGCCCCGCTCCTCAGTTCCGGCAAAAGCGCATCATGCCCAGAAACTGTTTAGCAGGAAATGACGCGCTTGCGCCGGAACTGATGAGCGGGGCCGGTGCAGGTGCATTGACTCCTGGGATCGATGACGTTCAGCTCCCAGGAGTCAACACAAGCAGGAAGTGACGGCGGGCTGTGGCCACAGAGGGAGGAAGAGGAAGTAAGGTAAGTATATTTTCTTTAAAAACAAGGTAAGTGATTTAAAAAAAAAAATGTTAATTATCCAATGGTTTTACAGGTAATTCAGAGCAAGCGGACAGTGAAAAAAATTTTTCAGGGTGGAACTCCGCTTTAAGTGGTTAAACACCACCAAAAGAAATCTGTGTCTCAAAAAAAAAAAAAAGATTTAAAATTCACCTGTGTACTGTCCTGCATGACCAAGTAATTGTCATTTAAACTATCACAACACTGAAAACTCAAAAATAAACTGGACAGGGAGGCTGTGTAATAAGATGGTCCCGAAGGTGGAATACACAGTACACAGGTGTAAGAGCTGAACTGGTTAAAATATGACTAGCTTTTGGCTGTAGTTATTAGTAATGCCTCGTACGCACTCACCGATTGTTGGCCGACCGATCGGCCGTCTTTTGTCCAGTGTTGTTGTGTTGGTTGAAATGTGCTCTAGACTGCACACGAATTTTGTCGGCCAACAACAACCAACTGCAGAAGTGATGTCATGTTCTGTTTTACTTTCCGTGTGTTTTTTCTTCTCTGAGCATGCCCAGTCTTGCTCATCTGATTTTTGTCTCCTGAAATCTGTACTGACTGAGGAACAATCGGCCGTTCTGTTGACGGCAAACAAAAATTTTATAGCATGCACACCAGATTTTTTTCCGCCGAAAAGTCGCAGTCGGTTGTCGGAAGCATCATACTAACAAGCCGACAATCGGCCCATCGGACGTTGGCCGAAAATTCACGGCCAACAATCAGTGCGTGTGTACGAGGCTTTAGTCTTTGTAATGTGTCTGTTGAGGAGAGCAGGAAAAAAATAGCTGTCTGAGGTGGTGATGAAATGCCTCAGGACATTTCAAAAATTATTTATTAGAAATAGAAGCTTTCATTAGTTAAACATTCATTTCATGTGGGGAAAATAACAATTTCACACTAATGTGACATTTATGCAAATACTATTTTGAGACAAAATGACAAATGAGTGTAAAATAACTCACTAACTGGCTTTGTGAATTGAAGCTGATGTTCAGTTTGGAGAGACAACTGTATTTTGCACAAACAACAGCCCTATCAAAACAGAAGTTAACTCTGGAAATATAGTCATCTGGTTGGATTGGATTATAAATACTGTATTATACTTCAAATGCTGAATGTAAGGCAACATCAAATACAAAGCCAGTTAATATAGCACTTTCTTACAGACGTGAAAGCACCCAGAGCCCAAATTTTATTTCTACCTTGATGTGATGTTGACTCACACTAATCTTTGTTCTGTCTTTTTCAGTCCACACGGTTTTCAGAAATAGGTCACGGGATGTTTCTGCAGACACAAAAAGGGGGAGATCAATGGGGAATCCTCACTACCAGGAATGGCTTTCTTTTGTATAGATACCAAATCTGGATCCTTTTAATATCAATAGATTGACAAGAGCAAGACAACAATTTACAAAGAGAGATAAAATTAGTACAAAAAATTTTCTCACAAACCTTTCTAGTAAATTATTACATGATCAGAAAATCCTGTGTATTCTCTAAATGTGAGTTGATGAATTTGGGGACTGTATTCTTTCCCCCTCCCCCTGCCCAGTTTTCATGTATCATCTTTGTTGCCATTTTCTTATATATTCTCATATATCTTTTATAGATATGCTAGACATCTACTCCTGATGAAGTGGCACATGCGGTCCACAAAACGCATTGAGAGGTTCTTGATGTCATATACATAGATACTGTACTACGGTTGGATTTATGAGTCCATTGATGTTGCAAATACACTAAATTATCCTACTACTCTTGAAAATTGCCAATTTGGTTTTTATGAACACTGGATCTGGGGCTATTTATTACTCATTATTTCATTCATTATTTATTATTTTGTATGTTATGGTCCTTCAAGTGTATGTACAATAAATGGTTTTATTGTCTCCTGCTTACCTGGTCATATCTCTCATTTAAATTCCCAACCTTCTTTTCAATTCTATTGAATAGGGATGGAGACGCACGGCTTATCCCACCGTGCGCCTCATGCAAAGTCCCAAACATTCCCCCCTCCTTTCTATATATGCGATTAGGGATGGAGAGATATGACTGTGGTCTAACAGGTATATATATAATTTTACTGCATGTAATTGGCCTACCCACTCCCTAGCCCAACATGCTATGTCTAATCCCCCTGTGACCAGCGGGGGGTTTTTCATGTACTCCTTCATTTGTTTTTTTATACGCTGTACCGTATACATTCATGTAACATAATTTTGTACAATCATTTGCAGCAATCTTGTGTTGCACTCAGGTGCACCCGTGTGGTTTGTTTGGCAACCGATTGGTTTCCTGGGAGCTGCGATGCGCAACGGGCGTCCTCCCTTTCTCCCTCTGCCCTCCATGGTGCGGGGGATCGGGTGGGCGGTGCCGCTGTGCATCGGCGCCACGCTCAGCACCGGCGAGTGACGTCACATTGGCGCCACCACGCCGACGCCTCTGTTCCATCTCCAGTGCACTTTAGGCAGCTATCACGTACCTGGTGTTGGAGGCCAATGGAGAGAGGGCTTCCCTTGCTGCTAAGTTCCAGACTCCCCTGAAAGTGAGAACAGAAGGAGTCAGGCTCAAAGTAGCGCAGGTCGCCTGTGATGTTGATTGCAGAAGAACTCATAAGGGTTTCTGACGTGTGCTGTAGTGTCTGCAGCCAGGTGGCGCCTGTGAGAAGTGGCAGGTCTGTGTTTGCACTAAAGCAATGGGAAGTCAGTTCAAGCAAAAGTTCAGAGCCGAGAGGATACCAGAGCAGGCAAGGTCAAATAGGGAAGCCGAGATCAGACACAGGTAACAGGAGAGAATATCCAAAGACAAGCCGAGTTCGGGTCAGGAGACAAGCAGAATAGTGAGGACAAGCCGGGTCGGTAACAACTTTCAGGAACAAGGATCACAGGAACATGGTACAAGCTGAAGATCAATCAGCAACTTCAATCACTGGCACACTTCCTTATAAAGGCCCATGTGATGTGCTGGCTGAGTTGCTGGGTCCTAGAGCCCTTCTCCTGCCATTGGTGTCCTGACTGATGCTGGGTCCTAGAGACCCTCTCCTACCATTGGAGCCCTGACAGCAGCCCACGGAGCGGTTCGTTCCTGACGCTACCTTCTCCGGGTGTTCTGCCTATGCACTAGCGTGACACTAGGACCATAGTGTGGGGCAGCTTTCGGCGGATGCTTCACATGCATGGGAGCAGTCTACATTTCATCTTCGGTACTGCATTCACCTTTCTTTATCCTTTTCTACTCCTTGGTATTGATTTCAACCACACCTTCTGTAGCATCATGTCTGTATCCATCTTACACCTCTCTTACCTTTCTACACACTCATGGAGTTCACTATCCCCATCACTTGGTTTACCTATATCTGGGCTTTATCCCCCTTCTCTGTCTTATTTTTCACTCCCCATGGTGGCATCTATCACTTTCATTCTATTTAGGTGTCACTTTCACCTTATTCCAGCCCTCACCGAATTACGATTATTACCATTTCTTTATTTTGATAAGCAACATTATTATATATTTTAATCTACCCCATTTTGCTATTATGTTTTTGACTATAGATACTACTCTACGTTCTGTTGGATATATATATATATATTTTTTGTTGCTGCTTATATGCAACGTCTCTACTCTATCCACTCTTGTCCACACTCATCCCATGTGTGGCGTGCCTGTCCTGGTCTACCTGCCCTATGTTCCCTCAGCTCCCTTGGGAGACACTCCGAGCCTTGCTTCACCACCGGTGCCAGTGTCCACTTGGTCTGCAATGTGAGTTGATGAATTTGGGGACTGTATTCTTCCCCCTCCCCCTGCCCAGTTTTCAAGTATCATCTTTGTTGCCATTTTCTTATATATAGTCATATATCTTTTATAGATATGGCTAGACATCTACTCCTAATGAAATGGCACATCTGGTGATGGGATGTTCTTCTCACTTTATGGTCACTATTGTGGTTACCATCAAGATTCATCAGGATTTGGAACTTTATTATAGTTCATCTTCATTTTTCTACATGGGACTGTATTTGATTCATTGAGTTGTTTCAATCTACCATGCTATCATTTGTTGTAATTATCATGTTTACACACCATTCAAATTTAGCTAGCTCTGCACTAATTTTTTCATATCTCTCATTTAAAGTCCCAACCTTCTCTTCAATTCTATTGAATAGGGATAGAGACGCACGGCTTATCCCACCGTGTGCCTCATGCAAAGTCCCAAACATTCCCCCCTCCTTTCTATATTTGTATTTTGTTATTTATTTGCAGAGTGCCCTCTAAGTCCAGAGCCATGATACAGCCTCTGGCTTGACCCAGTCTTTAAGGACTCAAATATTGAGTAAGGTGGGCCACGCTGAAGCATTGAGAGCAACCTCGCAGTGGGTACTGTGGGGTGCCATTTTAAAATTCCTGCCTCCATCGTCTTACAGTGGTGACAGTTAGTCTTGGTTCATATGGTTCACTCTATGAATCACATAGGAATGCGCAGGGTGTTACACAGTTACATAGTTAGGTTGAAAAAAGACACAAGTCCGTCTGGCTCAACCAATAAAAAAAAAAAAAAAACATTATTGAAAACCCAACCATACAATCCCATATACACAATCCTATACCCGCAGTTGATCCAGAGGAAGGCGAAAAACCCCCAGCAAAGCATGATCCAATTTGCTACAGCAGGGGGAAAAAAATTCCTTCCTGATCCCCCGAGAGGCAATCGGATATTCCCTGGATCAACTTTACCTATAAATATCAGTACCCACTTATATTAAGTACACCCACTTGGAATTGCACTTGGAAGTGCAGTCTTTGTAAAGGGGACATGCAAGGAAAATAAAAACAACATTTTTGCCTGCACATGATTGGATGATAGAAATCAGCAGAGCTGCCCCTCAGTTCAGATATTCTCCTCAGATCTAGAGCAACTGCACTTCCAAGTGCACTTGCAGTGCAATTGTAGTGCACAGTGGATTTGCCTTCAGTAAATAAACCCCATTGTTTTTCGGGGGCCTCAAAAATGTCCTCTTCTTTAGCATGGACAAAGTAAATTCACCTAGCTTATTCACAAATGGATCATGGATATATTCCTTTCCAGTTCGGGGGACTTTTGTGGTTGGGAAGAAATGCTCAACCTCTTTTAAAAGCTGAGATAGGGGATCTTGCCCTGGGTGTAAGAAGGCCCTGGCTTAGCCTCTTTCAATATCTCTGATAATGTTTGAAACATGTCAAAAATGTACTCATCGCTCCCATAATTACAGTTTGGCTTTGAATGCGGCCACTTTATCTGCTGACTTGAACACAGTTGTCATTCTCCCCTGAAGTGACAGATTAAGTTTGTTAAGCAGGTTGAATATGTCACACAAGTAAGTAAGCTTTGCGACCCATTCAGTGTCACTGAAATGTGCTGCCAGGGGTGACAGTTTTTCAGAAAGAAATCTCTACCTTGGCTAGTGATCTACCTTTGGAAAGCCATCTCACTTCTGTGTATAAGAGAAGACGTGTGTGTTCTGCATCCATCTCTTCGCAGAGCTGCATGAACAGACATGAGTTAGGGGCATTTACTTTAATGTGGTTGATCGTTTTTTTTTTTACATCGTGCAAAACGTTGTTTAGTTTAGTTCATTTTTGAGCTAGCCAGCATTTCTTTATGGAGAACACAGTACGTAGACATTCAGAAGCAACCTCCTTGACCCGAATAGTGAAACCAGAAAGCTGCCCAGTCATGTCAGCGGCTCCGTCCATACATATACCAACACAAAATGACCACTTCACTTTTCCTGATACATAATTATTCAATGACTTGCATATCCTACTGAAAAATATATTGTACAAAAACTTGCATTGTTGCCTTGTTGTCAACATCGGTAGACTCATCAACCTGGATTGCGTACCACAGTGACTCATTAATCCTCTCTAGCAATTGTGCTTCAATATCCTCTGCTATTTCATCAATTTGTCTAGTTACAGTGCGAGCTGAAAGAGGAACACGTGCCACCTTTTCAACTGCAGCCTCTCCTGAGAATTCACTGCAAATGGCCATAGACGCAGGCAGGATCAGCTCTTTATGTGTCCTTACTCACTGACTAGTGATGGGTTAAACGCCTTTGTTTTAAAAATAATCCTCTAATGGCAAAAAAGGTTTTTTTCTTTCTTTTGTGACTCTGGCAGGTAGGTCAAAGAACCTCATATGAGTGTAGAGAGATAGAATCAGGAGAAATCCATAGTGTAATTCTGTTTTTATTGTTAAAAAAACCTATAAAAGCCAATTGCGCACTTACAAAACTCTCCTTTTGCATGTGAGCATGTAATGACGCCATTCTGGAATTCAAAAGTCGCGGTTTGCTTTTTAAAGAACAGACGGGACATAACCAGAAGTATCCACCTGCTTAATGCATTTCGCTGCACCCAGAAAGTGCCCGAAGAAAAACTCAGAAAAACGGACTTAAATGGCCACCACCCTAGGTGGTTGGAAGCCATATCTAAAAGCCAGCTAAAATTAATAAAAAGGAATTGTGCAAGTCAAAGTGATTTTGAATCCCAATTAGATATGATTATAAATAAATTCATAGAGAAAGGATATAAGGTACAGATATTGGAAAAATAAAGCAACGAGTACAAAACATGAACAGAGAACAATAGTTACAACCTAAACAAAAACAACCAAAGGATTATAGCATAGCATTCAATACAGAATTTAATAGACAGTACAAACAGATGGAAAAAGCTTTTAAAAACATTGGCCAATACTATATAGAGATCCTATGCTCCAGAAAATCCTTCCTAAAGGCCCCAAATTCATATATAAAAGACCATCAATATTAAAGAAGAGAATGGTCAAAAGTATCCTGGACCCACCATGCAAAACTGTTAAATTTTTAGATAAGATTGGTTTTTACAAAGGAATGAAGATGCATTGCATGTAGGATATGCAAAAATAACAACAGAAAAATCACACAGTTTAAATCTAACAATTCAGGAGAGACATTTGAGATTATAAAATGTATCACGTGCTGTACCACGCATGTCATCTATCTATTAGAATGTATGTGCGGGTTACAGTACGTGGGTAGAACTACCCAAGGATTGAGAGTCAGATTAAAAGAGAACACAAAAACAATATTAAAAAAGGTTTTAAATACCATAGCGTGTCAGAACATTTTAGGAAACATCACAACAAAGGTCCAAAAAAACTGAAAATTTGTGCAATAGATAGAATTGATGATCATTAGCGAGGGTTCATAAAAAACAGGCCATTTCACAAAATGAAACATTTTGGATCCACAGGCTCAATACTATGATGCCTGTGGGTCTAAACTTTAAAATATATATAAATTGTTTCATACACAATTATTAGGGAATAGAAACCAAAATGCATAATAAGAAATATGAAATAAAACATCTAAGAGCATCTAAATGTAGTATAAAACAAAGAGTAAGAATAATTAATATGAAATATAAAATGCAGCTCTGTAAATTAACTTAATATGTATATATCATTAAAACATGAGTCCATTTCAAAATGATCAATGGAGCAGTCCAATCCACCAAAGACACCTTGGTAAGTGAAAGTCTGTAAGACCAAATAACTGGAACAGTGAAAACCTCCACCACACATAAGGTAGCCGATTTGCCTCTTACCGAATGGATATGACCACTGCTCTCACAATGGTCAAAAAACGCCTTATGCTCAAAGAGGAAGATCTGCCCCGGAAATTGCCAATAGATACTCCCAAGGGGTCCAGGTATCTCATCCCAGGGACAGGAACAGTCATACAACACTTCTCCCGGATATTAGAATACAAAAACGGGGGAAGACCATAGTGAAGTACGTTCCAGCATATAAAAGTTTATTCAAAATGGATACACTCACCGAGTATATGTATATAAAAGACCTTCAGTAAAAACATCAGATGTGTACAGAGACCGTTGTAAAGCGGCAAGTCCGTTCCGGCTTGTGACGTCGACGCTCGCTGGGAACTCTGCCTACATGTTTTGCAGGCAACTGCATCATCAGGGGGGGTTGTGGTCAGCGTGGAAGACGTCATTTAAATAGTAACTGAGTTCGAAAATGGAGGAAGTCATCGGACCCGCCCACCAGCATCACCCAGGAAACAGGAAAAGCCTCCTGGACCGCACAGGGATACCAGAAGGGACTCCTGGACCGCAAGCTTAATGGGCAGTGAACCGGAAGGATAACCAGAATCCGGAAACAAAACAAGTCTCGCAATGGGAGGAAATAAATCCATACCACGGAGAGTACATGCCAAAAAAATGTGATGGCTACAATCTACCCATATCTATAGATATGTAGGATCATATAAGAATTACCCATCGGGAAGATCCATAAAAGATATTAAAAATAATAATTAATAGTATCAGCGATATCGACCTTTCTAGGTCTTACAAAAGCAAGCAAATTGATGTAAATATCCCTACCTAAATTTAACCTAAAATAGGGGGAATTTATTGATGGGTCGAGGTCACAAGCCAGAAGGACAATACATTACAAACCAAACTACAATACAAACCAAAATACAATACAGGCTGCAGTTATAAAATTATAACATTGAACGCACATAGTGCAAAAGTTATGTCAAAAGCTAACTGTTATTAATGAATGAATTAATATCAAGGTCTACGTTCAAGCCAGATGGTCTAAGGCATTTCAAAAGATAGATCCACCTAGTTTCCAACTGCGAGATGCCCCTACGTAGGTGACCCCCTCGCCAGTTGGATTTAAAGAGGTCAATGACCATAAAAGAAGTGCCAGAGGGGTCCCTCCCATGGTATTTGTCACAATGTTTCGACAAGCCCCTACGGATGTTTCCGATGTGCTCATTCATTCTCACCTTGAACTCCCTAATTGTGCGCCCTACATAGTGTAGCCCACAAGGGCAGGTGATTAGATACACCATGTTTTTCGTAGTGCATGTTGCAAAGCATTTGATGTCATATGTTAAACTGGTCGTATTGCACGAGAATTGTGTGTACTTTCTCTGTTTCAAAAGATTAATTGAACAGACAGCACATCGCCTGCAGGGGTAAAATCCGTCCCTATCGAAAAAGAACTTTGGTCTGACAGGGGGCTCAATTACGTTAGGTGCCACCCTTAACCTCAGTGGAGGAGCGCCCCTAAAGATAACTGAGGGGTGATCGGGTATAATAGATCCCAAGATCCTATCCCCCTTTCAAAATGCCCCAATGTCTGGCCAAAATCCTTTTCACCATATAATGGTGGAAGGAGAAGGAAGTGAAAAAGGAAAAACGGGGTGAGAACTTAGTAGTCTCATCTCCCACCTTATTGGCGGATAGGGCCTCTCTGTCTGGATTTAGAATCAAATCTCTATCCATCTCTACCACCATTTGAATGGTGGAATTTCTACACCATTATTTCCCACCATCATGGTCGGGAAGCAGTACAGCACTTCCTCCACGAAGATGTGTCTCTCCCTAGGAGACAACAGGAGTTTATCCTCAGCCTTATGGATTATGCGATGGGACATAATTTCTTTTGGTTTGGGGGTACCCATTATGTCCAATGCAGAGGTGTGGCCATGGGGGCAAAATTTGCCCCTTCCATGGCCAACCTCTTTATGGCCAGATGGGAGGATGAGGTGATCTATGGACAGAGCATCCCCGAACTCCTTTATTGGGGGCGCTATATTGACGATATATTGTTAATTTGGGGTGGAGATAGGAACTAGTCCTTTTTCGAGCCCCCTGTCAGACAGTTCTTTTTCGATAGGGACAGATTTTACCCCTGCAGGCGATGTGCTGTCTGTTCAATTAATCTTTTGAAACAGAGAAAGTACACACAATTCTCGTGCAATGCGACCAGTTTAACATATGACATCAAATGCTTTGCAACATGCACTACGAAAAACATAGTGTATCTAATCACCTGCCCTTGTGGGCTACACTATGTAGGGCGCACAATTAGGGAGTTTAAGGTGAGAATGAGAATGAATGAGCACATCGGAAACATCCGTAGGGGCTTTCCGAAGCATAATTTGTCGAAACATTACGACAAATACCATGGGAGGGACCCCTCTGGCACTTCTTTTATGGTCATTGACCTCTTTAAATCACACTGGCGAGGGGGTCACCTACGTAGGGGCATCTCGCAGTTGGAAACTAGGTGGATCTATCTTTTGAAATGCCTTAGACCATCTGGCTTGAACGTAGACCTTGATATTAATTCATTCATTAATAACAGTTAGCTTTTGACATAACTTTTGCACTATGTGCGTTCAATGTTATAATTTTATAACTTTTATGCAGCCTGTATTATTGTATTTTGGTTTGTATTGTAGTTTGGTTCGTAATGTATTGTCCTTCTGGCTTGTGACCTCGACCCATCAATAAATTCCACTTTTTTTAGGTTAAATTTAGGTAGGGATATTTACTTCAGTTTGCTTGCTTTTGTAAGACCTCGGAAGGTCGATATCGCTGATACTATTAATTATTATTTTTAATATCTTTTATGGATCTTCCCGATGGGTAATTCTTATATGATCCTACATATCTATAGATATGGGTAGATTGTAGCCATCACATTTGTTTGGCATGTACTCTCCGTGGTATGGATTTATTTCCTCCCATTGCGAGACTTGTTTTGTTTCCGGATTCTGGTTATCCTTCCGGTTCACTGCCCATTAAGCTTGCGGTCCAGGAGTCCCTTCTGCTATCCCTGTGCGGTCCAGGAGGCTTTTCCTGTTTCCTGGGTGATGCTGGTGGGTGGGTCCGATGACTTCCTCCATTTTCGAACTCAGTTACTATTTAAATGACGTCTTCCACGCTGACCACAACCCCCCCTGATGATGCAGTTGCCTGCAAAACATGTAGGCAGAGTTCCCAGCGAGCGTCGACGTCACAAGCCGGAACGGACTTGCCGCTTTACAACGGTCTCTGTACACATCTGATGTTTTTACTGAAGGTTTTTTATATACATATACTCGGTGAGTGTATCCATTTTGAATAAACTTTTATATGCTGGAACGTACTTCACTATGGTCTTCCCCCGTTTTTGTATTCTAATATCCGGGAGAAGTGTTGTATGACTGTTCCTGTCTCTGGGATGAGATACCTGGACCCCTTGGGAGTATCCATTGGCAATTTCCGGGGCTGGTCCTCCTCTTTGAGCATAAGGCGTTTTGTGACCATTGTGAGAGCAGTGGTCATATCCATTCAGTAAGAGGCCAATCGGCTACCTTATGTGTGGTTGTCATGTACCTGATCCGAAGCCGGAGTGTAGAGAGGGCTCCCCTTGCGGCTAGGTGCAGAGCACCCCTGGAGGTGAGACAGGGAGTGCTGTGCCCGAAGTAATGCGGAGTGTCAGGAGCCAAGCCGGGTCAGACACTGGAGAAGGCAGAGGAGAGTCCAGGGACAAGCCAAAAGGTCAAGAGCCAGAGGTTTCAAGAGGAGTCGAGGTCAAGCAGTCCGGGTCGGCAACAGGAAATCCAAGATTAGCAGGCAAAACAAGGCACAAGGAAACATGGGAAGCTGAAGATCATCCAGCAGCTAGTGACTGTAATTGCTGAGCTTAAATAGGCCGTTTGGCGTCAAGCGCCGTTACGTCCTGCGTGCGCATTGGCGCACGCACATTCTTGATTGCGTTTACCCGGAGTTGGCCGCACATGCGTATTCGCGCCAATGCGCGAATGCGCTGATTAGCCAATCTGTTGGTGGTTACCTGACAGTGGTGGAGGTTTTCACTGTTCCAGTTATTTGGTCTTACAGACTTTCACTTACCAAGGTGTCTTTGGTGGTTTGGACTGCTCCATTGATCATTTTGAAATGGACTCATGTTTTAATGATATATACATATTAAGTTAATTTATAGCGCTGCATTTTATATTTCATATTCTTTTTATCATATCGTGGTTAATGCTAGCTGCTATCTTCCGGTAGCGCGGATATTAAGTTATTTTACAAGAATAATTAATAAGCAAGGGGAGGTTTTATATATTTTTACAGGGAAAAGCTCTAAGACTCACATGCATATTCATATGTACAATTATGTTTTTTTGTTTATATAAAAGGGAAGGGGGAAGGAAAGAGAGGAAGAAATAAAGAGAGGAAAAGGAGAAAAAAAAAAAACAAATGGAAGGAAGAAGGGAAGAAAAGGAAAGGAAGAGGAAAAAAAGAAAAAAGTTGATATTAACATTTCAACGTTTTTTTTTTCTTTCTAAACAAAAATTGTTATGATGAATAATTTTTAAATATATTTAAAAACATTTTTTTATTTTTATTTTTAATTTTTATTTTCATTGTTGTTTATATTTTTGCACATTGATTATGTTAATTATGACTCTAATAATATGAATGTGGAAATGTGTGATGCTGCTCTGAAACAGTTTACATACAAAGTGAGTGGGAAAAAGATAGAAAGGTAGAGTCATAGAAATAACTAATAGTGACACAAAAGAAAATCTATACAATGTAGTCACGCAGTGTGGGGAGGAAGTGACTTGCAGATGGGAGGGAAATAATTAAGCAAACAGGGAGGAGTAAGTATGGGTGTAATAGGTAAAGGAGGAAGTAGTGATGGGTGTAGAAGGAGGTGCTAACCATAGAATATATGAATGTACATGAATATAGAATCAGATACCAGAATCCCCATCTTCTGAGGACGCTTCCTGGGTGGAGCGAAATGCATTAAGCAGGGGGATACTTTTGGGTATGTTACATCCACTCTTTGGAACGCAAACCGTGACTTTTAAATTCTTGAACGGCGTCATTACATGCTCACATGTTAATTGTGCAATTGGCTTTTATATGTTTTTTTAACAATAAAAACTGAATTACACTATAGATTTCTCCTGATTTTATCTCCCTACAGTTATATCAGGTTCTTTGACCTACCTGCCGGAGTCACAGAAGAAAGAAAAAAACATTTTTTGCCACTGGAGGATTATTTTTGAAACACAGGCGTTTACCCATCACTAGTCGGTGAGTAAGGACACATGAGGAGGGGAGCACAAAGGCACTTGTTGGAACATACTGGCACTGGAAGAATAAGATAACCAGCACTTTAAAGGACTTATTGTTCATGCACAGCAGCCGTCTTGTAAATGCATTCCACATACTACATAGCACGGGGATCATAATATTTTAATATTTTTTGTTGTACACACAGGATCAGCTGTTCTCCAATAGTAAAGGGTTTCTTAGCTTTAACAGTGCTGTTAGTCACAAAAAATGATGCTGTCAGTGCAGATACATTTAACCACTTCTGGACCAGAAGGATTTGCCCCCTTAATGACCAGGCCATTTTTTGCAATTCAGCACTGCATTACTTTAACGGACAATTACGTGGTTGTGCGACGCTGTACCCAAATAAAATTGATGTCCTTTTTTTCCCCCACAAATAGAGCTTTCTTTTGGTGGCATTTGATCACCTCTGCAAATTTTATTTTTTGCGCTATAAACAAAAAAGAGCCACAATTCTGAAAAAAAAAAAAAACACCAATATTTTTCACTTTCTGCTATATAACATTCCCCCCCAAAAAATTTAAAAATCTAAATTTTTTAACATTTTAGGCCAATTTGTTTTTTGCTACGTATTTTTGTTAAAAAAATCACAATAAGCGTATTTTGAAAGTTGAAGACAAAGGAAGACAGACTCATAAAAATAATGAAGAGGGTGAGAGCACCACGTCCCGATTGAATATAGGAGAGGAGAAAGATAGGGCTCATAAAAGGGGGACTTTGCAATAGGGGTGCTAGTAAGTCAAAAATGAATAGAACAATAAAGTATCAAACAAATTATTTATTTTATTAAAGAGAGAAGACCATTGTATACTGTATATAAACAGATACACAAATAACAGAGCACATTAATAGTAAAAACCATTAGCCGTTATAGACCATGTATAGATTATATACCATATTGTGTACAACAAGTTCTACACAGAGGTAAACCGTGTTGGGATTTACCCTGTACCATAGAGTACTGATGTTTGTGCGGAAAAGTGGAGATATCCACAGATTCAACCCGACATGTTTCACGGCAAGTAGCCGCTTCCTCAGGGGTGTTTTTTTTACACACAAAAGGGGTATTTTCTACACAAACTTTTTTTGGTAAGAACACTAAAATGGAGAGAAAAAAGAGAAAGAATACATAAGTACAACCATTTTTTGCATTATTATTCATAAAGAGTCTTATAATATCATTGGTACATATACTAGTATATTGTGATATAACATTTGATATCTTTTACAAACATGTCCACTGAGATAAATCGATCAAATATGGAAAAATAGTGTAATCACATATCACACCTGTCTGATATATGGTCGGTCACCAGGATAATACAATGTCTGGACCACAAGGTAGAGGGGAAGACCCCCCCGGGGCGGACACGGGAGCGTAGCCAAAAAGGAGGGCCACACTGCTAGGCTGAGGTCTTAAATATATAAAAGTAGAGAAGATTATGTAAGAAGACATCAATAGTAATGTGTGTCTCAAAATAAATAAAGAGACACATTTCAAATATACAGATATCATGTATATGGTATATGAAATTCCATATACCCGTTTACACAAATGTCTAATTAGATGAAAATAACTTCAACATGGTCTTACCCAGACTGCTCCCAAGTGATTGTATATGGGCAGGGACAGGCAAAAATGTGGTAGAACCCACAGATATGGAGGATAGACCAAACAGGTTCCTATGTTTGCCACCTGGAAATAAATTGGATGGATAATGTCACATGGTATGCTGACTATATGGGGTGAAACATAAAATATGTGTTCGACCCATCATAGTGCAATTGTGATGATTTAGAATATTCAAACCTAAGTGCTTGGTGGGACCTTACAAGTAATATATAGTCATATAGAGTATGTATATGGAGTCGCCTAATAGCATGGGGTAACTCCATTGACAGCATGTAACGAATTTAAGAATGTGTTACCTTATGGTAGTTCAAGAAGGTCCCATCAAGTACAGAGTTTAGAGGGGGGAGGAGGTGGCAGTGGGGGTTCCAAAAGATGTATGAGGGCAAACGGACATCACATGGAGAGTCCAAATGGTATGGAGCCGATAGCGGGATTACCTGCAGTGGTGTTCCGACGGGGCGTTCCGACCCTGCAATGCAAGGAGAGACGCCCGCGTCACCGCCTAAATGGTGGAAGCTCCACCCAGATGATGTGCAAGACGTGCATCTCGCCCGGTCATCTGGGCTGGCGCCGGGAAGTGCGTGCACGTCGTCTGCGTCTGCGCACCAGCCAGCAGTCAATACGTCACCGCACCGCGACTGCTGAATACATGGTACGGAAGGCGGAGCCATGTCAGCAAGTCGGGGCGTGACGGTGGCAGACCGGCACATCACTCCCATTGACATGGAAATGATGCCCGACGTCACGTATCCGCCATGGGGGGAGGCACCCAAAGCGGTCCATTTACATGTATGGCATGGGAGTAGCCTCCGGTGATAAGGGCCAAAGACATAAATCCTAGAACGATCTACTATCTCAGAGGACAATAATGTGTACAAAAAGCGGTAGTATTAACAGTTTGAAATCCAGATTAAAGTATTAAACACAACAAACTATTTTTCAAAACCAGTATACATATACAGTATATAAGACAAATCAAGGTACAATATGCAGAAAGACAGTTATATAAACAATGAGGGGATACATCTCACTGAAGATAGACTCAAGGTTTTACCAAAGTATAATGTACTTTGGAAAATAAGACCTTAAGTGTACAATCATATATAGATCACTACAACATGGATCGGTGTAGGAGGACAGGGAGAGAAAAGGGAAAAGGAAAAAGAAAGGGAAGGGGGGGGGGAAGGGAAAGAAAAAGGGGGGCAAAAAGGGGGGGATATATAGGGGAAATTCAGTGGCAAGTAACATCACAAGAACGATTTGTACGTATGGGCTTCATTCAAGCCCGGAGGAATGATGGCATTTAATTTTTTAATCCATATAGTCTCGCGTTGTAATATTCGCTTGTCCCAGTCCCCTCCTCTAGGGTCCGGAGAAATAATCTCAAGGACCCTAAAGGAGTCGCAAGAACTGTCAAACCTGGGGTGCAGGCCGATATGGTGAGTAACCGGGGTGAGGATCTTGCCCCCCCCGGAATAATAGACATGATCGCCCACCCTTTGTCCTAGTTGCCTTATCGTTTTGCCAACGTAGAAGGCTGAGCATTGGCAGCTCATGAGATAGATTACTCCACGTGTGGAGCAATCTGCATATCCAGGAAGTTTGTGAATGGAACCGTTAGGTAACCGTGTAATGGGACCCTCCTCGATCCAGGGGCACCGGGGGCAGTTACCACATTGGTATGACCCCGATGTGTACCTGGGTAGGGGGGGGGTCACTGCAGTAGTGGCTTTTAATAAGTAGGTCACGAAGAGATGTCGCTCTTCTAAAGACTAATTCTGGATACTCTTTGACGTGTTTAGAGAGGGTTGTTTCTTCACTTAAGAGATGCCAATGTTTTTGAAAAATGGCTCTTAGCTGTTTGTTGCTGTAAGAATATTGAGTTATCAATTTTACTGTTTGATTGGAATTAGTTTTGGTCTTTTTTTGTAGTATATCCCTTCTACTTTGGTTCTTCGCCTTGTTAAAGGCCTTCCTCAAAGTAGTGCGGGAATAACCTCGTAGAAGTAATCTTTTTTGAAGTTCCCTAGCTTCCCTCAAGAAATCCGCATCCAATGAGCAATTTCTCCGTATGTGCAGGTATTGCGCATATGGAATGCTGTTTTTTAGTGGGGTGGGATGGGCGCTGGATGCATGCAACAGCGTATTTCCGGCGCTGGGTTTACGGTACAGGCTCGTGGTGACAAAACCATTGGCATCTTTTTTGATCTCTACATCCAAAAATACAATAGATTCAGGATGAAAGTTATAAGTAAATTTTAAGTTAAAATGGTTATTGTTCAGTGAATAGAGCATTTTCTCGAGCTCTATCTGTGGGCCTACCCAAATTATGAATAAGTCATCAATATAGCGAAACCAATGTGTCACATACTTGAGCTAGGGGGCATAGGAGTCGCTAGAGGAAATATGCCTTTCCCAATCTCCTAGGAATAAATTTGCATAGGAGGGCGCACAGCACGTTACCATAGCCACTCCTTGTTTCTGTAGATAAGTGGTTTCCATAAACGTAAAAAAGTTATGTGTCAAAATAAATTTCAAGAGGGAGAGGTGAAGCTATTGTGTGGCCAAGTTTGTTCATGTTGTTCATGTAGAAATGAACTTACCGACCGGATGCCCGCCTCGTGCGGAATACTTGAGTACAATGCCCCAATGTCTACCGCCACGAGGAGGGCATCCGGGGGTATCTGAATCCCATCGATGTGTCTCAACAGGTCCGGCGTGTCCTGAACGAAAGAGGGCAATGTCTGGACAAAGGGGCGTAAAAAGAAGTCGACATACTTGCTCGCATTTTCAGATATCGAGCCTATGCCGGAGACGATAGGTCTCCCCGGAGGCTTTTTAGAATTTTTGTGTACCTTCGGCAGTGTGTATAGTGTTGGGGTCCTGGGATGATTGACTATTAAGAAGTCAAGTATATCTTTATTGATAATACCCGCAAAATACACTTCAAGACATAAGTTTTGTAGTTCTTTTTGGAAATTGGTGGTTGTATCGGGATGAATGGGAGTATACCAATGAGGGTTTTTAAGTACATCAAGGCACATAGTTTGATACTGTTCATGTGACATAATCACCACGTTACCCCCTTTGTCAGAGGGTTTTATGACGTAGTGAGGATTCTTTTGTAATTGTTTGAGTGCAATGTTTTGGGCAGGTGTAAGATTGCCTGATATCGGTTGCCAACGTGTACGTTTTAATTCCCTTACTGTCTGGCATACAAATGACCAGATGTGGGGGCAGGTGGACAGATCGGGGAAGCGTTGGGATTTCGGTTTGAATATTTTATCGGGGGGTCTGCTATTTTGAAAGTTATCGCGTCTACTAACTACAGGAAAGATTTATGTCATTTTTATTGTTTTTTTTTTATACTAGTAATGGTGGCGATCTGCGATTTTTTAGAGGGACTGCGACATTGCGGCGGACAGATCGGACCTCTAACTGACATTTTTTACACTTTTGGGGGGACCAGTGACATTACTACCCAAATCAGTGCAAAAAAGGAAGGGGTTAACAGTGTGGGTGATCCATGGGTTAAATGTGAGCCTAGGCGAGTGATTCTAACTGTGGGGAAGCGTGGCTTGTGAAATTATCATAGAGACCTGAGTTCCTATATAGAAGGATCACAGGCGCTCTGTGATCATTCCAGAGAGAAGAACGGTCAGCTGTGTTAACAACAGCTGCCCGTCCTTTTCTCTCAGCGGCGAACGATCGCAGGTCAATCGGAGCCACCTGCCCCGTGCATCGGAGTCCCCGCTGACGAGTGGGGGCAGGAGCGTGGCGGCGCGTGCTCGCCCCCTAGCTGCAGGCGCGCGACCGACGTATACCTACGACGGTTTGCACAGGAGGGGCTGTCTGCCGCAGTATAACTCACCACATATTACACAAAGCTTGCTTGGAGCATGTGAATCACCCATTGCAAATTAACCCATAATTTAAAGTGGAACTTTAGTCAGAAAAGTAAGTCCTGCAAGATCACTTCAGGCTGGCCCCTTTTGCTGGTATATCTAAAACAATTAATTTAAAACAACTAATGTAAAACATTAAAAAGAAGTGTCTATACTGTGCAAAATCTAGTAATACACTCTGTCACCCTGCTCTGCACATGCTGAGTTGCTCTCCATTTTTAGCCACTGCTGAATTTGTAGAGGGTGATCTGCTGGCAGCCTTTAAGTGGAATTAAACCCTCTTATCCTTCACAGCCAAGGAAGCTGCTTCTGTTTTATCTGCAACTGCCATGGTGTTGCACATGGGATCAGTTATGACCCAGCCATTTGATGGTTTGAAATCATTAAGTAAAATTCTGGTGCACAGAAAGGCGTATGCCCCTAAGCAACACATTTCTCTTAACAACTACTCAGAGTATTTTTAGTCCATTAGTCCAAGTAAATAAATAGTTAAAAAATTGAGGAGGCAGCCATCCTGAGAGTTTGTCCAAACTCTGTAAGATAGACAAAAAATGGGAAAGAGGGGAGGCGCTACCTGAGTATAGTATTAGGGTATCAGCATTTATTGCACACTGTTAAAACACTTACAAAATGTTAAAGATAGTCACACTTATCATAGTGTCATCAGTCCCATGGTTACTGCCATCCTGCAGGCTCCAACGGCGGTCCGGGTGGCTGTAAAGGAGATGTGAAGAGGCTGAGATGCCTTGAAGATCCAGAAAGATCGCGCTGACCAGTATGGACTGCACAGGAGGAAGTGAGGTCAACGGAAGAGGCGGTAGTCAGGATTGACAATGACAAGTATATAGGCTACACGCAGAAACCACGGGACTGATGACACAATGATGAGCGTTACCATCTCTTACATTTTGCAAGTGTTTTTACCCTTGTGCAATAAATGCTGATACTCTAATACTACAATCAGGTGGTGCTTCCCCTCTTTCCCCTTATTTGATGGTTTGACAGTTTGGTTGAGGACACAAGCAAAAGTGACAGTTAGCAATCCCAGCATTCCAGGAATGTAACTGTTCTTTGAACCGATTAAATTGATGGGTTTAGTTCCGCTTAATGACTTATGGTGGGCAATACACTAGCAGAAAAATCGACCGTGCGAGTTTTCTAAAATCAAACGATTTATTGGAATGGCAATAGATACTACCATCATAGAATGATCGAATTTCGAAAGATAAACGTTCCATGAACATAAATTAACAATTTTATCGTTAGTTTTCATGAAATCAGAAGGGAAATAACAACATGAAAGTGACCTCTACATGTAACTTCCGTGTTATACTCACTCTCATTTCCGGAACGATCGGTGTTGAAGAACCTTCTTTCCTGAAACTTTAACAATGGATCAACTGAATGAGTACCATTGCCATAGGAATGCTTGGAGTAATTGCTATACAACAGGCAAATGCTAAGAAGAGGAAGAGAAGTCAATGGACCAAGCAATGGCTGAGGAAGCGTGATCAATATTCACATATGCCCTTGCTGAGAGACCTGAAGGAGAATAATCCTGATGACTTCCGCAACTATCTCCGAATGCCAGATGAATCCTTCCAGCTGTTATTGAGCCAAGTATCACCTCTGATAACAAAGCAGGATACGGTGCTCAGACAAAGCATCACTGCAGAGCCACTATGGCTAACAGAGGGTGAAATCAGGGAAAGGCTGGATAAACTTAACACAAACAAATCACCAGGCCCGGATGGCGTACATCCAAGAGTACTCAAGGATCTCAGTAAGGTTATATCTAGACCACTGTTCCTGATCATTGCTGACAGTATTAGGACAGGAGATGTACCAGGGGAGTGGAGGAAAGCAAACGTGATTCCGATATTCAAAAAGGGTCAGAGGCATATACCGGGAAATTATAGGCCTCTAAGTTTGACATCAGTAGTATGTAAACTTCTGGAGGGGATGATAAGGGACTATATCGTAGAGTTTGCCAAAGACAACAGCATCATCAGCAGTAACCAGCACGGGTTTACAAATGGGCGTTCTTGTCAAACCAACCTCTTAACATTCTACGAGGAGGTGGGCTGTGAGCTGGATAGGGGCAGACCAGTGAATGTGGTGTACTTAGATTTCGCTAAGGCGTTTCATACAGTTCCCCATAAGCGCTTAATTTATAAAATAAGGTCTGCAGGTATCTACAGCAGGGTCTGCTCTTGGATATGGAACTGGCTAAAAGGGCGTGTCCAAAGGGTGTAATAAACAGCGCATACTCAGACAGAGGTAGTAAGGGGGGTCCCCCAAGGCTCAGTCCTGGGACCAACCTTGTTCAATTTATTCATAAACAGCATTGAGGACGGGATCAGTAGTTCGATATCAGTTTTTGCAGATGACACAAAATTGGGCAGGGCAATAACTGTACAGCATGAAGCAGATATCCTACAGGATGACCTAGACAAAATAACAGAGTGGGCAACGACTTGGCAAATGAGGTTTAACGTGGAGAAGTGTAAGGTTTTGCACTTGGGGACTAGAAACATAAAAGCACAATACACATTAGGAGGGGAACCCTTGGGGGAATCAAAAATGGAGAAAGATCTGGGAGTCTTGGTTGATGATAGACTAGGCAACAGCATGCAATGTCAAGCGGCAGCTGCCAAAGCCAGCAGGATATTAGCATGCATAAAGAAAGGGATGTATTCCAGAGATAAGTCTATAATCCTTCCACTTTATAAAACTCTGGTCCGACCACATCTGGAGTATTCTGTCCAGTTCTGGTCGCCAGTCCTCAGGAGGGATGTGTTGGAGCTGGAGAGAGTCCAGAGAAGGGCAACTAATTAGGGGATTGGAGGACCTTAACTATGAAGAGCGTCTGCAATCGCTTGATTTATTCTCCCTGGAGAAGAGACGCCTGAGGGGGGACATCATAGCAATTTTTAAATATCTCAATGGGGATCTGAGCTTAGAAAAAAAGCTGTTCAGTCGAAGGGATTGCATGAGGACTCGGGGGCATACATTGCGATTAGAGGAGAAGCGTTTTAACCTCAGGCAACGTGGGGGGTTCTTTACTTTTAGGGCTACAAGATTGTGGAATTCTCTACCACAAGAGGTGGTTTCTGCGGGTAGTATGGTGGCTTTCAAAAGACTATTAGACATACATCTCAAGGATCAGAACATTCAGGGGTATGTGAGATGATTACAGCCACACACACCTACACAGGTTGAACTGGATGGACTGTTGTCTTTATTCAACCTCACCTACTATGTAACTATGTAACTATATGTAACAGCTAATAGCAACCCTGCGTTTCCTAGCAACTGGAAGGACAACCCTGCGTTTCCTAGCAACTGGAAGGACATATGAGGATTTGAAGTTCAGCACAGGAATATCGGCTCAGTCTCTCGGATGTATCATTCCTGAAACGTTTGGAGCTATAGTGAAGGTCCTGCAACGTGATTATTTAAAGGTAAGCACATTCTGTCTATTCTGGTGTAGTTTAACCCCTATCCATTATTTTGCCCACCACTAGCTGTAAAGAGCACACTCAAGCACAGCACATCAGCTTTTAGTGCAAATATAAAATTTTATTGCAAATAGAACATAAACATACAACCAATATAATAAATATAGTCAATATAATAGAATGATCCAACTGAATCATTTGATAACCCAAAAACATAGAACATATTAATATATATATATAAATATATAATAAAAAATAAATACAGCAATAAACACAGTTTACAGCAATGTGTAGCTGTAATCATTTGCCCTGGTTTGTGGCTCTTCAGGGGGGCAAGGTGCATGCCACTGCTGTAGGTGATGCATGTCCGGTGGTGGTGTTTGAGTAGGCTCACCTATGAAGGTGTTGGGTATAAGCTCTCCCTTGATCCCTTTGTTGAGTAATTGTAGGAACAGAGGTTCCAGCAAGATCTTCTGCTCCTCAGACATCCTTCTCAATTTTTTTGCACCAAATGCGCATAGGTCATCGCATTCATCCCTGGGTTCATTCAGGACTGCTTATGCCTGTGCTAGGAACGCCGCAGTGTGGTCATGCACAGCGCAACGTTTTTTTTTTAAGGTGTTTCCACCACTGCTGCTGAGGTACAAGGCTCCCTGTTTTCCCTTGGAGTGGTGAATAGATCCTGTGTTGTTCAGAAGAAATTAATATGTTATTATAAGTCATAATATCAAATACTAACTTTTAACAACTTCTTTTTTTGTTACAGTTACCAACAACAGTGGAAGAGTGGCTGGCAACAGCAAAACAATTCCAGGACTATTGGAATTGCCCAAACTGTGGCGGTGCAATTGACGGGAAACATGTTCAGATTACCCCACCTGCGAACTCTAGATCATACTACTTCAATTACAAGGGCTATTTCAGTATACTGTTAATGGCCATAGTAAATGCCAAGTATGAATTTATTTTCGTAGACATTGGGAAGAATGGGCGAAACTCTGATGGAGGGGTTATAGAGAAAACAGAGTTCACCAAACAGTTGAAGAATAGGTCACTGAATCTTCCATCCAGACAAGAGACCGAACATGGACTAAATTTTATATTTGTTGCAGATGAGGCGTTTGGTTTGGGAGAAAATGTGATGGAACCGTTTCCCATGAAAAACCTTAACCCAGATTAACGCATCTTCAATTACAGACTGTCAAGAGCTAGACGTGTTGTTGAAAATGCATTTGGTATAATGACCAATCGTTTTCTCATTTTTCATACTGCCATAATTGTCTCCCCTTCAAACATTGACAAAATTGTGCACTGTTGTTGTGTTTTGCACAATTTTCTGCGTCGTAATGCTTCCACCTACATGACACAAGCCATGGTGGATAGAGAAGACACATTTGGCGGTAGTGTCATTGAAGGGGATTGGCGAAGTGACAGTGAGTGAGGCACTCTTGAACCTAGACCATGTACCACCACGCCTCTCCACTCAGATAGCACGTCAAAATCGCATAAAATATATGCAATATTTTGTTGAGCCTGGTGCTGTCGATTAGTGGAATAACATGTGAATGTGAATGTTTGTTTTTGGGCTTTAAAAATCTGTAACCAGCTGAACATGTTTGTTAAGATAAAAAAATAAATTGTTATGTTTGAAAATTCAGAATGTGTATGTTTTATTAAAATAACTTGCTGTTCATGAATATTACCTGGCTGAAGACAGATTCCTCAGGTGTCCTTTCCTTTGACTCAGGGGTACTGGGTGATGGCTCCATTTGGAGACTGCTGACCGACGGTCTTGATTCCTACTGCTCATTCAGGAATCTGAGACTGTCAAAATACCAACTCTGTACAGCGGTGGTACATGTGCCGCCGTTACATATGTATGTGGCACATGTCCCACTGATGCTCACATGGACTGCCACATGACTGGTGGTTACTACCTCCTCCAACTACATTTTTCTCAATGCACTTGTAATGTGTCAATTTAAAACATTTCATTTTTGTGTGAAATATGTGCCTCGATAAACAGTGGTACATGTGCCGCCTGTACATATGTATGTGGCTCATGCACCACTGCTCCTCACATGTACTCTGTACAGCGGTGGTACATGTGCCACCTGTACATATTTATGCGGCACATGCACCACTGCTCCTCACGTGTACTCTGTACAGCGGTGATACATGTGCCGCTGGTACTTATGTATGCGGCACATGCACCATTGCTCCTCATTTCACGTGTCAATGCAAACTGGTAGGTAATACCTGACTATTTTTGGTTATGGAAAGATTGAAACAATAATGACTGCAAATAATTGTTTTGAAAAAAATATTTTTTCAGCACTGCAAGGACTTTATTTGAAAATAAATAAATGTAGAACATTACAACATACATAACGATCTTTGTATTTTTGGGACCATAACATGTTTTATAATGTTTATATTGTTTGTGACATGCTGTGCTTTATTTGCAATAAAGTTTGTTGATTATTGCACAAATTTGTTTGGTTATTGTATACTCTATATTTGTAAAAACTAGCAGTGTGCCCTTGTTTGATGAGTTTAGACATGAACGTTCGGGGAACTTAAATGCACTTTACATAAAACGTTTTTTCGTGGATCAGACATTTCTTTTATTATGATCACCTGTAATATGTCTACCTTCTGGGTTAAAGATTTTGGCACATACGCAAGAAAAGTTGCACGATTGTTCTCGGGCGAGGCAGCCACAAAACACAAGAATGTCGGTAGATCAGCAAAAATATTTCCAATTTCTCAAACGATTTTTTAAGGCCGGAAAGTTGAAAGCCGTTACCGTTCGTCACCTATTAACTATAAGAATATCGGGCGAACGATCGCCATTATAGATTTTCTACCGATTTTTCTGCTAGTGTATGGCCAGCATAACTCTTCACGGCTAGGGGATTCTGCAAAATTGCAACTTCCAGGAAGAAGAAACAAGAGCAATGCTTGAGGCAATTGACAGCACTCACTAATTTTGATAGCATTATTATTAATGTGGAATGTATATCCTTCGCTAAAGAACATTATTTTTTATCAAGTTGTTATGGTTGAAGTTCTGTTTTAGGTAGGACTCTTGGTATTTTCTTTTAAATGCAGCTTTCTTTTTGTTGGAAATTCTTACAAGAGTCTTCTGTTGTCTCATTATTGGGACTTCCCCCTTCTCCTAGAAGCTCTCCAGCAACGTTTGTTTTTTACTCATTTTGGCTTCTGTTAGCAAAGCCTGCAACCAGATTCAGCTTGTCACTATTCTACCACCAGATGCAGCTTGTCACTATTTGCCACCAGATGCAGCTTGTCACTATCTTGCCACCAGATGCAGCTTGTCACTATTCTGCCACCAGATGCAGCTTGTCACTATTCTGCCACCAAATGCAGCTTGTCACTATTCTGCCACTAGATGCAGCTTTTTACTGTTGCAGCTTGCCACCAAATGCAGCTTGTCACAATCCTGCCCAAATGCAGCTTGTCACTAGCCTGTCACCACAGCTCCAGATGCAGCTTGTCAATGTAGCCTGCCACCACAGCACCAGATACAGCTTATCACTATTCTGCCACCAGCTGCAGTTTGTCACTGTTGTGGCCTGCCACCAGATGCAGCTTGTCACTGTTGTGGCCTGCCACCAGATACAGCTTGTCACTGTTGTGGCCTGCCACCAGATGCAGCTTGTCACTGTTGTGGCCTGCCACCAGATGCAGCTTGCCACTGTTGCGGCTGCCACCAGATTTAGCTTGTCACTATCCTGCAACCGGATGCAGCTTGTCACTGTTGCGGCCTGCCATCAGATGCAGCTTGTCACTATCCTGCCATCGGATGCAGCGTGTCACTATTCTGCCACTAGATGCAGCGTTTTACTGTTGCAGCTTGCCACCAATTTCAGCTTGTCACAATCCTGCCCAAATGCAGCTTGTCACTATTCTGCCACTAGATGCAGCTTTTTACTGTTGCAGCTTGCGACCAAATGCAGCTTGTCACGATCCTGCCCAAATGCAGCTTGTCACTAGCCTGTCACCACAGCTCCAGATGCAGCTTGTCAATGTAGCCTGCCACCACAGCACCAGATACAGCTTGTCACTTTTTAAGAATTTAAGGCCACTTTATAATTGTGTGGTTTTCTGATTGCAGTGAAAGACTTAGAACTTGCAGCCTCTCCCCAGCGCTATGGAATCCGGCATTCGGGAGCAGGGAAACAAGCACATGTGCATTTGGTATTACACTATAATCACTGCTCTTGGGTAGGCCTTTTCACATCTCATAGGATGGAACCCTGTAATTACAGGGTTCCATCCTATGAGACGTGAGAAAGTGGACCCAATAGCAGTGATGCAGGGTGGTCAGTGAGAGCTGATGATGTCATCTCTGCTCACCCGCCGAACCTCCTTCAGTGTGGCCTGCCCGGCTACAAACAGGGCACAGACCAGCACCGGTCTGCGGCCTGGGGGTTGGGGACCCCCCGTGGCCCCCGTCCTACTGTGTGCTACTTGCTCACAAAGGCATGACAGTTGGTGGAGCGTTATACAGGAGCTGATAGACATTTTTGTTTATCAGTGTCCAATCTCCTGAGGGTGGCAGTAAAACCCAAATGCCCAAGAAATACATACTTTTCTGTGTCCCTCAATGGTTTTCAAGGAAAAGATTTTACAGTAAGTATGCGAGTCCTTTTTATTACATACATAGTTACATAGTTACATAGTAGGTGAGGTTGAATAAAGACAATAGTCCATCCAGTTCAACATGTGTAGGTGTGTGTGGCTGTAATCATCTCACATACCCCTGAATGTTCTGATCCTTGAGATGTAAGTCTAAGAGTCTTTTGAAAGCCACCATACTACCCGCAGAAACCACCTCTTGTGGTAGAGAATTCCACAATCCTGTAGCCCTAACAGTAAAGAACCCCCTGCGTTGCCTGAGGTTAAAACGCTTCTCCTCTAATCGCATTGTATGCCCTCGAGTCCTCATGCAATCCCTTCGAATGAACAGCTTTTTTTCTAAGCTGGGATCCCCATTAAGATATTTATAAATTGCTATCATGTCCGCCCTCAGACGTCTCTTCTCCAGGGAGAATAAATCGAGCGATTGCAGACGCTCTTCATAGTCAAGGTCCTCCAATCCCCTAATTAGTTTAGTTGCCCTTCTCTGGACTCTCTCCAGCTCCAACACATCCCTCCTGAGGACTGGCGACCAGAACTGGACAGAATACTCCAGATGCGGTCGGACCAGAGTTTTATAAAGTGGAAGGATTATAGTCTTATCTCTGGAATACATCCCTTTCTTTATGCATGCTAATATTCTGCTGGCCTTGGCAGCTGCCGCTTGACATTGCATGCTGTTGCCTAATCTATCATCAACCAAGACTCCCAGATCCTTCTCCATTTTTGATTCCCCCAAGGGTTCCCCTCCTAACGTGTATTGTGTTTTTATGTTTTTAGTCCCCAAGTGCAAAACCTTACATTTCTCCACGTTAAACCTCATTTGCCATGTCGTTGCCCACTCTGTTATTTTGTCCAGGTCATTCTGTAGGATATCTGCTTCATGCTGTGCAGTTATTGCCCTGGCCAATTTTGTGTCATCTGCAAAAACTGATAACGCACTACTGATCCCATCCTCAATGTTGTTTATGAATAAATTGAACAAGGTTGGTCCCAGGACTGAGCCCTAGGGCACCCCGCTTACAACCTCAGACCAGTCTGAGTATGCGCTGTTTATTACCACCCTTTGGACACGGCCTTTAAGCCGATTCCGTATCCAAGAGCAAACCCTGCTGTCGATACCTGCAGACCTTATTTTATAAATTAAGCGCTTGTGGGGAACTGTATCAAACGCCTTAGCGAAATCCAAGTACACCACATCCACTGGTCTCCCCCTATCTAGCTCACAGCTCACCCCCTCGTAGAATGTTAAGAGATTGGTTTGACAAGAACGCCCATTTGTAAACCCGTGCTGATTACTGCTGATGATGTTGTTGTCTTTAGCAAACTCTACGATATAGTCCCTTATCATCCCCTCCAGAAGTTTACATACTATTGATGTCAAACTGACAGGCCTATAATTTCCCGGGATATGCCTCTGACCCTTTTTGAATATCGGAATCACGTTAGCTTTCTTCCAATCCCCTGGTACATCTCCTGTCCTAATACTGTCAGCAAAGATCAGGAACAGTGGTCTCGATATAACCTTACTGAGTTCCTTGAGTACTCTCGGGTGTACGCCATCCGGGCCTGGTGATTTGTTTGTGTTCAGTTTATCCAACCTTTCCCTGATTTCACCCTCTGTTAGCCATAGTGGCAAGTCCTGTGTATTACTACTAACCATACAGTCATGGTCAGTGTACCCCTCCGTTTCCTGTGTAAAGACTGACGAGAAAAAAGCATTCAGCACGGTTGCTTTTTCAGTGTCCTCTGTAACCATCCTCCCATCATTGTTAATTATGTGTGCAATATGTTCTGCCTTAGTTTTTTTTGCTGTTGATATATTTAAAGAATTTCTTTGGGGTTTTTTTTACTATCCTCCGCTATTTGTCTCTCAAAGTTGATTTTAGCCATCTTGATTTCTTGTTTACTTTTCTTATTTGCTTCCTTGTATTGCTCGAAAGCCGATACTGTGCCCTCTGATTTATACTTCTTAAAGGCCAATTTTTTTCCCCTAATAAGTTTTTTGACGCTACGGTTTAGCCAGCCAGGTTTGGCTTTGTCTCTTCTAAATTTATTTCCCATAGGAATGCACTGCAAGATGCCTTTGCTTAATATGTTCCTAAAGCATTCCCATTTATCCTCTGTGGTCAGTGATCCCAGGGTTTGGTCCCAGTTTACCCTTTCCATCAATGAGTACAATTATGGAAAGTTTGCCCTTCTGAAGTTTAGGGTTCTTATGTTCCCCACTTGCCTTGTTATATTGTTATTTATACTAAATGTGATCATCCTGTGATCGCTAGAGCCCAGGTTGTCCTGGACTCCTACCTCCGAGATTAGGTCTGGGTCATTAGTGATCAATAGATCCAGGACTGCGTTTTCTCTGGTAGGGGAATCCACCAACTGTGACATGTAATTATCCAGTAAGGTTATTAAGAAAAAAAAATCTGTGATTGGTAAATAGCTTGAAGAATTAAATATTGTTTGCTCAGTTTGTATTTTTAATAAAAAGCAAAACATCATCATGTAGGTGAAAACCAGGGAAACTTGGAGACATATGCAAAAAGGTGGGTGCTCATACTACACTGTTGTTAGTAAATCTAAAAAAAATGTACACTCAGACTGTAATGTGTATGATCAACATAATACCCATCTTAGAGAAAAAATTCCCTCTTCCCCTAAAAGGAAAGTTTATCTTAGAAATGTTATGTTTTACTGAATGGCCATCCACCTAAAAAAAAAAAAACCTACTCCCTTGAAGAGCAAAGATGTCTGGTTGTTTTTTTTTTTTTTTGTTTTTTTTTTAAGTGCCTCTACAAGGTAATTTATTATATCTCAGTAGGTTTAATTAAATAGTGCCTAATTTAAACCTCAAGGACCATGAACTGCCAAGGCTTTAAGACATGTTTAATTAACATGTAATTAGGCAATTAGCTTTGCTTTTTTAATCACTGCACAATGCCTCTTAAAATTACTGATCTACTTATTTAATGTAGATAGAAGGCTTTTTGGATCATGTTATTTGACTGCTATGATGGCTAAAGATGGTTTGTGGTTGAGAAAATTTAAAGGATAAGTTAACCTTTTTTTTTTTTTTTTAATTCAAGCTCCCCTATGTACAGTATGTTGTGGAAATTGCATATTACGTATTTCTCTCATTTAATACAGTGGCTCACCAATGCATTGTAATCTCTGGTCGAGAAGCCATATAAGGTCATACCTTTCTTTTTCCGTAAGGCTTGGCTTGGAATGCAGCAGCAGTATAACAAAGCCTACCTCCCCCCCCCCCCCTGTAAGGTGAAGCCAAACAATGGATAAGCAAGCCCTTTTCTCCTCAGGACAAAGGGTGTTGGTTTGGGGGGATGGTATATTCCTTATACACAAGTCTAAATACTTCTGCCCAAGCTGTTAAGTTTTCAGTCTCACAAGAAACATCCATGAAGCAAGAACTGGACGCTGATTTTCCCTGAGCCATGTTGCGTGATAGCAAATGGGACTCCATGGCTGCAAACTTCTTTTAGTTAAGTTTTCTTGATATATATCTATTTTTATCTGTATCTGCCAGTCTTGTATTATTGTAATAGTTTTGTATGTACAGATTGCTTTTGCATAGTAAAAGCACATTTATATACACCACAAAGGTCTAAGTTTCCTTGTTTGTACCTCAAAGTAACCTTGCTAGACGCAAGCAAAACACAGTACCAATATACCGTTAATGTACCTCAGTTGCACAACAATAAAAGCTTTCTTTGATCTTTAGAGCAAGACCTTACTTAGTCCTTGCTGTATTTATTAGAAAGCTTCAGAGACTTCCAGGTATATAAATTTCGGACGGAGAAACCAGTAAGACACAGGAAGGAGTTTACTAGCTGACCTCATTAGCACACACATCTTGCACTGACCTTATTAAAACTCACAACCTTCACCCATCAACTTACTATGTTTGCACAGCCACCTCGATATCCATCCACACGTGAATTTGCTTGCCTTGTCAATTCAAGCTTTCCTAGCTGCTATGTCTGCATATTAAACTCTCTGGGGCCATGTGTTGGAAACCCCTGATGTAGTGCAAGGTCCTTCCTTATTGGATACAGAGTGAATGGATACACAATGTATCCTATTCCATAGTTTTGCTAAATCTAAAGAAGATTGTACAATCAGATTGTATAGTTTTTGGCCACCTTTTTACACCTAAAATTAACTAGTTGAACTTTCAGTGCCATTAACTGTTAATGGCACAGCAAAGACACATTTTGCCACATAAAAAAAATGGGTGACAAACACAGCAAGATGCACAGTAGAAAATGCAACTCGCACCACGCCAAAATGTCCCATGAGCTACTTTTTTTTTTAATTTTATATTTTGACAACAAAGTATCCAACAAACCACATCTAGGCACGTTCAACGGTAAGATCATATAACAGAAGGGGATCAAAAAGAAAAAAAGTCACAACACTCTGTTACAGATGTAATAATGCATAAGGATAGAAAGTACAAATCATCCAAATAGAAAAAAACAAAAGGGAAGTTTGAATTAAGAGCACCACAAGGAGCAGGAGGCCTTAAAGTGGTAATATTACCCTAGATGTAAGCTGATAGTGACATAGGTCTTCTGATGAAAAAACATGATGAAAACTATGGAATATAATAGAAAACGTCCTTATCCTGCCACATGGCACCAAGTGCATAAGTAATGAGAGTACTGTACTGTTGTTCAAGTTGCATCCAGAGCTTAAAATCACCATGTCTACACCAGTCATTTACCCTCCCGAAATGGGCAGCCTGATAATATGTCAGGACATCCGGGGCTGCTAGACTGCCCCCATAAGCTACTTTACCATGCATAGTGCAGCCCATTGAAATCAATGGGCTGCCCCATGTGTATGTCGCCTATACAACCCAAAAGTGCCTATAAGTGCCGTCTATCAGTGCTACATATCAGTGTTGCATATAAGTGCCTCCTATCAGGGCCCATCAGTGCTAATATTGGTGCCTCCTCATCAGTGCCACCTCATCAGTGTCCTTCAGTGCTGTCTCATCAGTGCCCATGAGTGAAGCCCATTGGTGCCCGTCAGTGCTGCCTCAACAGCGCACATCAGTGAAGGAGAAAAATTACTTATTTACAAAATTTTCTAACAGAAACTGTTTTATTCTGTCTTTTTTAGCAAAAAGCTTAAAAAAATCCAGTGGTGATTAAATACCACAAAAATAAATCTCTATATGTTTGAAAAAAATTATAAAAATTTAATTTGGGTACTGTGTTGCATGACCGCACAATTGTCGTTCAAAGTGCGACAGCACTGAAAGCTGAAAACTGGCCTGGGCAAGAAGGGGGTGAAAGTGCACAGTAATGAAGTTGTTAAGCAGGGTATTTCCTGACTGGTGGCCCCACTTGGTTTCCACTACTTCCGCAAAGGCCATCTGCCCCTCCAGTTCCTTTCCCGATCAAATGAGATCACCTATCCCAAGGCCATTGGCAGCACCCCAATCCAGCAAGGCTATGACTAATGGCCTGGCTATTGAATCGGCCCGATTAGAGGCACAGGGTTTTTCATGTAAAGTTATCAACACTGTGAAGAAAGGCAGAAGACCTTCCACAAACCGTACTTTTGAAAGAATTTGGAACAGTAAATTTCTCCAAAGTCACTCTGGCTCTAGCCAATGTCTTAAAATTATACAAACAAAGGAAATCAATCTGGATGGAACTTTTCAGGCATTCCACAAATTAACGATAACGCTAGAATTCGAATTCTTGCAATTGGCTCTGGATGTTGGTTAGGCTTATAGCTCAATTAGGGTACACATTTCTGCCCTATCTTTATTCACAGGTAGCCACTGGGCTGAGAAACCGTTAATCCAGCGTTATATTCATGTGGCAATCCAGATACGGCCACTCAAGAGATCCTTACTCCCTTTGTGGGTTCTGGGTTTAGTGTTGAAAACTCGGATACAATCACCTTTAATTCCGATAGAGCCATTGTCAGCTCTGGTTCCTCATGCTTAACCACCTAAGCCCAGGAGGATTTGGCTGCTCAAATACCAGAGCCTATTTTGCGATTCGGCACTGTGTGACTTTAACGGACAATTGCGCAGTCGTGCGAAGCTGTACCCAAATTAAATTGACGTCCTTTTTTTCCCACAAACAGAGCTTTCTTTTGGTGGTATTTGATCACCTGTGCGATTTATACTTTTTGCGCTATAAACAAAAAAAGAGCGACAATTTTGAAAAAATAACAATATTTTTCACATTTTTTTATATGAAATTCCCCCCCAAAAAATAGTAAATATAAAATGGTATACATATGCACTGTTACTGTAAAAATGACACTGGCAGGGAAGGGGTTAACTTTATTTGTGATCAAGGGGTTCAGTGTGTCCCTAGGGGCATGATTCTAACTGTCAAGGGGCGTGGCTTGTGATGTAACCACAGAGACATACGATCCTACATAGCAGGATCTTATAGTCTCTGCAGTTACACCAGGGAGAATGACAGGCGGCTTTGTTTACATTAGCGGGAGATCGCGAGTGGCAGGCGGACATCGGAGCCGCCGGTCACTCGTGCGGGGATGTCAGGGAATGAGCAGGGGCAGGAGCGCGCCTTCGGCTGCGCACACTCGCCCCCTAGAGGCTCGTGGGCGAGCGACGTACCGGTACGTCTCTTTGCCCAAGAGTGCCAGACTGCCGCAGTATATGTACTTGCGGTGGTCGGCAAGCGGTTAAAGTAAATCTTCGGCTTTCAAAACTTTATTCCTCTGCTCCACCCCTCCTCTGTTTCTCTACATGATTAGCAAGCTTTTTTTTTTCATTTTTTTTACTTTTTTTTATTAAACTGGAGCTCCAATCTCCTATGCAATTTTTTTTATAAAAGCACCCCATGATTCTCTTTACTTGTACAATATAACAATATAATTAGAATTTTGTTATAACTGTAATTATCCTCTTTACGTCTAAATATATCATTACTCACGTGATCCTGACAGGCAGGCAAAGGCCGTTGATGATGTGGGCATCTGAAGCCTGCTTCTGTTTGTTTCTGGGATTTCGTGCAGCAGGCTACCCAGCCTGCACCTCTCGATCTTGCACTTGTGCAGTAATAAAAGGTGCAGCGCACTTTGTTGATTATAGTAATGGGGGCATGGGTGGAAGTTCCTCCTGCCCCATTGGTTTGGCAACCTGTCAATCAACACAGAACAGCGGTGTCCCAAAAATACTGTGAAATTTCACTGTAAGGCTCCTGAGGACTCCTGAGATGGCGCAGCTATCCCAAGAGATGATGCAGATATCCCAAGAGTCCAAAAGAATCGCCTAATGACGAAAGTGCCTAGGTGGCCAAAACCGGAAGTGCCACCTGTATACAAGAAAAAAAGGTATTTACAAAATAAATAAAAAAAATAAATAATTTACAGTTATATCTGTACTGTAGGTGGGCTTTCTGATCCCAACAACATGTGAAAATGGGTGAAACTCCACTTTAGGACAACGTTCGGCCCCGACCCCCCCTTGCACGGTATTTGCCTAAGCGAAAGACATGCACTCTGCTCCATTTGCCTCCTGGGATATGCAGGTCACATTCCCGAGGAGGCATAACCTTTCATTGAGGAAAGAAGGAGGGCGCGAGCCTATCGGCTTGTCATCCATAGGCACCCCAGCTGAACCCGGAACAGCTAGCAGACTATTCATGATGTCACATGGCGGCACAGGACTGAGCACTGGCAAAAGAGAAGAGGATCTGAACTGGGCAATGCTGGATCCGCTGGGTGGGTGAGTATCTAAAGTGTGCCTAATTCACCATTAGGTAAGTAGTGTGTTTTTTCTTTTTTTTTTTTTTTTAAAGAAAATATGGGGAAAGGGGTAAATTTGCTCTAAGGACCTTCGCATGGCATTACAAGCTGGATGTACAGTTGGAAGCTTCTGTGAAGTTTGGAACAGTGGTAGTGTTGGCAGATTTGCATTAAAAACAAAATGCCATTCTGTCTTAGCAGAATTTGTGGTGTCATTGTTGTCTATTTCCCTGCCCAGGTTTCCGCTAGTTATGTCCAATTTTGTGCTGACGTGAGGTAGGACAGGAGTATGGAAAATTGTTATTGAATACCATAATTTTCCTTTCCTGGCCTATTCTAACATTAGCACAAAGAAGGCTAGGTACTGAACACTAAGGTAAGGAAGGAGAGTCCATTTATTACACTGGAAAGAGGTGGTCTTGGGCAGTTTAAAAGTTACCCATCGTATGTTGACATTTGGATAGGCCAGGAAAGTAATGTAATGTTAAGTATTTGATAACAATTTCTATAATCCTCCCTAAGAAATTGAATGAGAAACCTGTAGTAGATATGCTCTGTTCTGTATAGGTTCCTAAAGAAAAAATATGGTATGCTTTTTTCATGTCACATTCTGCATATAAAATATTCAGATATATTTAAACTTGTACCCTTACATCTGCCTGTTCTATTACTACTTGTACCCTGGCTAATGCCTGTACACCTCCATTACAATACCCATTACTATAAGCCCATGTGCAATATTTACATTTTTTTTGTATATATACCATGTTTGTCTCCATACTGTGATTTTGGGCACTATAGTCTTTATTCTGTTGTGAATATTTTTATGAATCACATGCTGCAAATATTTCTAATGTCTGGGAACTGGGCTATTATTTATCTGTATCAGCATGTATATGTGATAGAGGACACAAGTTAAATATCTAAGCAATCATGTTTGTGCACTAAGCAGCCAGTTCTAGGTTGGGGTCTTATAGTGAGCTTTCAAATAGCCTATAAAATTCCAATACAGTTATGGCCTTAACCCCCTTTTGTTAATTCATCTGTGTCAGCATGTCTTGAGCAGTCAGTAGGATCTGCTTTAGCCTTATAAAAAGCCATAGAGTTTATCCCCCCCACCTAATGTTTTGGTACCTTGAATAGTTGAAGAAATACTTCATCTTTGACAGTTTAGAAAATTTTAACATCAGCTCTTACACAAAGCTTGGGGTGTCCTTAGGTACTCTAGCACATGATATAGCTGTTCTTCAATCCTTTTGTTTTCAGTCACATAGGTGACAATACCTATGTCTAGGAATATCTGTAGACAACATTGGTCAGCAATTCTCAGAAAAGATAATAATGAAATTGGTTAGAAAACCTTACCAGAAGGCTATTTGGCTATTCTATTCCAAATAGGTAAGCTAGTATGAACGGTTTATGCTCTATAGGTGTAAAATAAAAAGAATTGGGGTTACTGTAGCCCCCAATTCTTTATGGGATGGGAGAAAGGGTTAAATAGGTAATAAAAGTTAGTCAACTAAGTTAGTGGTTTATATATATATGTATGTGTATATATAGTTATATATATATATATATATACTAGAACAGTAGCCATTTTAATGGTTCTTAAAGTGAACTATTGACCCTGGTTATTCTTGTGGGGTTTCTCCCGCTCTAGTTATCTCAGTATCTGGGCAGCTTGTGCTATTTTAAGCTATTCCCGCCTTTTAGGATAGCTGTATCTGGGCAGTTTTGAGCTTGGAGCAGGTTTCCCGCTCAAATCGCCCGCCTTTTGGTCAAGATTCCAGCTCAGTCCGGTTCTGGGAGCACTATTTAAGGCAGTGGCCGCGGGACTCCGGGTCACTCAGCACCTCAGGACTTCTAATTCTTGTTCCCAGGTCGTCTCTCTCCGGAATCCTAATGAGTCTATTGAGGCAGATAATTGAAAAGGCTGGCAGTTCGGGGGGAGACGAGTGGTTACGTCGCTGCCTGGAGCTTCCTCTGGTACAAGATTCTACAGCAATGGCGTTACCTGAGGCGGCGGTGCAAGTCTCCGCAGAGGGGATGAGCAGTAGAGACGTGTCGGTGGATCCCAGTGAAGATGCCTCCATTTCGGCGGATGTCGCGGAAAGACTACCGGGGTCATCACGCATGCGCAGTGTCGTTTCGCATGTCATGTCCGGTCCGGAGGCGGGACCGGTAAAACGTCGGAGGTTGCCCCGGAAAACCCCGACGGAGTCAACAGGATGACGCGCAGCTCCGGTCTCCGCACGGAAGAGGTCGGAAGACGGCTCAAGATCGCCCGGAGCCCCCGGCGAGGAGATCACCGTCCAGCAGTCGCAGGGCCGCATCGGTCAGGTCCGAAGACTCCTCTCGGATGGGACACGCCAACACCTCCAGGATGGATACATCCTCCTCACGGCAGGCTGATGCATCAGCATCTGCAGCCCCGGGTGAGTCCTCTGCCCCGGATAGGATGTTTTCATTAATGTCAAACATTTTAGAGGAATTCAGGTCTTTCTCCAGTCAGTTCAGGAGTCAGTCAGTTCCTTGCCCTTCTAATGTTTGGGTCCCCCCAATTTCAGGAAATGTGGCTGTCAGTCAGGCTAGTCCGGGCAGTCAAGTCGCTGCTTTTGAGTTGGCGCAGAGCCAGAATCTCCCTGAAACTTGTCTGAGGGAAGCATTAGTCTGTGAGATCTCCCCTCTTGGTTTCCATCTGTCAGAAGGCATCAAGGAAAAAATCTGGCAAGGAGCTTTCATTGATGTCCTTTCCTTATTACCTTCAAATAAAGAATTTGTTTCTAAGTCAGATAAGAAGGAAGAGGATGAGAGAAAGAGGCCAATTACTAGGTCTTTTAATAATTGGCTTCAGGCTTTCTTGATATATTGCAGTGTTCTTTGTGAAAAGCAACCCCAGAAAAGTGTTGGCTTATTCCAGCACATTGATATTGTGCTGGAAGCCTATAAAAATTTTGGGGGCAGTGCCTGGTATTCATACGATGTAGCCTTTAGGCAAAAATTATCTGTACAACCTGCACTTAAATGGGGAGTAAAGGATGTAAGCCTGTGGCTAGATTTGTTTTTACCCCAAAGGTCTTTTCCGCCAAAGCCTATCAATCCTCAACAAACAAATTTGCAGTCCTTTCGGAAAGGATTATGCTTTAATTTTAACGAATCGGTCTGCAAATGGCCAGGAACCTGCAAGTTTAAGCACGAGTGTGCTTTCTGCTCTGGACCCCATCCTTTATTCAAGTGCTTTAAGAGGATGTCTATCTCGCAGCAATCAGGAACCTTTCCAAAAGGCCCACACGCCAGTGAATCTAACAAAAATGTTGCCGTGGTTGCGCAAGTACCCAAACAAGGAGAAAGCGCAATTGCTCATTGATGGTTTTGCCTTTGGGTTTTCTCTTCCCGCATTTAAAGGTAAGGGTTGTACTATTCATGCTAATCTAAAGTCGGTACAGGGTTTACATGAAATAGTGGAGAAAAAAATCGAGTTGGAATTGAGGGAGGGCAGGTTTGCTGGCCCCTTTTCTGAGCCCCCTTTCTCAAATTTCAGAGTGTCTCCTCTTGGAATAGTTCAGAAAAAGGAGCCCAATTCCTATAGATTAATTCATCACTTGTCATACCCGTTACATGAGTCCCTTAATGATGACATTGATACCACTTTATCCTCTGTAAAATATGCTACATTTGAGGATGCTCTAGAAAGATTGAGATTTGCAGGTAGGGGAGCTCTCTTAGCAAAAGCGGACATCAAGTCCGCTTTCAGGTTGCTTCCAATACATCCTAGTTCGTTCAATTCCTTGGGAATTCATTTTAACAATCAATTTTATTTTGACAAATGTCTTCCCATGGGATGCTCTCTTTCATGTTTTCTCTTCGAAAGTTTTTCAACATTCCTGGAATGGGTGGTGTCGGATATCACGGGTTCACATCTGATTGTTCATTACCTCGATGATTTTCTTTTTATTGGCCCTCGTTATTCTTCCTTATGTTCAATTTTACTGGATGTTTTTGTTCAAGTTTGTAACCTTTTTGGGGTCCCGCTGGCCCTAGAAAAAACTGTTTTTCCCTCCTCATCCCTAGTTTTTCTAGGGATAACTATAGATGCTGACAAGATGGAGTTTAGACTTCCCACCGACAAATTGGAAAATCTGCGCAGAGTGCTTCTAGTTACTATCCGGCGGAAAAAGGTTTGCTTGAAGGAACTACAATCTCTTCTAGGACTGCTAGCCTTTGCGTCCAGAGTTATTCCAGTGGGTAAAGTATTTTCCAGAAGACTCTATGCTGCCACTTCAGGTTTAAAATCTCCTTCTTCCCATGTGCGCGTTACAGTGGACATGAGAGAGGATTTACTAGTATGGGCCCAATTTCTCCTCTGTTTTAACGGTGCTTCTGTATGGCAGGAGCAGTTCGTTGTGGACGAGAAATTTCTATTGTTCACCGATTCAGCAGGCTCTAGGGGTTTCGCTTCCATTTGGCGCAACCATTGGTGCGCTGCACCGTGGTGTGAAAAATGGAGGCGTTCAGGCCTCACCAAGAACATTGTTTTGCTGGAGCTTTTCCCCATAGTTGTAGCGTTTGAACTGTGGGGACAGTTTTTTCAAAACAGGAGAATAATGGTACGGACGGACAATAAGGGTGTGCTGTTCGCAATCAATTGCCTGTCATCTAAATCTCCGCCCGTCACCATTATGCTCAGATATCTGGTGGCCAAATGTTTCAAATACAATGTCTGGTTGAAAGCGTCTTTTGTGCCCGGTAAGTTGAACACTCTTGCAGACTGTCTGTCTCGTTTCCAGATGGAACGATTTTTTCATCTGCTACCGGAGGCAGACAGGAATGGACACCCATGCCCAACACACCTGTGGGATTTAGTATGACTGGTATTGTCGAAAATATTGAATGGTCACTGGCACCAGGGACGTTAGCCAGATACCAATCGGCATGGTGGCAGTGGAGGCAATACATTCAGAGTTTCAACTTGCAGCCTGATTTCTTTTCAGAGGCTTTGCTGCTTTCCTTTTTAGACACTTTATTTAAACGTCAATTATCTTGGTCACATATTAATAAAACACTAGCTGGAATCTCTTTCTTTAACAAGATTCAGGGTCGGCCAGCTTGTCTGTCTTACTTTACGGTACGACAGGCTTTAAAAGGTTACAGGAAACGCCATTTTAGATTAGACGATAGGCAAGCTATATCAATTGATTTGCTTGCCAGGCTGTGCACGGCTTTGGGGTCGGTGTGTTTCTCTGAATATGAAGCATCATTATTCAGAGCCGCATTTGCCCTAATGTTTTTCGCAGCTCTCAGGATCTCAGAATTGATACCTGATAAAAGGTCAGGAAGTCGGGGCTTGAGAGTCCAAGACGTTACTTTGTTTACCAATAGTGTCAACATATTCTTACCATATTCAAAAACAGATCAATTGGGTGTGGGAAAAAGGATTATGTTGCATCAGTTGAGTAATTCAGCTATCTGCCCTGTTTTTCTTCTTAAGGAATTTTTGAGTAGCAGACCTCAGGTTAATGATGTTTTGTTTATTCACGCATCTGGTAAATACCTGTCTAAATTCCAATTTGGCGCAGTGCTGCGAATGTGTCTAAAGTTTTTAAATCTAAGTGGTGTTAGGATAACTTCACATTCTTTTCGCATCGGGGCAGCAACCGAAGCGACTAGGCTAGGTTTGGATGTTAGTACAGTTAAGCAAATTGGAAGATGGTCTTCTGACTGTTATAAATCATACATTCGTCCTAATAATTTGTTTGACTTTCAGGTCACATCGCTATTTGGATAGTAGGCCATTCTTACATCCATTGGGCTCAGCAGAGGGCGAAGAAGAGAGTTTATTCAGAAAACCTCGGATTGGATGGCAATACTTTTAAGGTTTTTTGGTTTGGTAAACGGGGAATGCGCTGGGCTGAGCTGGTTTCCTTTATTTCCAATTTAGCTAGTTTTTACCCACAGCCTCATATCTTAGTAATCCACCTAGGGGGTAATGACGTAGGCCAAGTAAAAACACTAGATCTTCTTTTTAGGATCAGAGATGACATGTCTTTGATTCAATCCAAATTCCCTTCAGCCAAGTTAGTTTTTTCGGAGGTTGTTCCCCGTTTAACGTCCTTTAGGTTACGTAGTTTATGGCCTATAGAAAAAATGCGTAAGAGGTTGAATAGGGGCCTCTCAAAATTGTTCCCAGCTTTGGGTATAATGTCTTACAGGCATTTGGAATTGGAAGGAGGTTTAGCAGGCCTTTATTGGAAGGACGGGGTTCACTTATCAGATATAGGCCTCGACATTTTCAATAACAACTTGGGTTCTTGCATAGAACAGGCCGCGCGCTGGGTGGGTGGGGACAGGCGAAAAAATTACGCCTGTCTGGTGGATAATGGCTTTTTAAGTTTGAGTGAAGTTTGTCAACCTGAGCCGTAGGGGCTAGGTTGCTTTTTATATTATCTGAAGATGTATTTAAAAAGAAAAACAAAGTATGAGATTTCTTTTCATGTATGTTAAGCCATTTATTAAAACAGCCGCGGCCTTTTTTAACTCCAAAATATGTCTCTGGTCTGTTTTTTAATTAGTATTTAAGTAAGTAATTATTTATAACTGGTATAGGACAGCACATCTTTCATACCATTCCCATAAAAAGAATTGGGGTTACTGTAGCCCCCAATTCTTTATGGGATGGGAGAAAGGGTTAAATAGGTAATAAAAGTTAGTCAACTAAGTTAGTGGTTTATATATATATGTATGTGTATATATAGTTTTATATATATATATATACTAGAACAGTAGCCATTTTAATGGTTCTTAAAGTGAACTATTGACCCTGGTTATTCTTGTGGGGTTTCTCCCGCTCTAGTTATCTCAGTATCTGGGCAGCTTGTGCTATTTTAAGCTATTCCCGCCTTTTAGGATAGCTGTATCTGGGCAGTTTTGAGCTTGGAGCAGGTTTCCCGCTCAAATCGCCCGCCTTTTGGTCAAGATTCCAGCTCAGTCCGGTTCTGGGAGCACTATTTAAGGCAGTGGCCGCGGGACTCCGGGTCACTCAGCACCTCAGGACTTCTAATTCTTGTTCCCCCACCCTCCCGCCCTTTAGTTGTCGCGGCCTGTTTATAATTTTTGGCTCATGCGGTCGCCTTAGCAAGTGGCTTTGGTGGACAGTAGTAAAAATTTTGGTTTTATTCTTAAATGTTGGATAATGGCTTTTTAAGTTTGAGTGAAGTTTGTCAACCTGAGCCGTAGGGGCTAGGTTGCTTTTTATATTATCTGAAGATGTATTTAAAAAGAAAAACAAAGTATGAGATTTCTTTTCATGTATGTTAAGCCATTTATTAAAACAGCCGCGGCCTTTTTTAACTCCAAAATATGTCTCTGGTCTGTTTTTTAATTAGTATTTAAGTAAGTAATTATTTATAACTGGTATAGGACAGCACATCTTTCATACCATTCCCAAAAGAACATTGAGCCAAGCCGAACATGCATTTCTTCACTCCAGAGGAGGTACTGAGGCACTTTTGGCTTTTTCAAATCTTTGATTTTCAAAACAATTCATGGTTTTGGTGTGAAACCAAAGCCTGCTGTCCTATCTAGTAAACTGTATTGGCTGTCACTACTATTTTTTTTTTTTTTTAACTCAAGCTTTTAAAAAGGCTGAAAGGAGTCCTCGTTTTCACTTTTGTAGGAAAAGTTAAAAAAAATGGCTACCTAAAAAATATAATTTTTTTTAAGTCAGGTAAATATGATCTACATACAGTATAATTAAGTTTTCATATGTAGCCAGTAGGTGGAGCTCGTTGATCTTACTCACTTTTTAATCTGCTTGCTGACTGCCTAATGTACAGTTACTTTGGCAAGTCCGCTCTCCTGCGCAAAATCACGTACCTTTACGTCATTTTGTGCAAGAGCTCTAGGGGGGAGCGCTCATGCCCCCAGAGGCACGATCGTGTGCTGATTGGCTACAGGGGGAGCCAATCAGCGGGTCCAGTGTCCGAAGGACACAAAACGGCAGTCTGCCTATGTAAACAAGGCAGATCACCATTCTGACAGGGAAGAAGAATGAGATCTTGTGTTTCTGCTAAGCAGGAACACCACCTTTTGTCTTCTCCCAATTAGACCATCCCCCACACAGTTGGCAAGCACTCCCAGGGAACACATTTACCCCTTTGATCGCCCCTGATGTTAATCCCTTCCCTGCCCCTGTCATTAGTACAGTAACAGTGCATTTTCTTTTTCACTAATCACTTTATTAATGTCACTGGTTCCCAAAACAGTGTCAGGTGTCCAGTTTGTCCACCGTAATCTCGCAGTTCTACTATAAATCGCTGATCGCTGCCATTACTTGTAAAAAAATAAATAAATAAAAATTCCATAAAAATATCCCATCATTTGTAGACATTATAACTTTTGCGTAACCTAATCAATATATGCTATTTGGGATTTTTTTACATTTTTTTTTAAATGGATGTGTTTTATTGTTTTATAGCAGAAAGTAAAAAATATTGTTTTTTTTTTCAAAACTCTTGCGCTTTTTTTGTTTAAAGGCTCAAAAACAAACAAAAAAAGGCAGAGGTGATCAAATACCACCAAAAGAAAGCTCTAGTTGTAGGAAAAAAGAACATACATTTTATTTGGGTACAGCATCGCACGACTGTGCAGTTGTCAGTTAAAGTAATGCAGTGCCATATCGCAAAAAAAAATGGCCTGGTCATTAAGGGGGGTAAAACCTCCTGGGGCTAAAGTGGTTAAGAAAAATACAGAGTTTAATGGTTAAAGCTGGATTTTACACACATAAGTGAATGAGTTAGAGTGGTAATGCAAATAAAAATCGATTAAGCATTAGGATGAAGGGAGCTATGGATTGGGTAAGTCAGAGAGACAAACAGAATATTCCACTCCTGGCCTACCTTCCAGACAATCAGGGTGTATAGGCAGGGTTTTTAGGAGCTTTTGTAGTAGAACCAGGGTTTCCAAAATCCAATGAGCCTGTTATATACATTTTCCCCTCTATTCTAGTTCTAACAACAATTCAGCTCCGTAAATCTCTCTTAACAGAGACACATACATAAAAAAAAAAAAAAAAAAAAACAGGGTGTTCTAGCCCCTGACCACTACATTCAAAATAAAAAAAAAAAAAAACATTTCTTTGGATACACTGGGAGGTGGAAGGACAAAGGCAGACTGGGTTAGGGATTTCATCCTTAGTTCTGATTTCCCCTTTAATAAATTGGAGGAGATATATAGATGATATTTATTAGGGGGAGTAACTTTATCTTTAAAGTTATTTGTGGAATTCCTGAACAGAACTGAAGAAATATAATTTTTATTTAACTCAGTACCAATAGTGTTACATAGTAGGTAAGGTTGAATAAAGATAATAGTCCATCCATTCCCCATAACTCTGTATGTTGTGTTCATTAAGATGCAGGTCCAAAGTCATGTCTCCTCTCAAGCATCTCCTCTCCAGCAAGAATACATTTCTTTCTCTGGACTCTCTCCAGCTCCAACATCAGCACATCCTTCCTGAGGACTAGGGACGAGTATTGGACTGAATAGGCCAGATGTGGCTTAACCAAAGTTTCATAAAGTGACAGGGTTATAGGTTTTTCTCTGGAGTATATCTATTTTTTATGCACACTAATATTCTGTCGGCTTTGCTAGCTGCAGCTTGACATTGCATGCTATTGCTCATTCTGTCTTCTACTGGGACCCCCAGATCTTTTTCCATCCTTGATTCCCACAAAGGTCTCCCACTAGTAAATCATTTGAATTTATGTTTTTAGCCCCCAAGTGCATTACTTTACATTTCTCCACATTAAACCTCATTTGCCATGTAGTTGCCCACCCCATTATTTTATTCAGGTCTTTCTGTAAAATGTTTATATACTGATGTGAAGCTATTGCCCTGCTTATTTTTGTATTGTCCACAAAAAGTGAGATTGAGCTACGTATCCCATCCTCTATATCATATATGAATAAATTAAACAGAATTGGTCCCAAGACAGAGCCTTGGAGTACCCTACTTACCACTCCAGACCAGTCTGAGTACACATTATTTTTTACCACCTTTTGGACACAACTCTGTACCCGTTTTCTATCCAAGAACAAACCCTATGGTCCATGCCTACAGATCTCAGTTTGTAAATTAAGAATTTATGGAGAACTGTATCAAATGCTTTTGCAAAATCCAGATAAACCACATCCACAGGCCTTCCCCTATCTAGATGTTAGCTCGCTTCCTCGTAGAATGTTAACAGATTGGTCTGGCAGGAATGACCCTTCATTAACCAATGCTGATTACTACTAATGATACCATTTTTATCAGCAAATTCTTGGATATAGTCCCTTATCATCCCCTCCAATAATTTACCTACTATTGATGTTGGGCTGACTGGCCTCTAGTTTCCAGGAATATGTCTCCGCCCTTTGACTTTCTGGATCCAACAATATTTGTTGAGGAGGGAAAATCCTGACAAAATATTTTGTTTTATAAACTGAACAGAATATGTATGCATCTACTAAAAAGCTGCCACCATTGGCCATATAATGTCCCTAAGAATTGATTTATCTGGATAAATCAAATTTATGATAAAATTGATGATATAGGATACAAACTAAGGCTTTGAAATAGAGATTTTTTTGAAAAGGGGTATAATGTAGAACCACTGGAAAAAGATTCTAGGAATGTGGAGTTTATTGTAAAAATGCGTTTTTTGGTGGAAAAGAGGTTATCAAAGGGTGTTTTTGATCATATAAAATTCCAATATCCTTGTTACTGATTTTTCAACATACCATTGTGTAATGAACAAATTAGGAGCAGCGCCAGGATGTACATTCATATAAAAATATATAAATATCAAATGATAAAGTCCAAAGAGTCTTTGTAAAGCAGGGAGGAAAGGAAAAGATCAATTCCAATCAGCCAATCACCAGTGTGTGTAGCAGGAAAGCCTATTTCCACCCTGTGGTGACACTCAGGGCTCCTTACCAGAAGGTTTGACCCTCCTTTTACAGAGCGGTCACACTAGCGCCAATGGGATAGCCGTACACTTGATAAGAATGGGTAGATCCTTTTCAACTCCCCCAGCTCAATAGGACTCCATTCCTCCAATAGGTGATACAATCAAATGGTCCCACAACACTGTCATTATAGATTGCCTCAGAAGGACAGAGAAAGGGCCAATAGTGAAGTATGTCTTAACAAATAACTTTATTGAAAGTAGTGCACTTACATAAGTTCACTGCAGAATCAGCATGTAAAAAAGGTAAATCGCGGTATGTATAGCTTGCTTCACATTGGTACGTCCGCCTTACGCGTATCGTCACAGGTCTGACATCATCAGAGGCGTCAAGTATGGTGGTGGAAGCATTATGCTTTGCTGTTGTGTCTCTGCTGAAAGTACAGGCTGACCTTGCCGCATTGAGGGGCCCATGGATAGGGCCATGTATTGTAAAATCTTGGATGAGAACCTTCTTCCCTCAGCCAGAACATTGAAGATGGGTCTTTCATGATAATGACCCAAAACATACCGCCAAGGCAACAAATGAGTGGCTCAAAAATAAGCACATTAAGGTCATGGAGTGGCCTAGCCAGTCTCAAGATCTTAACTTAATCCTATAGAAAATGTATGAAGGGAGCTGAAACTTCGAGTTGCCAAGTAACAGCCAAGAAACCTTAAGGATTTAGAGAAGATCTGTAAAGAAGAGTGGACGAAAATACCTCCTGCCTTTTGCCAACCTGGTAACCAACTATAAGTAATGTCCTACCTCTGTGTTAGCCAACAAGGGCTTCTCCACCAAGTACTAAGTCATGTTTTGCTTAGGGTTCAAAAACGTATCTTACTCACTGAAATGCAACTCAATTTATAGCATTGTTATGGGTTTTTCTGGATTTTTGGTTTATATCCTGTATAATTTTGCATACACCTATGATAAAAATGATAGACCCTTCGTTTCTTTGTAAGTGGGCAAACTTACCAAATCTGCAGGAGATCAAATAATAATTTTCCCCACGGTATATGATGCATAACAGAACAATCTATCAACATGCCAAGCCACTATCCAGCCACTATCAATTGGACAAGCTGGACTTTTTCTGCCTGTGTTACTTATCCTTGCTAGTTAATTGGATTTAAATACAGATACTGTACCTCAGGACTCGCTGTTATTAATGTCTTCTAGTCAACATTGAACCGTTCATCACATACACATGCTGAATAGTGGATGTACATATCAGTACATTGTTTAGGTCAGACCTTTTTCTTTTTTGGCCAGCTTTATGGTGAACCAAATTACTCAGAGATGGTATTATCATTATTTATTTCCATGTACATTAGCAGCATACATTTCAATCTTTAGAACTTCCCATCATGCAGTCTAATGTCTGGGTTTCCTGAGGTTTGACATACAATGCTGAGAACACCACTGTAATGTGTCCGCTGGTGCTCTGTATTTGATTGTCTTTCTATTCCCCGTCAGCTCTTTTCTTCTGCTCAGATGATGTTCCCTGTGTGAAGCAGCAGGATGTAAGACTCCACGCACTAATAAATGGCTACCCAGAGTACTTTGCGAACAAATCAAACATGACTTTTTGCTGTCATCATTGAGAACAGAAGGTGGCCTAGTTCAATCGCATCTATGTGCTACAAATACTGTTTTAGACTTGAGCCGCTGTGAATCAATTTTTCTATGTTAAATACATATATGTACTGCTATTAGTGCATCCGTGTTTAGTTAAGAAAAGCAGCTTTGACTTGGTCATTTTGCTTAAAAAAGAGAATAATTTGAAATCATGCTGTGATAGCGAGCGGACTCTACCTTTACATAAATGCTAATTGACCACCCACCGTCATTCCTTCTGATTTTAGCACAGATCTCCTGGTCTGTTGTCACAAGACAATTTTAATACTAAAAATAGTCAGGCCATTTAAATGGTTATGAACAGTGATCTAGCTCCATGGTGTTTGCATCTGTTCTTTTGTTAGATGGAGAGAAAAAGATCACTCCTGGGCAATTAAAATAGCTAGGGCTCATCAAATTTTACTTTATACATCTTAGCTATTTATATGAAGAGAGTGGATACATAAGTACTTTGTGCAATGGTCTGGGAGTGTCTGTGATGAACAAACCCTAGACTGTGTGGAGAGAATGGGAAAGTAGTACTAAACACATTGCCAGAATCAATTCCTCCAAAAGTCACAAGTCAGCAAAAAAATGGTCAGATTGAAATCTTATGGCAGTTTTTAACTACTTAAGGACTGGAAGGTTTTACCCCCGTAATGACCAGGCCATTTTTTGCAATTTGACACATCATGATTTTAACTGATAATTGCGCAATCATGCAATGCTGTACCCAAACAAAATTTATGTCCTTTTTTCCCCACAAATAGAGCTTTCATTTGGTGGTATTTAATCACCTCTGCGGTTTTTATTTTTTGCATTTTTAAAACAAAAAATGACCCAAAATTTTGAGAAAAAATTACATTTCTCTTTTGTCCATTGATGGACAGAGCTCCATATCTTCTTGACCCTTGGGTTTATGCTGCCCCCTATAGGAGTAGGACACTGGGCGGAAACAAGTTTGACTATGCCTATAGGGCTATAGGGTAGTCCCAGGGGGTATACTCCCACTTCCTGCTATAGGGCTTCAGTTTTTTTTCTGCCTAGTCAGGAGTAAGGACCTAGTTCCTTGCTGGGGTCTCTGGTCCTAGCATTTTTCCCTTTTTAAATGGAATCTTTTGCTTCTTTTAATATTTTCTGTTCCTGTGCGAACTGCAATCAATTGTGTTCCTGTGAGAACTACAATCAACTGCTGGACTGGGCGATAGACTTGATATTCTAGATCCTTACAGTCTACTGGTCCAGCCAGTGAGCGTGACCCGACCTCAGCTCCGCGCTAGGTCGGCCGCGACATAGCCCCACTGGACAAGGGGCTGGCCTCGCGAGAACGCATAGCCCTGGTCACAATCCTGGTCACGACCTGAGTCGCAGCGTGCCTCCAATCCAAGATGGTGCGTTGGTCTGCCTGGAGGGGTGCCCACCCGGTTCCAAGGTGTTGTAAGTAGTGTGGTAAGTAGTGTCCCCCCTCTTCCTTGGTGGTCTTTCGGGGGGTGGTCGTGGGCCCCAAGTTCCCCTCCATCATCCCCCAACAGTCACTGTGGGTCTTCTGCCCCCCCCCTGGGTGCGGTAGGTGCTGGCTTTACCACATGCTCCAGAAGAGGGAGGTTGGATGTGGTTGCTGCTGTCGGGTTGCACAACGGGGGGGGGGGGGGTTGAGCGAGTTCCCTGCCTCCTGGGGGCTAGTAACTGGGGCAGGGATGTCCTTTGGGCTCCCTGTGGCGATGGTTGCCTGGGGGGCATATGTTTTATCATCCATGGGTACGCGCACTACGCGGTTGGATCGGGCCAAAAATTTAGGGTGCGGCTTTGCGGCCTACTCGCGGCTGATAGACCAAGCTGTCTGAGCTACTGACCAAGCTGTCCAAGCTGCTGGCCAAGCTGTCTGAGCTGCTGACCAAGCTGGGGAGCGGATGTTTTTGTCATCCGCAGGTGTGCGCCTCATGTGGCTGATTCGGGCTAAAAATTTAGGCTGTGGCTTTGCGGCCTACTTGCAGCTGACAAACCAAGCTGTCCAAGCTGCTGGCCAAGTTGTTCGAGCTGCTGAAGCTGACAGAGCTGCTGACAGGCATCCGCCTTTTCCCCCCGCTTCCCTGGGTGGTTGGCTCTGCTGGGGCTCGCGTCCTAGTGGCTGGGTACCCTCAAAATTCAGGCCGCGGCTTGCGGCCTACTGGATAGCGGCCTGTGGCCTACTGGGCCCCCAGCTCTCTCCCTGGGCATCTGCCAGACTGTGAATCTGGGCAAATGCAGCTGGGCCTGCACTGAAATTTAGGCCGCGGCCTGCGACCTGATGGGCCATATGGTCAGTCGGGCGCCTCCCTTGAACCGGGTGGCGCCGTGGGGGCACTTTATTTTTAGTGACAGTGTAGCAGCCATTGTGTGGGCGAGGGTACTCTGTCTGCAAGTCCACGTCACAGCGAGTGCCCCTCCTCTCAAGGGGGCTATGTCCTATTATGTCCTCCAAGAGGGCAACCCTCTTGCTTTTTTGCCGGGTCTAATAGGTGGTCTTTTTGTGGACCTTTGGCCGGCATCTCCTTACGGGACTGAGGTTGGCAGCCTCTCCTGCTTGTTATGTTTTCAGGGTGAGCTTAGTATATGACGACCCTACTGGGTCTGCGTCCACGCACTTCAAGTGCTCTGACAGTGAAGATGATTCCTCTTTCCCCGCATATGCGCATTAAAGGCACTGGTGGATGCCCTGATTGTAACGGTGCGGGAAATTTTAAACAAGGGGGATGCAGCTGCTTCTACGTCAGAGGTGCCCGGTCCCCTTGGTGCCCACAGATCCTCTAAAGTGGCAAAGATTTTTCAGCCTACTGTGACAAAATTGTCACGAGTCAGTGGAGTTGTCTTAAATGCTATATGGCGGTGCTTAAGCGTTTAGATAGATGTTATCCCTTGAGGAGTCTCTGTTGAATATTTGGGCAGTTCCACCTCAGGGGGACTCTTAGGTCTCCGGGCGGAATAAATCCACCCTATTTCTGGTGGAGGAGTCTCCGGTTTCTAAAAGATTCTTTTGATAGGAGAACTGAGACTTTGGTCTGCCACAGGTTTACTGTGGCTGGATCGGTCCTTAGGGCGGTGTTCACTACAGCATTGGTGTCCAAGACTTTAACGGTGTGGGCAAAGCTTTTGCGCCAGGATCTCGAGGGGGAACAGCTTCTCCATGCCTTTGCAGAGCTGGTGGACCAGTTGGTCCAGGGGTTGTAGTTCGTCTGTGATGTCTCTCTGGATGCGGCTCCCTTAGTCTCTAAGCTGTCCGTGACAGCAGCGCTCCTTCGGTGCAGGATATGGCTGAAATGCTGGTCTGCGGACCAAACTTCAAAGAAGGCCTTATCAGAGCTTCCCTTTTATGGGGGATCACCTGTTTGGATCCTCCCTGGATGATATCATTAAGCAGAATTTCAAGGCAAGGGATCGAAGTCTATAAGGACCTCTTCCATAGGTTCCAATAGGACCTGGTCTGGTAAGCCAAGAGCGGGTCCTTCTGGACCCGTGGACTTCCCTGATTCAAGACAGGTGGGTCCATGAGCTGCTTTTGTCCGGCTACAAGATTGAGTTTCGGTCTTATCCTCCAGAGATGTTCTTTTCTCCCTACCTGCGTTTATCTCCAGACCGCCTGCGATGTCTCTTCAGGGCGATGCAAGACTTGCTACTGCAAGAGGTGATTGTTCCGGTCTCAGAATCGGAACGTTTTTTTTAATGGGTTTTTTCTTTTAAACCTGTTTACAGGTCCCAGGAAGGAAAGTGAGATACATTCAATATTGGACCTCAAAGCTCTGAATTGCTTGTGCAGCTTGTGGAGTCCATTCATACAGTAGTGGCGTTCCTACATCAGGGGGGATCTTCTGGCCTCTACCGATATCAAGGACGCTTACCTTCATATTTGGATAAACCGAGAGATTACTGTGCGGACTCTGCAGGAGTTCAGTTGGAAATTACATTTCCAGGTATTGGCGCTGGTTCCGTCCACCTAGTGGACTATCTGGGTCTGCCCTGGACTCGGTCTCAGCCAGGGTGTTCCTCCCATGGGACAGGTTCCAAAATCTTCAGGATGAATTCATCCTGTTGTCTAGCAGTTGGTCATCTTTCAGGACTGGCATGCGGGTGCTGGGTCAGATGGTGTCTACCTTCAAGGCGGTTCTTACCATGTGGCGCAAGAATCCAAAGTCTCTAGACAATCGGATCCTGTTGAGCCAGGATACGAGAGGATCTTTGATTTGGTGGCTTCCCTCTCTGGCGCTTCAACAGGGAAAATCTTTCTTCCACTATACTGGACGTTGGTCACCATAGATGCCAGCCTGTCCGAGTAGGGTGGTGTTTTTTGGCACGGATTGCGCTCAGGGGATCCAGACTACGGATTGATATACTGGACATTTCCTCCGGAGGTGTTTTATCAGTTGTGTCTCTGGTAGGGAACTCCTGAGGTGGTCCTGGTGTTCTCTTGTCTCAACAGGAAGGTGCCTAGGACTCGGGATCCTCTGGCCAACGTCACAGATGCACTGGTGGCTCCTTTGGGGCCAGTATCCTCTATACGTCTTTCTATTCTAGAACTTCTGCCAAGTTTCCTGCGTAGGTTTGAGGCAGAAGTGATTACGGCCTTCCTAGTGGCTCCAGACTGGCCTTGTCGGTCTTGGTACGCAGATCTGATATGGTTGGTCACCGATGCTCCTTGGAGACTTCCTCCTAGAGGAGATCTGTTGGTCCATGGGCCAATCTTTCATCTTGCCTTACAGTCACTGGCTTAACAGCTTGGCTGTCAGAAGCCTGGTGTCGAAAGATAGAGGGTTGTCTGAATCAGTGACTACCATGCTGCTGCAAGCTAGTAAATCTACTTTTAGGAAGATTTACCATCAGGTTTGAGGAGTGTACTTTGCGGGTGTGAATCTCTTGGGGTTCACCTACACTCCTTTTCAGTGATTCTGAGTTTGGCTTTCCTCCAATGAGGTGTTGAGCAGCGTCTGGCCTCGGGTACCATCAAGGGCCAGGTTCAGCTTTGGCGGTTTTCTTTCAACATCCTTCGGCTACGCATTCTTTGGTTCGCCCCCTTGTTTAGGGGGTTCGCCACTTGGCTCCCCCAGTGCAGTCTCCTTTGCCCTCGTGGGATCTCAACTTGGTGCTGTCGGTTCTTCAGTAACCACCGTTGGTAAATATTCACAAGATTCCTCTGTCTACATTGTCCCAGAAGGTAGCCTTCTTGGTGGCTTTTTTCTTCTGCATGTAGGGTGTTGGACCTGGCAGCTTTGTCTTGTCGTTCACCTTACTTGGTGGTTCACGGAGATAAAATGGTGCTTCATCCCTGCCAGTCGTTTCTTCCTAAGGTCATCTCTTGTTTTCGATTTAAATGAAGACATTGTGTTGCCTTCCTTGTGTCCTAAGCTTAAGCACCCTAAAGAGATTAGACTCTATTAAGACTTACATTCTTTGGATGTTGTTAGGGCAATCAGGGTGCACTTGGCGGTGACTGAGTTATTCCGAAATCGTATTCCCTGTTTGTCCTTACGAATGGACCCCGTAAGTGACATGCCACATCTGCTGCGACCATTTCCAGATGGTTCAGGCAGACGGTGTTGCAGGCCTTTTCCATCAGGGTCAGGTTCCTCCTTTCCCTGTTAAGGCGCATTCTACAAGGGTGCTTAGTGCCTCTTGGGCCTTCCATTATCAGGCGTCAGTGGTAAAGGTTGCAAGGCGGCCACCTGCACGCTTTCACAACATTTTATATGGTGGATGTGTTGGCATCTGCAGATGCTGCCTTAGGCCGCAAGGTTTTGCGGGCCGCTGTTGGAGAGAATTAGTCCTCTTTGAGGGTGTAGTTTATTGTCAGGTGAGCTTAAGCTGTTTCCTGGTTGAGCTCCTGTTTTACCTGGTTAGCTACGTTTAGCCTTTGGGAAGTATGTTTATTGCTGTGTTCTTCCCACCCCTCATGTTAACACTGCTTTGGGATGTCCCAAGGGTCAAGAAGATATGGCGCTGTGTCCGTCAATGAACGAAAGAGAAAACTGGATTTTTGTCTTACCATAAAATCCTTTTCTCTGATGTTCATTGACGGACGCAGCACCCACCCCTCTATTGAGTTTGGTTATATGTTCTTCTGACACTGCTTGTTTCAAAACTGAAGCCCTATAGCAGGAAGTGGGAGTATACCCCCTGGGACTGCCCTATAGGCATAGTCAAACTTTTTTCCACCTAGTGTCCTACTCACCTGTAGGGGGCAGCATAAAACCAACGGTCAAGAAGATATGGAGCTGTGTCCGTCAATGAACATCAGAGAAAAGGATTTTAAGAATTTTAAGACAAAAATCTAGTTTTTCTACTTTTTCTAATAAAAAAATATAAACAAATATCCAATACACTCCAATTTTGTCATACAATTAGGCCAAAATGCATTTGTCTACAAGGTTTTGATTAAAAAAAAATCTCAATAAGCGTATGTAGCACTGCCTCCTAGTGGACTGCTGAGTATTACACCCTAAGGATTCCCCTGGGTTACCCGTAGCAACTGGTTGCAGAAAAGTAGTACTTTAAGGTCTTGGCTCAGTCAATGAGCAGTCCAGGGGATGTTGTTTTGTAGTTTTATTTAGAACTGGGATAGGAGAAGGGATGAGTGGGATACTTCAACTAGTAACTATTCACAGTATTGAGGACATATGACTTAAGGATGCGGCAAGGCTTTCATTCCAGTGGCAGGTTTCACTGTGCCACTGGAATGAAGGTAATATAAGTGTTCCTGCTTGTAATTATCTTCAGGGTTCTAACTTGGCACCCCCTTTCTCTCTGTGTGTAGCTGACACCCGTCCACCGCAGTGGCGGCTGGTGAAGTTTTAAGATGGGGGGGGGGGGGCGCAAGACCCCGCCCTTCCATTTTGACCCCTCCCATTTCTCAGAAGCCCCACCCCTTATAGACTCCACCCATTTTGTCCCCATTGTCTCCCAATATATCACATATTAAGGGGTCCATCAGTACTAGTATATCCCATAATAGGGAAAAGGGGCCCTATTATGGGATATACTGTGAGAGACATCCTATTATGGGATACATGGACTGAGAGTGGCACAAACCCCACAGTACAGACCCCCCCAGCACAAACCCCTCAAGCACAAACCCCGCACAAACAACTCAAGCACAAACCCCACAGTACAGGCCCCTAGCACAAACCCCACAGTACATGCCCCCTTCAATATAGTGACCAGTATAAATGCCCCCTTTCAATGTAGTGACCTGCACACATGTCCCCAATGCAGTGACCAGTATACATATCCCCAATGCAGACCCATGCGTGCGTGCATCCAATGCAGTGACCACCAGTGTACATGTCTCCAATGCAGAGATATGCGTGCGTGCCTCCAATGCAGTGACCACCAGTGTGTAATGTTCTGGTACCTTTGGGTACCCTAATTACTCTTTCATAAGTGTATGCGCCCCACCATTCTCTTTTGGTAAGGTGCGCATACACCTTTAAGACTGATGCTGTCATCACTGAGCGCCGGACTGGATGGCTATTTAGATCGCCGACTCTCACTCACATGTGTTCGTTCAAACTGCTTTGTGCCTTGATGCTAACCTGTCTTGAAGCTCACATGCTTGCAAGTATACCTCTCTGTCGGAACCACGCTGCGCTGATCCCTGTATCCCGCTACCGGATCATCCACTCTTGCCGAACCTCTCCTCTGCTACATTGCTATTAGTGATAAGTACCCCACAGGGGAAACCTCTATAACCTTTATACTAAAGCTTACACTATCTAGCTCTGCATACTAAGGACTATTACTACATCTGCATTATCTAAGATTGCTAGCTCTTGAGCCTACTACCACCTGTTCTTGCACTGGGTTGATCTCTCTTGTATGTCCACCTGCTACTCTGTCATCTACTACCATACATGATTGCTAAACCTATCTGCATCCCATCTGCTACTATCTTACTTTCAAGAACATTTCCTTTCAAGTGTCTGTCATCTACCATCTCTACCCAACCTGTCTCTTCAGCCTATCATCACTGTGTTACTATATACATAAGTCACTCTAGGAAACATCTTATTGAGTGTGTGTATTTACTTGCTGAATTGAGATCATCCACACATGATGAGTCATTGAGAGTTGGGAATGGTGTCTCAGCGTTTCTCTACATGACTACTGAAGTGGAATATTTCTGCAGCTGAAAATCCACATCATACGTAAAACGCAGGAGCGTTACAGATTGAACGAACCACAAATGGATTCAGCAGAAATAACCACTCAGATGACACAATTAAAACAGCAAGTACCTGCGTTAATACACGCACTTGCTGAATTAAAAGAAGACAATCAGGCTCTGTCGCAGCAGGTAATTAGACTGACACAACTTACCACTGCTCAGTCCCCTGAACCCAAAATAAATCCTCCTTTGGTATTTACAGGCGATCGCAAAAAATTTTGCGAATTTAAAAACGCACGTGAGTTACTTTTCTTGCTAAAACCCCGTACCTACCTTACTGATCACATTAAGGTTTGTACTATTATTTCTTACCTAACAGGCGATCCTCGGGCCTGGGCAGACTCTCTTTTTGAGAAAAGCGACCAGCTTCTCAACTCCTATGCCTTGTTCCTAGCAGAACTCACTAGCCTATATGATGATCCCAATAGGCAGAGTACTGCCGATCTTCAACTAAGATCCTTGAAACAAGGTGGGAGACCTGTAGAAGACTTTGTCGCAGAATTCAAGAGATGGACCCTTGATTCAGAATGGAATGATGCATCTCTGAAATCCCAATTTAGGCTTGGCCTATCAGAGGCCGTTAAAGACGAGCTCGCCCGAGCGGATCTGCCAAAAACCCTGGATGCATTGATACAACTCAGTATCACCATAGATAGAAGACTACGAGAAAGAAAGGCTGAGAAAATGGGAATGCCATTATCCAGTTCTTCTCGGATTTCGGCCGTTGACCCCGTTCCTATGGAGGTGGGAACCATACGCCCACCTCTATCAACTATGGAAAGAGCCAGAAGACGATCTGGTAATCTCTGCTTGTACTGTGCATCCCCGGATCACAAGATAAACGTCTGTCCCCTAGTCTACAAAAAGAAGGGTGAGTGTTCACATGTCCTCCTAGGGGGATTGACAACTTCAATCACTAACCCTTACCTTTCTGTTTGCTTAACATTACAGTGGGACCAGAACAGGATTACTACTAAGGCCATGATTGACACAGGATCTTGTGGAAATTATATTGACATACGTTTTGCTGCTTTAAATAAAGTTCCTATTATTTCTAAACTTAAACCTGTCTCAGTGAGTCTTATTAACGGTGTTCCTTTATCCTCTGGTCCGATCACTGATCAGACACAGGCACTCCTAGTCACTACTAACGGGTCTCATATGGAGACCACTACCTTCGATCTAATACCTTCACCCCACTTTCCCATTGTTTTGGGACTTCCCTGGTTGCACACACATCAACCAACCATAGATTGGAAGGAACGGACCCTGACCTTCCTCTCTTGCTATTGCGAGGGTACGTGTAACCTCCCGTCTTTCGGGAAGATCCTGTCTGTGGTGACAGATGAGATTGCACCACTATGTTATCAGGATCTCTCTGAGGTTTTTCTTGAGAAAAATGCTCAAGCACTACCTCCCCATCGAGACTATGATTGTAGCATTGATCTACTCCCAAATAGCAAATTGCCGTTCGGTCATGTTTATCCTCTTTCACAGGATGAACTTTCCCATCTCAAAGACTATTTGGATGAGAATTTGGAAAAAGGTTTTATTAGACCTTCCACTTCTTCCACAGCAGCAGGACTCTTTTTTGTCCGCAATAAGGACTCAAGTCTCAGGCCTATCATCGACTATAGGCAATTGAATGCTATTACAATAAAAGATCGCTATCCTCTACCGCTTTTCCCTGAGCTCATTGAGCAGGTGCGTGGAGCTACCTATTTTTCAAAATTGGACCTGAAAGGAGCATACAATCTCATTCGAATCCGTGATGGACACGAGTGGAAGACTGCATTCAGAACCAGATACGGATTGTTCGAATATCTTGTAATGCCATTCGGGCTATGCAACGCCCCTGCAGTTTTTCAACGATTTATAAACGATATTTTCAGAGACTTACTAGATGTCTGTGTTGTGGTATATCTGAACGATATACTTATATATTCACGATCCCTGTCTGAACACATAAGACATGTAAGACTAGTATTATCGAGATTGCTTGCACACAACCTTTATGTGAAACTGAAAAAATGCTTGTTTCATAAAGAAGAGGTACTGTTTCTAGGCTACATCATATCCAAAACAGGAATCGAGATGGACATGAGTAAGATATCCTGCATTCAGGATTGGCCTACACCAACCACACGCAAGGCACTACAGCGATTCCTTGGATTTTCGAATTTCTACAGGAAGTTCATTAGAAACTTCTCTGCCATTGTGAGACCCCTCAAACAGCTCACTAGCATTAAAAAACCATTCAAATGGTCAGATGAAGCAAATAAAGCTTTTCACCTGTTAAAGACAAGGTTTACTTCTGCTCCCATGCTACGCCATCCAGACCCATCCCTCCAATACATTCTGGAAGTAGATGCGTCAAACATGGCAGTAGGAGCAATACTCTCCCAACGACCAACTCACACTTCACCACTTCATCCAGTCGCCTTTTTTTCTAAATCCCTATGCAGTCCAGAGATAAATTACCCCGTGGGTGAAAAGGAACTGCTTGCTATAAAATTGGCTCTGGAGAATTGGCGACATCTACTCGAAGGCACCCAATTACCAATACTTATATACACGGACCATAAAAATCTCCAATATCTTCAGACTAACAAAACTCTCTTGCACCGACAGGTACGATGGTCACTATTCTTTCTAAGGTTTAACTTCCTAGTGACCTACACACCTGCAGATAAGAACAAAAAGGCGGATGCACTATCACGACTAACTGAAGAAAACTACTTCGAAATCCCTTCCGTTCCTATGATACCTCACAAACGCATTATTGGAGTTGTCCGTTCCTTGAAGGAAGAGGTTTTGCATGGTATAAGTTTGGATTCACCCCCACCACAACTAAATACTGATGCAGAAGGCTTCCTCTACTACAACGACAAACTTTACATACCACCTACCATACGCGCCAAGATCTTGGAATTATCGCATGATGTGCCTATGGCAGGACATATGGGTATGACAAAGACTCTAAATCTGATTACCAGGCAATTCTGGTGGCCTGACATGAAAACATCTATACAAAAATTCGTCTCTTCATGCAATGTCTGTGCCAGGTCCAAAATTGACACTACGAGACCATTCGGTCTACTATGCAGTCTACCAATACCCCAAACTCCATGGGAAGTTGTGTCCTTGGACTTTATAGTGGAATTGCCTCCTTCCAAAGGATTTAATACCATCTTAGTGTCAGTGGACCATCTGACAAAAATGGCACATTTCATTGCTATTCGCAGACTACCTTCGTCCAAACAAACGGCAGAACTCCTGATGAAACATGTCTTTAAGTTACATGGTATCCCAAAAACTCTTCTGTCTGACCGTGGATCACAATTTATTTCCAAGTTCTGACAAGAACTATGTCACATACTACGGATCGAGCGGAAGCTCACTTCTCCTTACCATCCGCAGACCAACGGACAGACTGAAAGAGTCAACCAATGCATCGAGCAATATTTACGTTGTTACACTTCTTACCAACAGGATGATTGGGTGGATCTTCTCCCTCTGGCAGAATTTGCCTACAACAACGCAACCCACAGTATGACCAAGCAGAGTCAGTTCTACTTGAACTATGGGTTTCATCCGTCTATTCTTCCACCACGCATCCTTCCTTAAAATAACCCAGTAGCTTCAGACTATCTTACCCAAATAAAGGACTCTCTGGGTTTGCTTAATACTACCATTGCACACGCTCATAGTCAACAAAATAAGTACTATGATCTTCGCAGAAGACCTTCTCCTCAGTACACTATCGGGGACCTCGTTTGGCTCTCAACAAAAAATTTAAGACTGAAAATCCCTAGCAAAAAGCTTGGACCTCTGTTCTTGGGACCTTTCCCAATCAAGAAACTTATTGGAAAAGCTGCAGTACAGCTTACATTGCCAATAGACCTCAAAATACATCCCATTTTCCATGTGTCGCTACTGAAGCCCCATGTTCCTGACCAAGGAATAAGGCCTACTATCCCTCCTCCTCCTCCTGTACAAGTTGAAGGTGGAGAAGAATATGAGATAAAAGAGATTCTGGATTCTCGTATCCACAGAGGAAGACTTCAGTACTTGGTTCGATGGAAGAACTATGGGCCCCAAGACGAAACCTGGCTAAACACCTCTGACATACATGCCTCTAGATTAATCCGCAATTTTCATGCGAAGTACCCAGACAAACCAGCTCCAGAGGCCTTCAGGAGCCGGCCTTAAGGGGGGGGGGGTACTGTAATGTTCTGGTACCTTTGGGTACCCTAATTACTCTTTCATAAGTGTATGCGCCCCACCATTCTCTTTTGGTAAGGTGCGCATACACCTTTAAGACTGATGCTGTCATCACTGAGCGCCGGACTGGATGGCTATTTAGATCGCCGGCTCTCACTCACATGTGTTCGTTCAAACTGCTTTGTACCTTGATGCTAACCTGTCTTGAAGCTCACATGCTTGCAAGCATACCTCGCTGTCGGAACCACGCTGCGCTGATCCCTGTATCCCGCTACCGGATCATCCGCTCTTGCCGAACCTCTCCTCTGCTACATTGCTATTAGTGATAAGTACCCCACAGGGGAAACCTCTATAACCTTTATACTAAAGCTTACACTATCTAGCTCTGCATACTAAGGACTATTACTACATCTGCATTATCTAAGATTGCTAGCTCTTGAGCCTACTACCACCTGTTCTTGCACTGGGTTGATCTCTCTTGTATGTCCACCTGCTACTCTGTCATCTACTACCATACATGATTGCTAAACCTATCTGCATTCCATCTGCTACTATCTTACTTTCAAGAACATTTCCTTTCAAGTGTCTGTCATCTACCATCTCTACCCAACCTGTCTCTTCAGTCTATCATCACTGTGTTACTATATACATAAGTCACTCTAGGAAACATCTTATTGAGTGTGTGTATTTACTTGCTGAATTGAGATCATCCACACATGATGAGTCATTGAGAGTTGGGAATGGTGTCTCAGCGTTTCTCTACATGACTACTGAAGTGGAATATTCCTGCAGCTGAAAATCCACATCATACGTAAAACGCAGGAGCGTTACACAGTGTACATGTCCCCAATGCAGAGCTATGCGTGCGTGCTTCCAGTGCAGTGACCACCAGTATACATGTCCCCAATGCAGAGCTATGTGTGCGTGCCTCCAGTGCAGTGATCACCAGTGTACATGTCCCCAATGCAGCGCTATGCGTTCGTGCCTCCAGTGCAGTGACCACCAGTGTACATGTCCCCAATGCAGAGCTATGCGTGCGTGCTTCCAGTGCAGTGACCACCAGTATACATGTCCCCAATGCAGAGCTATGCGTGCGTGCCTCCAGTGCAGCCAGTGACCACCAGTATACATGTCCCCAATGCAGAGCAATGCGTGCGTGCCTCCAGTGACCACCAGTATACATGTCCCCAATGCAGAGCTATGCATGCCTGCCTCCAGTGCAGTGACCACCAGTATACATGTCCCCAATGCAGAGCTATGCGTGCGTGCCTCCAGTGCAGCCAGTGACCACCAGTATACATGTCCCCAATGCAGAGCTATGCGTGCGTGCCTCCAGTGACCACTAGTATACATGTCCCCAATGCAGAGCTATGCGTGCGTGCCTCCAGTGCAGTGACCACCAGTATACATGTCCCCAATGCAGAGCTATGCGTGCGTGCCTCCAGTGCAGCCAGTGACCACCAGTATACATGTCCCCAATGCAGAGCTATGCGTGCGTGCCTCCAGTGACCACCAGTATACATGTCCCCAATGCAGAGCTATGCGTGCGTGCTTCCAGTGCAGTGACCACCAGTATACATGTCCCCAATGCAGAGCTATGCGTGCAGCCAATCGGCGCCTCTTTTGGGTCGTAAACCCCACCCCCCCCCCCCACAGCCTTCACATAGGCCGGCGAACGCAATTTTTTTTTGCAAACTTTATTGCTCTTTTTGTAATTTTTTTTCTTTTTTTAGGGGGGGGCGGCGCCCTGGTGCCCCCTATGCACAGGCCGCCACTGGTCCACTGACTCCTACACTCTGGAGTGGTCCCCTTCCTGGGCAGACCCCGGGCAAGTTCCTCTGTACTTACGGACACTGTTTTTTCCAGAGACACCGATGCCCCCAACTCCTCCAGTCAGCCTGTGGGCTGAATGAAAAAAGAGAACCTAACAGATTCCTCCATTCACATCGATCGATGTGGGTAAATAAATCTCTGCCAGAAAGTGTGTGGTATGCCCACCATTAGACCTCCCAGCATCCACCCACTTCTAATGATGGGCATACATGCAATGTTCTTACTTTTCCCTTCAGCCCATAGAACATGGCATATGATTAATTGGGTCAGTGGACAAATATGACTGCAACTCACTCTTTTTTGTAATGCCCATGATGAGGGATAGGCCCAGAAAAGTTTTAAATTCGGAAACAGTGATACGTTTCCTTGCAAATTCTGTAGTAAGGGTCAAATTTGGATTTGCGGCGATGAATTGATCGGCATATAAATTGCTTTGGTCCGCAATAGATCTGTACAGATCTTCTGTGAAAAACAGCTTATAAAAATCAAGGGTAGTAAAATCGACTTTTTCCACCTGAATTCCGGGTTGGCCAGTGAATGGGGGAAGTATGGGCGCTGCATAAGTGGTAGTAATCAGGTAGTAGGTAATCAAGGTAATCAATTTTTTTATTTTTTTAGGTGGATGGCCATTCAGTAAAACATAACATTTCTAAGATAAACTTTCCTTTTAGTGGAAAAGGGAATTTTTTTTCTTAGATGGGTATTATGTTGATCATACACATTACAGTCTGATTGTACATTTTTTTTAGATTTACTAACAACAGTGTAGTATGAGCACCCACCTTTTTGCATATGTCTCCAAGTTTCCCTGGTTTTCTCCTACATGATGATGTTTCGCTTTTTATTAAAAATACAAACTGAGCAAAAAATATTTAATTTTTCAAGCTATTTACCAATGACAGATTTTTTTTTTCTTAATAAAAAGGACTTGCATGCTTACTGTAAAATATTTTCCTTGAAAACCATTGGGGGACACAGGAAAGTAGGTATTTCTTGGGCATTTGGGTTTTACTGCCACCTTCAGGAGATTTGGAAACTGGTAAACAAAAATGTTTATCAGCTCCTGTATAACGCTCCACCAACTGTCATGCCTTTGTGAGCAAGAAGCACACAGAAGGACGGGGGCCTGTGTAATTGATAGCCCTATAGATCAGCTGTGGTGGTTATAGATGTACGCAAGTGACCGATTATCAATACTCTCACTGATATCTGATGTAATCTATAATCCTATAGATGGATGATCTGTGATCCCTATAGAAAAATTCACAACTGAGCAATGGTTACTGTGATTGATATCTGCAGTGATCTCTATTCCTACAGGTCTGTGATCTCTATAGAAAGATCCACAACTGAGCAAAGATTACTGTGGCTGATTTCTGCAGTGATCTCTATTCCTACAGGTCTGAGATCCCTATAGAAAGATCCACAACTGAGCAAAGATTACTGTGGCTGATATCTGCAGTGATCTCTATTTCTACAGGTCTGTGATCCCTATAGAAAGATCCACAACTGAGCAAAGGTGTGGCTGATATCTGCAGTGATTAGGGTTGAGCGAACACGGACTGTATTATTCGTGTTCGTACCGAATAATTGGATTTTTGTTACCCGAACACGGACCCGAAAACTTTACTGTATGTTCGGGTAAAAATTCGTGTTCGGTCGTTTTATTTCCGGGTTTTGCATGCATTGGCGTGCTTTTCGTGGCGGGCTTTCAACAGCCAATCAACAAGCGTTTAACTGGTGTGCCTTAAGCCATCCCAGCCATGCCTACAAATGTATTAGTAGCTGTGATTGGCCATCTGAAGCATGTGACCAAGTCTTTATAAGTCTGAGGCAGCGCCGCTGCGTCATTCTGCTGTGTTAGTTCAGGGACAGAGCAAACATCATACGTGCTGGCTGCTGATTAGGGACAGACAGGAAAAAAAAACATTTGTGTCAGGATAGAATTGAGGGACAGGTCGGAGTGTGTTAGGCAGGGCGAGTTGTAGGCATTTTAGGGCGAGGCTGCTGATTTTTAGGGTCAGTTTTCTACGATCGATTTTGCTGTGTGGGAGGGGTTTTCAGTGACCGATCTACGATCTTATCAATCCTTTTAGGGAGAGGCTGCTGCTGATTTTTAGGGTCAGTTCTCTACGATCGATTTTGCTGTGTGGGAGGGGTTTTCAGTGACCGATCTACGATCTTATCAATCCTTTTAGGGAGAGGCTGCTGCTGATTTTTAGGGTCAGTTTTCTACGATCGATTTTGCTGTGTGGGAGGGGTTTTCAGTGACCGATCTACGATGTTATCAATCCATTTAGGGAGAGGCTGGAGATAGGCAGGTGTCAGTGGTCCACATCGATTTTGCTATGTGTGGGGTGCAGTGAACACAATTTTTTTTGCCCACTGAGGAGGAGGGAGAAAAGTATTTTTCTATCAGTCACTGTGTGCAGCGTTTTTCCTTCAGCTGTGCTGTGCTGACTGATCATACACTGCTGTGTTCAGTTCACATGTGCTATTATTGAGTGGTTTCAAAAATCATACACTTTTTTCTATTCCACTATTCAATATACAGCCTTGGGTTAAAAAAAATTAAATTGTGGCCCGCAGCAGAGCTGAATGATATTTGGGGTTTTTGGGGTTCATCTCATACTTCTGAAGATTTGAGGGTGCTGCCTGTTCCAAACTCCTCTTACTCCTCATCCAGCCTTTTAGGGGTACAAACAATAGTAATTGGGGCCTAGTGTGGTTTTGTACGTGTGAGATACATACACTTTTTTTGATCATATTTTCTATTCCGCTATTCAATAAAAACCTTTGGGGAACAGTTAAATTGCGGGATAGTCTGTGTTGGTAGGTGTGAGATCCACCTTTCCAAGTTTTTGGGGTTCATCTCATACTTCTGAAGATTTGAGGGTGCTGCCTGTTCCAAACTCCTCCTACTCCTCATCCAGCCTTTTAGGGGTACAAAAAATAGTAATTGGGGCCTAGTGTGGTTTTGTACGTGTGAGATACATACACTTTTTTTGATCATATTTTCTATTCCGCTATTCAATAAAAACCTTTGGGGAACAGTTAAATTGCGGGATAGTCTGTGTTGGTAGGTGTGAGATCCACCTTTCCAAGTTTTTGGGGTTCATCTCATACTTCTGAAGATTTGAGGGTGCTGCCTGTTCCAAACTCCTCCTACTCCTCATCCAGCCTTTTAGGGGTACAAACAATAGTAATTGGGGCCTAGTGTGGTTTTGTACGTGTGAGATACCTACACTTTTTTTGATCATATTTTCTATTCCGCTATTCAATAAAAACCTTTGGGGAACAGTTAAATTGCGGGATAGTCTGTGTTGGTAGGTGTGAGATCCACCTTTCCAAGTTTTTGGGGTTCATCTCATACTTCTGAAGATTTGAGGGTGCTGCCTGTTCCAAACTCCTCCTACTCCTCATCCAGCCTTTTAGGGGTACAAACAATAGTAATTGGGGCCTAGTGTGGTTCTGTACGTGTGAGATACATACACTTTTTTTTATCATATTTTCTATTCCGCTATTCAATAAAAAACTTTGGGTATCAATTAAATTGCGGGATAGTCTGTGTTGGTACGTGTGAGATACACCTTTCCAAGTTTTTGGGGTTCATCTCATACTTCTGAAGATTTGAGGGTGCTGCCTGTTCCAAACTCCTCCTACTCCTCATCCTGCCTTTAGGGGTACAAACAATAGTAATTGGGGCCTAGTGTGGTTTTGTACGTATGAGATACATACACTTTTTTTGATCATATTTTCTATTCCGCTATTCAATAAAAACCTTTGGGTATCAATTAAATTGCGGGATAGTCTGTGTTGGTACGTGTGAGATACACCTTTCCAAGTTTTTGGGGTTCATCTCATACTTCTGAAGATTTGAGGGTGCTGCCTGTTCCAAACTCCTCCTACTCCTCATCCTGCCTTTAGGGGTACAAACAATAGTAATTGGGGCCTAGTGTGGTTCTGTACGTGTGAGATACATACACTTTTTTTGATCATATTTTCTATTCCGCTATTCAATAAAAAACTTTGGGTATCAATTAAATTGCGGGATAGTCTGTGTTGGTACGTGTGAGATACACCTTTCCAAGTTTTTGGGGTTCATCTCATACTTCTGAAGATTTGAGGGTGCTGCCTGTTCCAAACTCCTCCTACTCCTCATCCTGCCTTTAGGGGTACAAACAATAGTAATTGGGGCCTAGTGTGGTTCTGTACGTATGAGATACATACACTTTTTTTGATCATATTTTCTATTCCGCTATTCAATAAAAACCTTTGGGTATCAATTAAATTGCGGGATAGTCTGTGTTGGTACGTGTGAGATACACCTTTCCAAGTTTTTGGGGTTCATCTCATACTTCTGAAGATTTGAGGGTGCTGCCTGTTCCAAACTCCTCCTACTCCTCATCCTGCCTTTAGGGGTACAAACAATAGTAATTGGGGCCTAGTGTGGTTCTGTACGTGTGAGATACATACACTTTTTTTTATCATATTTTCTATTCCGCTATTTAATCAAAACCTTTGGGTATAAACAATTAAATTGCGGGATAGTCTGTGTTGGTACGTGTGAGATACACCTTTCCAATTTTTGGGGCGCATCTCATACTGCCGAGGATTTGAGGGTGCTTCAGTCTGCCTCCTGCCTGTTCCGAACTCCTCCTACTCCTCATCCTGCCTTTAGGGTACAAAAAATTGTAATCGGGGCCTAGATTGTGTTTGTACGTGTAAGATACACCGTTTTGTAAAATTTGTCCTATTCCGCTATTCAATATACACCCTGTTTGAGTTTAAAAAATTAAATTGCGGGATAGTCTGTATCGCGACATGTGAGATACACCTTTTTAAATTTGTTTGGCGCATCTCCTTCTACCGCCGAGGATTGCAGGGCGCTTCAGTTTGGCTCCTGTTCCCAACTCCTCCTACTCCTCTTCCTCATCCTGCCTTTAGGGTACAAAAAATTGTAATCGGGGCCTAGTTTGTGTTTGTTTGTGTGAGATACACCGTATTATAAAATTTTTCCTATTCCGCTATTCAATATACACCCTTTTGGAGTGTAAAAAAATTAAATTACGGCATAGTCTGTATCGGTACGTGTGAGATACACCTTTTAAATTTGTTTGGCGCATCTCCTTCCCCCGCCAAGGATTGCAGGGCGCTTCAGTTTGGCTCCTGTTCCCAACTCCTCCTACTCCTCTTCCTCATCCTGCCTTTAGGGTACAAAAAATTGTAATCGGGGCCTAGTTTGTGTTTGTACGTGTGAGATACACCGTTTTGTAAAATTTGTCCTATTCCGCTATTCAATATACACCCTGTTTGAGTGTAAAAAATTAAATTGCTGGAGAGTCTGTATCGGTACATGTGAGATACACCTTTTTAAATTTGTTTGGCGCATCTCCTACTGCCGAGGATTGCAGGGCGCTTCAGTTTGCCTCCTGTTCCCAACTCCTCCTACTCCTCTTCCTCATCCTCCCTTTAGGGTACAAAAAATTTTAATCGGGGCCTAGTCTGTGTTTGTACGTGTGAGATACACCGTTTTTTATCCTATTCCGCTATTCAATATACACCCTTTTGGGGTAAAAAACATTAAATTGCGGCATAGTTTGCATATCTGTCTGTGAGATACACCCGTGCGATACTGTTGTTGTTTTGTTTCGCTATTCAATAAACACCTTTCTAGGGCAAGATCTTAAATTACAGAAATATGAGGAGACCGTCAAATAGGGGCCGTGGCCTGGGTCATGGTGCTGCTGGTAGAGCTCCTGTTGCAAGGAGAGGACGTGGTCGATCTGTGCCAGCTACACGCACAAGTGAAACACCTTCCTCAAGTGTTAGTAGGCGACAGAGCCTGCATCAGTATTTGGTAGGGCATCATACGCCTCTAGAAGTGATGAGGCCAGAACACAGAGAGGCGATAGTAGATTGGTTTGCTGCTGACAGTGCCTCCAATTCCTTCACATTGTCTCCCACCCAGTCTACTGCAGAAAGGTCAGAGTTGGCACCTGCAGCCGATGTCCAACCGTCTTTCACCTCACCCCCTTGCAAATCAGGCAAGCAGTCTGAGCCCCAAGCCATACAGCAGTCTCTTGTTCTTTTTGAGGACTCTGTCAGCAGGGTTTCCCAGGGCCATCCACCTAGCCCTGCCCCAGAAGTGGAAGAGATTGAGTGCAGCGATGCCCAACCACTTATTTCTCAAGATGAGTACATGCAAGGACCATCGCAGCACGTCTCCGATGATGACGAAACGCAGGTGCCAACTGCTGCGGCATTCAGAATTGTGGAGACCGACAAGGAGGGCAGGGGTGAAGACTGGGTGGAAGATGATGTGGAGTACGATGAGGTCCTCGACCCCACATTGAATGAACGTCATGCAGGTGACCTGAGTAGTTTGGAGGAAGAGGCAGTGGTTGCACAGAGCCACCAGCACAGCAGAAGAGGGAGCAGGGTACAGAAGCGGAGCGGCCGTGCCCTAGACACTACGCCTGCTACTGCCCAACGCAGCAAGGGAACGAGCGCACCAAAGTCAGCTCAAAGGAGTTCTCTAGCGTGGAAGTTCTTTAGAAAATGTGCTGATGACAGGACACGAGTGGTTTGCACCCTGTGCAATCAGAGCCTGAAGCGAGGCATAAACCTTCTCAACCTGAGCACAACCTGCATGATCAGGCATCTAAGTGCAAAGCACGAGCTGCAGTGGTGTAGACACCTTCAAAACCAAGAAACGTCTTTGGCTCATCCTGCTTCCTCTTCTGCTGCAGTCTCGGCCGCTCCAGCCACATCTGTAGTGATGCCGGCACCTGCCACCCCGCAAACAGAGGATCTGTCAGCAACACCACCACCTGGGTCACCAACCATCTCCACAATGTCCTGTGGAAGCGTTCAGCTTTCCATCTCCCAAACACTTGAGAGGAAGAGGAAGTACCCCCTACCCACCCGCGATCCCTGGCCCTGAATGCCAGCATTTCAAAATTCTTGGCCTTTGAAATGCTGTCATTCCATCTGGTGGAGACGCACAGTTTTAAAAACCTTATGTCGGTGGCTGTCCCACAGTACGTCGTGCCCAGCCGCCACTACTTTTCCAGGCAAGCCATCCCTTCCCTGCACAACCAAGTGGGGGAAAAAATCAGGTGTGCACTGCGCAACGCCATCTGTGGCAAGGTCCACCTAACTACCGATACGTGGACCAGTAAGCACGGTCAGGGGGGTTATATCTCCCTAACACCACACTGGGTAAATGCAGTGGCGGATGGGCCTGAGGCGGATAGCAATTTGGCGCATGTCCTTCCACCACCGAGGATTGCAGGGCGCTTCAGTTTGCCTCCTGTTCCTAACTCCTCCTACTCCGCTTCCTCATCCTCTACCGCCTCCTCATCCGGACAGCGTAACACCTTCACCACCAACTTCAGCACGGCCAGGGGTAAACGACAGCAGGCAGTTTTAAAACTTGCCTGTTTGGGGGAAAAACCACACACCGCACAGGAGTTGTGGAGGAGCATGGAACAGCAGACAAAGGAGTGGTTGCTGCCAGCGAGCCTCAAGCCCGGCCTGGTGGTGTGCGATAACGGGCGAAATCTCATAGCAGCTCTGGGCCTAGCCGGTTTGACGCACATCCCTTGCCTGGCGCATGTGCTGAATTTGGTGGTGCAGAGGTTCCTTAAAAACTACCCCGATATGTCAGAGCTGCTGCAGAAAGTGCGGGCCGTCTGTGCGCACTTTCGGCATTCTCACCCTGCTGCTGCTCACCTGTCAGCGCTGCAGCGTAACTTCGGCCTTCCCGCTTACCACCTCATATGTGACATGCCCACAAGGTGGAACTCCACATTGCACATGCTGCAAAGACTGTGCGAGCAGCAGCAGGCCATAGTGGAGTTTCAGCTGCAGCACGCACGCGTGAGTCGCTCTGCGGAACAGCACCACTTCACCACCAATAACTGGGCCTCTATGCGAGACCTGTGTGCCTTGTTGCGCTGTTTTGAGTACTCCACCAACATGGCCAGTGCCGATGACGCCGTTGTCAGCTTAACTATCCCACTTCTATGCCTCCTTGAAAAAACAATTCGGGCGATGATGGAAGAGGATGTGGCACAGGATGAGGAGGAGGAGGAGGAGGATGAAGAGGTAACATTTCCAAGGCTTTAGGGCAGTCATTTGCAAGGGGCTCCAAGGGTGGGTTCCTGCACACACAAACGCCAGGGACACAATTGTCCAGCAGGGGCACAGTTCTGGAGGATGAGGAGAATGAGGAGGAGGAGCTGGAGGAGGAGATGGAAGCATGTTCACAGCAGGGTGGCACCCAGGCCAGCTCATGGCCATCACTGGTGCGTGGCTGGGGGGATACAGAGGACACGGACGATACACCTCCCACAGAGGACAGCCTTTCGTTGCCTCTGGGCAGCCTGGCACACATGAGCGATTACATGCTGCAGTGTCTCCACAACGACCGCAGAGTTGCCCACATTCTAACTTTTGCTGATTACTGGGTGGCTACGCTGCTGGATCCCCGTTAAAAAAGGACAACGTACCGTCCTTAATTCACTCACTGGAGCGCAATCGCAAGATGCGCGAGTACAAGCGCACGCTGGTAGAAGCGATGCTGCTGGCATTCCCACCTGACAGCGGGGCCACAGTGGAAGCACAAGGCAGAGGAGGAGGAGGAGGAAGAGGTCGCCAACGCAACCAGGGCACCGCCAGCACCTCAGAAGGCAGGGTTAGCATGGCCGAAACGTGGAAAAGCTTTGTCAGCACGCCACAACAAACAGCAGCACCAGCAGCTCATATGGAACGTCTTAGCAGGAGGCAGCATTTCACGAACATGGTGGAGCAGTATGTGTGCACACGCCTAGACGTACTGAATGAGGGGTCTGCCCCCTTCAACTTCTGGGTCTCCAAGTTGGGCACATGGCCTGAGCTTGCCCTTTACGCCTTGGAGGTGCTGGCGTGCCCTGCAGCCAGTGTATTATCTGAACGGGTATTTAGCACGGCTGGGGGCGTTATCACAGACAAGTGCAGCCGCCTGTCCAGAGACAATGTGGACAAGCTCACGTTCATTAAAATGAACCAGGCATGGATCCCACGGGACTTTTCCATACCTTGTGCAGAATAGCGATGGATACCGACCTTACCCAGCCATTGTTCTATTTTTGCTCTTTCTCACTCTTTTGGGGTGTACCCTCATTTAAAATTTCTGAAAAGAAGCAGTGTTGGCTACCTCGTCCTCCTCAGGGCCAGATTAACGTAGGGGCTATTGGAGCTGCAGCTCCAGGCCCCTACCTTTATATAGGCCCCGGGTTGGCCATATTCACTGTTACCGCTCTTCTGTCACTTGTAAACACAGAAGTCTGGCTTCTATGCTCGCTTCCCCAGGCAGCTCCCTCAGAACCTCCCCACACAGCACGAAGGCCGGACAAGGAGGGACAGTTGCCGATGCATGGATGTGTTTATGGGCTTCAGAGACAGCATCCCATGTTGAATTAGGCATGCATGGCTGCACCCTTCCTCCTCTGGGTGCATGCCAAGGCACGGCCCTTAAGGCCCTTCAAAATCCTCAGCACCAAGCCCATGATGCTCTTAATCCGGCCCTGGTCCTCCTCCACTGCCGCTTCCACCTACACCGCCCATAGGTGTGCGCAGCCTATTGCATTAGGGTGTGCACCCCAAAGTTGAAATACACATACATGTGTTTGCCTACATGTACATGGCCCGATACATTACTCTCCCTGCAGGCAAAGAGAAATAGAGCAGAGCAGGTCAGAGGAAGATCTTTCCCATCTCCTTACTGGCAAACAGAGCGATAATGCTATGTGCCCTAGGTGATTAGGGTGTGCCCAGGCACATCCGGCACACCCTGTGCGCACGCCTATGAGACCGCCACATCCACCACCACCTCAACCTCCCTCCTACTCCATATGGGCCTCGTCCTTCAGAGATGAAGAACATTGTTTTATTTTTCTGTTTTTTTTTTGTTGTTTTAAGTTATTTCCCTATCCACATTTGTTTGCAGAGCACTTGCCATGCTCTTAACAACGTTTTGCTGCCATTTGCAGCACTCTAGCCCTTTCCATTGGTGTTTTAGAGCCATTTTAGTGCCTGAAAGTTCGGGTCCCCATTGACTTCAATGGGGTTCGGTGTCCGGGAAAAGTTCGGCAAAAGTCCGGGACACGGACCCGGACTTTTTTTTAACGTTCGGCCGAACCCGCCGAACACGGACATCCAGGTGTCCACTCAACTCTAATTATGAACCATGCACAAAAAGCAAATGTTTGACAAATTGAACCATACTGAACAGTATACATACAACTCTCGAAAACTTCAACGTGTAAGTAAGCAAGTGATCTCTTCACATATTACACAATACAAAGGGCGCAGAGGAAAAGTTATGCGCCATGAAATGGAGATTCGGAGAGACCCGCCCAATCCCAAGGAGACCCCTACTGGGGGCTAAGACTATCCCCTCAGGAGAGAGAGGGCATCCCCGTTTCCCCCATAACTTTGCTCTGGTAGACCAAGTTGAGGTATTAATGAATTACCCTTATAAAAGAGTGCAGTAAAGTTATAAATTTAGATCAAAAAGCTATTGAGTAATATGCAACCCTAAGAGTCGAGAAGGTTTCCATTACCGTGAAGGTAGGGAGCAACTAGCGCAGGGCCAGATTAACGTAGGGGCTATTGGAGCTGCAGCTCCAGGCCCCTACCTTTTATATAGGCCCCGGGTTGGCCATATTCACTGTTACCGCTCTTCTGTCACTTGTAAACACAGAAGTCTGGCTTCTATGCTCGCTTCCCCAGGCAGCTCCCTCAGAACCTCCCCACACAGCACGAAGGCCGGACAAGGAGGGACAGTTGCCGATGCATGGATGTGTTTATGGGCTTCAGAGACAGCATCCCATATTGAATTAGGCATGCATGGCTGCACCCTTCCTCCTCTGGGTGCATGCCAAGGCACGGCCTTTAAGATCCTCAGCACCAAGCCCATGATGCTCTTAATCCGGCCCTGAACTAGCGTCTCAAAATCTTCGCAACAAGCATGGTATGCTTAAGAGTAAATGGTGTGGAGAAGAGACAGAGAAGAGACAAAAGGTGGGAAAGGAATCGAAAGGAGAGTTAAGGAGACTATTAAAAGAGAGGACAGAGAAAGGATCAGACCATGATAAAGAGGGTGCGATACTAGCACAGAGGAATGAGGTCTTAGAGAGAGAAAGTGAGATGAAGAAGTTTTAGTGAACTCAGCCCATGGTTCCCACACCACCTCAAAGAGATGGTGAGTATCCAGGAGTTTGCTAGCTAACAATTCTTGCGACATGATCCAGGAAATTTTTCTTTTAGCGCGCAATATGGAAACAGAAGGTCGCTTCCAAGCGCTGGCTATGGTCATTTTGGCTCCCAGAAGGATGAAGTGAATGAGACGTTTTTGATATTTGGATGCGCCCGGGGTAGGTATGTTAAGCAGAGCAAGCTGTGGTGACTGCACGATCTTTAGACCCGTGACTTTCCTGATGATGTTGAATACTTTATTCAAGAAGCCCCTTATTTTGGGGCAGTCCCACCACATATGAACAACAGAGCCTAGGAGGGAGCAACCTCTAACCTTTCAGTTGTTTAATGTAAACTAGGATCAGTTGCTGGGTGGCGTAAAAGGCACTTTGTGCTTACATGAAAAGACTATAAAGCTGCTCTTAGGGAAGATCAGTTGCACCGAGGACATTGGCCCCTGCCCATGTGCATGTTTCATTATATGGCTCTCTACGTAGGGTTGTGTACCTATGTATGAGTATTCTTGTGCATGCTATGATTGTGCACGCCTGGCGTCCACGTACAATTAAATAAGTCCAGTGTCAGACTGTTGAATTTGATGTTTTTCTCTTGCACATTACAGACTTAAAAAATTGCAAAAGATCCATCTATTCAGATCATGTATTTTCTGCATTAGGTAGCAGAGTATTTTAAATCTGATTGGCTGTTGTTGGTTAGCAAAATTTACACATGATTATTGCCCTTTGAATAAACTTCCTCAATAGGATTGATGGTACATAGCGGCTATTGGTACATAGAAGCCACATCATTTTCAGTTTCTAAAGATTTGCTGCACAACAGAAAAAGCACATTGGAAAAATAAGAATGAATAAAAATAAGATGCAAGTGACTGCTAGAATATATAAAGATAGGAACAACCGTAGGCATTTCTCTCTATATCCAATTCACTGTACATGATTATCACATTTGCTGTGATTTATAACTCCTGCAAAAACAATTGAACTAGAAATGCCCACAATCCTTGCTGATTTCAGCATTGTATTGATGACAAAGCAGGGGGCATGCTGGGCCACTTTACAGAGACCACTGCTCTTACACAAAGTGCAAGCAGTCTTTAGCTTAAGGACACCACTTCATCACTTCATGTCTGCTAGGATAAGGATGTTATTCACATACATTTACAATGTACTTACAATGCAAAGAAATAAAAGGTTCCTTGTTCGAGCCTGATGCCACAGCTCATCCTCCCCGGCCTTAACCTCACCTGTGCTCCTAGCAGCTCCCAGGGAAACCTTGCATGACATTCAAAGAAATTTGCACTGCATCAGGCTAGAACCATAGCTTATCTGTTTGCAGCATACTTTGACAGACATTCAGACATGATTATATTATTCAGTGTTAGATTGAGCTTTATCTGCATTGGGTTTATACAGTAGATGCAGTTGCATTCTGTGATCTGTAGTGGCATCACTTCTATCACAACTAGTAAAATAAAAGAAACAAAATTGTAAAAATTGAAAGATGATGTGTCCTAAATGAATTAGGGAAAAGTAGTACAATTACGGTAATTACTGTAAGTCCCAAGGACATGTTTAAAATTGGTGGCATCCATGGGGTTAAAAGGTATTTTCCCAGCCTTCCCCAGAACTGCTTTCTCTTTGACTGCAATGAGGTAAGTTTTTGTTGGGAACTAAAACTGATCTCTGTAGTTACTATGGTAACGTTCCCAGTCTTGCCATTACCAGATTCTTCTTTTACTCCACTAATTCCCATTTTTAATTTGTCAGTGATACAAGGTCAACCTGGTCAGGCTGAATGGATATCGTCTATCTCTATGCCATTGGTCTATCATGATAATGCCCCTTTAATGGAGAAATAATACATGTCCCTTTAATGGAGAAATATTGCAAATATGGAGAAAAGCTTGCTCGAGGTATTTCCTTTTTATCAAAATGATTCATTAATTGAACACAAATTATGAGGCCCAAGGCAATCAAACTAAACATGCTACTTAAATAGAAAAAAAGCCTGCATATTGGCAGTGGATGGAGAGAGAATTTAGATTATGTTGAGAAATCTTAAAAACCCACATCGGAAGCATCCTTAAACAAGTCCATGAAACACTGAGAAAAGTTCTAATACTACCCTATATTAAAATACTGTAACTCTTCCCTACAGACCCTTTAGTATGACATTTTATTTTATTAGAAAGTAAAATATAAAAATGTGAAAAACAAAAAAGTCCTTCTACCATCGTAACCAATAAACCAAACACAGAACAGTGTTGGCCATGGTCAGCAAAGAACAGTGTTGGCCATGATCAGCAAAGAACAGTGTTGGCCATGATCAGCAAAGAACAGTGTTGGCCATGATCAGCAAAGAAGAGTGTAGGCCATGATCAGCAAAGAACAGTGTAGGCCATGATCAGCAAAGAACAGTGATGGCCATGATCAGCAAAGATCAGCTTCCTGAACACCTTTGAAGTTTAGCTATTGAGGAGCCATTGAATATTTTGAGAAATGTGAGTGTATTTGCATTTTTTTAACTACAATAAAAATTATTGGAACGTATTACAGTATCTGGGGTGTTTTCTGTCTTTCCATAACGAGGAGGGATACCCTAAAGAGGACCTCTACCTGCAACCGCTTACCAGTACCAAGCTCTATTGACCCCTATGCTGTACAGTTTAGGGGTTCACTCCTGGTAAGTGGACTCACGGTTAGGGGAAGGGGTGAATACGGGATCCCCAAACCTCAATTCACTAAGAGGTCACTTGAATGATCCTGACTTTTTTGAGCACCAGTCACTTTTTTCACTGGACATTCACCAGACACTTATTATTTGGCTGATTTATTGCAATATATATATATATATATATATGTGTGTGTATATATATATATACAGTATATATATATATATATATATATATATATATGTATATATATATATATATTTTTTTTTTTAGGAGTTTATTTATATCCACTTATAAACAGCATTGGGGTGTATATTTTTACTTATTGTTTTGGTGCACTGCTATATATTATTGGGGCACATTTATCCACGTATTTATTGGCACTGGGAAGATTGCTCACAGTGTCTGTACTTAAAGCGGAGTTCCACCCTGAAATTTTTTTTTAGATTAAAAATACCCTGTCAGGGCTAGTGCATTTAAGCAACAATAGCCTCTGAACTGTCCCCTGTTTCACTTACCTTTTAGAAGAAATACTTATCTTGAAAATGTCTTGTCCAGTGCTGCCATCTCAGGTGTGAGCAGCTGAAGCCGGAGCGTCCTCTTCGGTGTCCTCTTCGGTGACGCTGGAGTCCCAGAATTCTCTGCACCGGCCCTGCTCGCCACTTCCGGTACAGGCACGTCATTCCCTGCTGAACAGCTTCTGGGACTTTTTTTTAAATTTCATGGCATCAACACATCTCAAAAAAGTTGGGACAATGCCATGTTTACCACTTTGTGGCATCCTCTCTTCTTTTTATAACAGTCTGCAAACGTCTAGGGACTGAGGAGACAAGTTGCTTAAGTTTAGGAATAGGAATGTTGTCCCATTCTTGTCTAATACAGGCTTCTAGTTGCTCAACTGTCTTAGGTCTTCTTTGTCACATCTTTCTCTTCATGATGCACCAAATATTTTCTATGGGTGAAAGATCTGGACTTCAGGCTGGCCATTTCAGTACCCGGATCCTTCTTCTACGCAGCCATGATGTTGTAATTGATGCAGTATGTGGTCTGGCATTGTCATGTTGGAAAATGCAAGGTCTTCCCTGAAAGAGACGACGTCTGTATGGGAGCATATGTTGTTCTAGAACTTGGATATACCGTTCAGCATTGATGGTGCCTTTCCAGATGTATAAGATGCCCATGCCACACGCACTCATGCAACCCCATACCATCAGAGATGCAGGCTTCTGAACTGAGCGCTGATAACAACTTGGGTTGTCCTTGTCCTCTTTAGTCAGGATGACACGGCGTTCCAGTTTTCCAAAAAGAACTTCAAATTTTGATTCGTCTGGCCACAGAACAGTTTTCAACTTTGCCACAGTCCATTTTTAATGAGCCTTGGCCCAGAGAAAACGCCTGCGCTTCTGGATCATGTTTAGATATGGCTTGTTTTTTGGCCTATAGAGTTTTAGCCGGCAACGGTGAATTGCAAAGTGGATTGTGTTCAACGACAATGTTTTCTGGAAGTATTCCTTAGCCAATGTTGTGATTTCCATTACAGTAGCATTCCTGTATATTATGCAGTGCCGTCTAAGGGCCCGAAGATCATGGGCATCCAGTATGGTTTTCCGGCGTTGACCCTTACACACAGAGATTGTTCCAGATTCTCTGAATCTTTGGATGATATTATGCACTGTAGATGATGATAACTTCAAACTCTTTGCAATTTTCTCTGAGAAACTCCTTTTAGATTTTGCTCCACTATTTTTCACCGCAGCATTGGTGATCCTCTGCCCATCTTGATTTCTGAGAGGCTCTTCTGCCACTCTGAGAGGCTCTTTTTATACCCAATCATGTTGCCAATTGACATAATAAGTTGCAATTTGGTCCTCCAGCTGTTCCTTATATGTACATTTAACTTTTCCGGCCTCTTATTGCTACCTGTCCCAACTTTTTTGGAATGTGTAGCTGTCATGAAATCCAAAATGAGCCAATATTTGGCATGACATTTCAAAATGTTTCACTTTCAACATTTGATATATTATCTATATTATATTGTGAATAAAATATAAGTTTATGAGATTTGTAAATTATGTCCATTCTTTTTTACACACAATTTGTACAGTGTCACAACTTTTTTTGAATTGGGTTTGTAGCAGGATCACAGGCACTCTTTGATCATTCCAGAGAGAAGAATGGTCAGCTGTGTTTACTACAGCTGACGGTCTGTCTCAGCAGGGAGTGATCGCGGGTTGCAGGTGGCAATCATAGCCACCTGCCCTGTGCATCGGAGTCCCCGCTGATAAGCTGCAGGCACGCAACCGACGTAGGGCTATGTCGGTTCACGCAAGAGGGGCTGCCTGCTGCAGTAAAACTGCAGCGGGTGGTCCGGAAGCTGTTATTGAACGGGCCATTTTTTTGCGATACAGCACTGCGTTACTTTAGTTTACAATAAGTTTTTATTAGGAAGCATTAAAAGAGATAAACAAGCGGACAAGGAATACAGTTTCAATACAATATGTGACACAGCATTAAAGAGACAGTGAAACTACCTTGCTGCAATAACAACATAGCCAAAAAAAAAACAGCAGAAAGAACAATTTGTGTCAGTCAAAACGTGCAGGGCACGTACTATGGAACCTTATCCGCATCCGAACATGTAAGGTCGGAAGCATAAAATGGGGAGTCAACCTCCCGCTATAGTAGCATGATACGGTACTAGAGTTACGTCAATGTGAGAACAACAGAAGACAAAAGAAAAATATATGAGACAAGGACAACATAAAATGAGAAGGACAAATTAACTCTACTCAAAACTTCAGATGCAGGAAAAGTCTGACAATGACGTAGAAAACACAGCTTAACCTGCTACCTCCGAGAGCATAGTTCTCAAAGTTGACGATCCGGGTCAGCAGCACCTGAAGAGGTTGCGAAACATTGGGGAGCCAGGACGGGCAACCAATTAGGAAGGCGATTGGATATCCTCCAGGATGAGGAAATCCAAGTGCTCCACTGGGATCAATAGAGGGAGCAAGCAGATGCACCTTAGAGGAGAGAGTAATCGGCCCTGAGAGAACATAAATAAGAAGGAAGCATGAGCGGGGTAGAGAGAGAAAGGAGAGAGAGGGTGGTGAGAAGTGGAAAGGGGAAAGGGGTAGGATCACCGGGAGAGCTCGAGCTATGGAAGGCATATCTATGAAATCGAGATATGATTTAGTTTAGCCCATGGTTCCCAGATCAGTTCAAACTTGGAAACCTTATCCTGCAGGATCGCCACCATTTTTTCTTGGGCCATGATCCAGGATATTTTGCGCTTGGCAGCACTATATGAAACTGAGGGTTGCTTCCACGCTTTAGCCACCGTGAGTTTAGCACCCAACAAAATAAAAAAAAACAGTTTGGGAGTTTGTCATGTAAGAAAGCTGATTGAGGTGTTTGAGGTAGTGGTATTCCTGTGACCGAGCGAATGAGGTGGAAGATTTTGTTCCAAAAGTTTCTAATCCTGGGGCAAGACCACCATGTATGCATAAAGGATCCTAAGTGTTCACAGCCCCTAAAGCAAAGCGGAGATGTCTGCGGATACATGGCGTGTAAGCGAGCGGGGACCAGGTACCAGCGAGTGAGTATTTTGATATTGGCTTCTATAAGCGTGATATTAATGATGCCCCTAAAGGACCTACAGAAAATGCAGTTCCAGACTTCAGTCGGGTAGTCAATCTCCAAGTCCCTTTCCCAATGGCGCGCAAAGGTAGGTTTATCAGGGGAGGACATCAGAGCTGAGTAATTAATAGATATGCCCCCCTTCTGTATATGGGAATCCGCGCACCAACGTTCGAAGGGTGTAGTCGCAGGGGGTATCTTTCTATCTGACCATAAGTTCCGGAGGAAGTGGGAAATTTGTAAGAAACTAAATGTCTCAGACGCCGGCATTTTGAGTTTGGTACTACAAAAAGTCAATGACAACGGGCCAGAAGGGGTAAGGAAGTGACCTATACGGTAAAGACCTTTGTCTGTCCACCACTTAAATGCTTTAATATTCTGGCCAGGGACAAACAGAGGATGATGGAATAAGTGAGCGAGGGGCGTCATCAGAGATATGAGGGAATCTAGCTTGAAGAGTTGGGAGCATAGGGTGATAGAGTGACAAAGAGTAGGTGCCAGGATTGGCGGCTTGAGGTTTACAGGACAGCAAGCGATAAAATCTAGTGTGTGGTGAGGAACGGCCTGTCTTTCCATGCTGATCCAAGCTGGTTTGACGCCCATGGAGAACACCGTGGCAAATTGGGCTAGTTGGGCCGCCCTATAGTAGTTCCATAGGTTTGGTAAGGCCAGTCCTCCTTGAGAGCGGAGCCGGAATAGAGTCGCTTTAGGACACCTATATCCTTTTTTACCCCAGACAAAACGGACAATCTGCGATTGTAATTTAAGCAAGTGGGATTTAGGGACAGGCAGAGGAAGGGAGCGGAATAAGTATAACAGGCGGGGCAAAAGGGTCATTTTTACCGAGTTAATCCTGCCTAACCAAGATAGATTATGTGCATTCCAATCCCTGAGTTCAGAGTGTAGTTTTTGGTACATCGGAGGGTAATTGGCTTTGTAAAGGGAGGTGATAGAGGGGGTCAGAAATATTCCCAAGTATGGGATACAGTCCGAGCGCCAGGCAAATGGGAAATGAGGCTTCAGTGCTTCAAGGGTTCGTTGCGGTACTGATATATTGAGGGCCATTGACTTTGAAAAATTCACAGACAGGCCAGACGCATGGGAGAAGTCGTTGAGGAGTTTGCAGACATTAGGGACCGTGACTGTGGGCGATGTTAGGAACAATAGTAGATCATCCGCGAAAAGGCCACATTTGTGTTCCGAGGGGCCACAGGCAACACCCCGAATGTCAGGGTGTTGCCTGATGGCAATTGCTAGGGTTTCAATTGCGATGGCAAAGATGATAGGTGAGAGAGGGCAGCCCTGACGCGTGCCCCGTCGGATGTTAAAGGGTTCTGAGTAGTAACCCGAAGTGCGAATTTGGGCAGTGGGAGTGGAGTACAGCGTTCTCAGGATGTTGAGAAAATGTGGACCAAAGTTCCATCGTTCAAGAGTATGAAATAAGTATGGCCAGGAGAGGGAGTCAAAAGCTTTATGAAGATCAATGGAAAGCAAAAATCCTTCCTGGGAAGGACCTCCGTCCCATCTGGATTGCAGCAGGGTGATAATATCTATAGCTCTTCTGATTTGCTCAGGACCTTGCCTCCCTGGGATAAAACCCGATTGATCTTTAAGAACATAGGTTGCGACAAAACGGGACATCCTATTGGACAGAATCTTAGTTAAGATTTTTAAATCGACAGTGATCAGGGAGATCAGTCTAAAATTATGTACATCACTGTGATCTTTTCCCGGTTTAGGGATGACCGTTATGAAAGCGGAGTTGGAGGTCCTATCCACAGGGCACCCATTTCGCAAGGAGTTATAGAAAGTAGCCAAGTGAGGAGCCAGTACAGGGGCGAAGTGTTTGTAGTAACCCACCGAGAACCCATCTGGTCCGGGCGCAGAACCTAGTTTAAGATTTTTAATGACCCCTAAAATCTCTGATCCCGAGATTGGGGATTCAAGTTGCAATCTATGTTCCTTGCTAAGTTGGGGCAGGGGAATTTGCCTTAGGAAAGCCTGGGCATCCTCTGATAGAGAGGAATCATTATTGTCATATAGTTTGGAAAAGAATTCATGAAACGTTTGCAGAACAGTCTGTGGATTCTGAGAGAGGATCCCCGCTGAGGTTCTAATTTTGGGCAGGGAGTAATTCCTCATTTTTGGAGACAATTTGGAGGCAAGTTTGGGGCCTATCTTGTCCCTGGCCGCATAGAGTTTGGCGCCGGACCACTGAAGCTGCTTCTCAGCCTCCGTGGTGAGGGCCAAATTTAGTGACAATCTGGCGGATTCCAGCTTAAGTTTTGAGTCCGAGGAGGGAAGTTTCTTATGTTGTTTACTGATGTCCGCAAACTCCTTCTCTAATTTGGCAATGTCTGCCCTTCTTTGTTTTTTGAGGTTGGAGGAGAACTGGATAATTTTGCCCCTTAAAACTGCCTTATGGGCCACCCATAAAGTGGCGGGGGATATGTCGGGGGTATCATTGGTGGTAAAGTAGTCTTCAATATCTTTGGCGAACATGGCACAATTGGTGGGATTGCTCAAGATCGACTCGTTAAGTCGCCATTTAAATACCCGAGATGCTTCCTGCGCTTTTTTAATGAGAAGAATGACCATTGCGCGGTCCGATAAGGGGGAATCCCTGATGCGGGATTGGAGGGCGAGGGGAACCATCCGCGTATGGAGAAATATGTGGTCAATTCTGGCGTAGCTCTGGTGAGGGGCAGAATAATGGGTAAAATCCCGTGATCTAGGATTCAGTTCACGCCAGATATCTACCAAGCCCTCCGAGAAGAGCACTCTAGCTATACGAGTGCTCCGCATGGACGGCCAGCGAAGACGGTTGGCACCCGATTGCGTTTTATCTAGGCTCTGATCTAAGGCCACATTTGAGTCCCCTCCCATAACCAGTATGCCTTCCACGCATGGGAGAATCTCTACGGCTAGCCGATGAAAAAAGGATTCTTGGCCATGGTTCGGGGCGTAGTATGATAGCAGGGAATAGGTCGTGCCATCGATAACTCCTATTAATAAAAGAAATCTACCCTCTGGGTCTTCTATCTTTCTAGTGAGCGTAAAGGAGATATGTTTAGCAAAAAAGATCCCAACTCCTCTAGTTTTATCAGGGGCGTTAGCCAAGTAGAATTGGGGGTATTTGTGGTGGACAAACACTGGTCTATATGATCTAGGGAAGTGAGTTTCCTGAATAAAAAGAATATCAGTGTGTTGGGAGTGATATAAATTAAACAGCTTACGTCTTTTCACAGGAGAATTCAGACCTTGGACGTTATGGGAGGTAATCTTCAAATTACCCCGAGTGGATGTAGACGAGGTCATGGTGAGGTTCGAGATGTAGTATGCTGATCGTTCCAAACTACCTGATGACCGGGACTAGCTTCCGGTCGAGGGGTTTCCTGGTCTCCAAAGGGAAGGTGGTCCTGCTGGGAAAAAAGAGGGGGGCAAGTTCCCCCGGTGATCCAGGAAGAGGAGAGAGAAAGGAAGAGAGGTAAAGGAGGGCCGAAAGAGCAAAACAGGAAATGCAAGAGTCATAAGTGGATAACGAACAACACAGACAAACAAGACACAAACCCCAAACCCCGAGGGAGGATGGGGGCCCCATCCTCCTACCTCCCTGTCCCCAAAGATCCCCAAGGATGGGGGAGTCAGACCCAGTCTGCAAGGGCGCGAATGTCCCATGGAGAGAAGGGTCAATGCACCGCGGGAATCCCGCTCTGGCCTAAGGCCCGCAAATGTGCGCAACAATATGCATAATAATAGAACCTGAATACAAGTGAATGGATGAACCATAAAGCAACAGTGCAAGCATGGTCTTGAGGCCACTGACACAAATGATAAGGGTAGGTCAGTAGCCAGGACCTAAAAGAACATGTTAAGTAAAGACATTAATATAAAAAAATCTCATGTGTGACAAAGCCCAGTCCAGAACCCCTGATCTCGGCAGGAGCGGACCAGGGAAGGAGGGGAAAAAAAAAAAAAAAGAAAAAAATTGTTGTTTTTTTTTTAAAAAAAAAAAAGTGTATATTTGAATGGGGGGTGTGGGGCTTCAAGGGGGGATGGAGGGAAAAAGACAACAGAACCTCCTCCTCCCCTCCCCCACATGGTGAAAGTCGAAGTCGGACAACTTCTTCACAGAGGAAAACTGGAATCCAGGATGTATACGGAGAGGTCATCTAAGAAGGTCTGGCTTCTTTGGCTCTCTTTGGTTGATGCTTCTGCCATGTAGGGACCAGTGGGCTTTGAGGAGAAGGTCGCTTGGAGGAAGAAGAAGGGCGAGATCCCGGTGAGGCAACAGAATCCTGGGATATCAGGCCCAGGCGAAGTAGTAGGCGTTCCCCGTCGGGAAGGGAAGAAAAACCGTGTGTTTTCTGATTATAGACAAAGCTGAGGCGAAATGGGAAGGACCACCAATACTTGACAGAGTGCTGGATAAGGACTTGAACTAGGGGTTTTAAGGAGCGCCGTTTTTGAATGGTGGTGGGTGAGAGGTCGGCAAAGATTTGTATCGGATGCCCTTGGATGATCAGCCGATCAGCGTTTCTCGATAGTTTCATAATGTCCTCCTTCACCTTATAAAAGTGGGGTTTAACGATTATGTCCCGTGGGGAACCATCAGGATTGGGAAGTCTGAGAGCTCTGTGCGCTCTATCTAGTTCTAGGCGATATGGTGGAATATTTGGGATCAAGTCCTTTATAAATGAGATGATTGCCGGTTCCACTTCCTTAACAGATTCAGGTAAACCACGAATTCTGAAATTGTATCTGCGTGATCGGTTTTCCAAATCGTCTATTTTGGACAGAGCCGTATCAAGTTGGTCATGGAGGTCCTGCAGACGGGCAGAGTTTTGGTTCACCCGCGCTACAGTTTGGTCTGATTTCAACTCGATTGCCTCAATTCGGGATCCAATGTTATCTGAGAGGCCGTTTGAGCCAGGCCTTTGGCAAGCATCTTGGAGAAAGTAGACATTAAGTAGGAAAAGTCCTGTTGATTTTGGGAGATATGAGGTGAAGCACCCTGCGGCAGGCTTTGATGAGCAGAGTAGGCCCCATCAGGTGACTGAAGTAATTCGTCCAGGGTCCTCTCCAGCAGGGATACTGTGGATGCTGGGGATAAAATTGTGGCTGTTCCAGGGGCTGTGACCGGGTTTGAGGGAATCAGTCCTGGCTGGGAAGGGGTGGATGGTTCATCTGCTATGTCCTCCTCACCCTCCAGACCGCCATCGTGGTGACTAGAGGTTGCCATCAGGGGACCGCTGGGGTAGGAGGCCTCAGCCTCAAACTGGCGGGAGAGGTCCCTCCGGGCCTGCGATCCAGACATCCGGGGTTCAGATGTTGCACCCAACAGACAGTGAGGCAAGGCAGGTGCTGTCTAGGGGTGAGGGGTTGCTAAGGTCAGTGCTGCGGGTGCTTAAGGGGCCAGAGCGGGACGGGGCCTTCTGGTCAAGCCGCCATCTTGCGCCTACCTGGTCCCCGCTGTCCTCCCAGGCTCCAAGGTTGCTGTGCCGTTCGCTGGTGTGTGGGGAGCTCTGGCCGTGTGGAAAGCTAACTGGCCAACTGCCCAAGCCGCTCGGGAGCGAGCAGCGTGCGACACGATCGGCCGCGCGTCCTCCCTCCGGCGTCCGGTAACTACTAGAGGCCGCGGCTTCGGCCTAGTCGGTAGGCCGCGATTCCGGCGGGCGGTTATCTGCAGGGCAGCTATCCAAGAGGGGTCTCAAACTGACCAGGAGGGAGCGGGGAGCTCGGATTGCTGGATGGCTTGCTTTTATATCGTGAGATGCCGCCGATGGAGGCGGATTTGGGAGCTAGGATGGCGGAGCTCTCCAAAAGACGTCCGTAGCAATGCTCGTGCCGGACACGCCCCCCACTGCGTTACTTTAACTGACAGTTGCGCCATCATGCAACGCTGTACCCTAATAAAATTGATGTCCTTTTTTCTCTTTCGTTCATCGACAGACACTGCCCTCCATAAATCATAGGACTAGGCAGAACAAAAAACACCTGGCTAAGCCCATGGGCCATCCTCAGCTTGTATATAACACCTTCTCTGCTCTAGGTAATCAGTTTTAATCTGTCTAGTCAGGAGTAAGGACCTAGGCTCCCAGCTGGGATCTGAGGTCCTAACAATTTTCTCCTTCCTTACATCTTTTTTGTTTTTCTATCAGGAGATCTACAATCAACTGCTGGGCTGGGCAATCTAGATCCAGTGGTCCCCCCAACCCAGCCTACACGCTGGGTCGGCCACAACATACAGTAGCCTCAAGGACAGAGGCTGGCCCGTGAGTTAAACGTCTCACAGGGTCACATATGACCGGGCTTGGGTCTGAGTCGCAGCGGTCTCTTGGCCGACAGCTCCCCTACTTCAGTGGTGAGGAGTTCTATCTGGAGCGTTACCCACACCATGGAAGGGTAAGTACAGTCCCCTCTCTCCCCTTTTGGTGGTTTTATTTGGGGTGGATGTGGGTAACCTTCCAGGGACGGTCGGACCTGCCTGCGGGTTCACTCTTCCCATCCCTAAATCTCTCACTGAGCAGGGCTTCCCCCAATCCCATTCCCCCCTGTCTGGACCTAGAGTCTGGTGGAGGTCCCAGGGCAGAGAATGCAGCAGAGACATCTGGGGTCTTCCCCACTATGCCCACTCTGTAAGAGTCCTGGGATAGTGTGTAGGAGACCCCTAGGCCCTGCTGTTTGCATTGTAGGTGTAGTGCAGGGGGGTCCTAGTGCAGAGACTGGTGCAGAGTGCACAGCAGAGTCTCCCCTAAGTGTGTGTATTACCTTCAGAGGGGTCCCCCTGCAGAGGTGCAGCATTGCAGAGGGTGCAGTAAAGATCCTGGCAGCATGCTTCAGTGTTTGTAGCTGATGGTGGCCATTTTCCCTTAGTCTGGCTGGTCTCTGGTTGGTGGCCACGTTTGTGTAGCCGGAGGATGTCATGGATGCCATTTCCCTTAGTCTGGGAGATGCTGGAGACAACTGAAGCCTCATGGAGATGCCAAAGCTCCTCCTCTTCCTCCTTAGTTTCCTCTTCTTGTGCCTGGGACACATGAACAGGGATAGCGTCCATAACGAAGCTAGGTTCGAATTCTTGGCGGTCCTCCGGTCGGTAGGGTGAGTCTTTGGGGGTCCCTATTATCTCTCTCTCTGCTGATAGGTATCCTAAACCTTGAGGGGATCCTTTAGTGGTGCCAAAATATCATTTTTTTATACTGCAAGGTCTTCCTTTCCTTATGGGGCCTCAGGGTCACATCTCCCCCACTGACCCCCTCATGGAGATGGCAGGTCCCTCGGAACCTCAGCTTTCCATGATTGCACTGGCGGTGGTCCTGCAGTCCTTAGTGTCCAGGGTGGAAGTGGCGTGTGGGCAAAGGCCCAGGAGGAAGCATCAAAAAGGGAAGGGGTTAACACCAGGGGCAAACAAAGGGTTAAATGTGCACCAAGGGGGTGCTTTCCCAGGATTGAGATGAGACAGAATGGGAGCCAAAGCGAAAGCAGACTTGAGGGCCTTGAAAGCTTGGATAGCAGAAGGCGTCCAATTGTGGGGATCGCTGCCCCTCTTGGTCAGATCTGAGATAGGTCTGGCCAAAGAGGAAAAGTTCCTGATAAATTTCTGAGTAGTTGGCAAACCCAAGGAAATGCTGAATGGAGACCACTAGGGCGAGGCCATGGTAGAACAGCCAAAACCTTCTGAGGGTCCATAGAGAACTCCTCAGCAGAAATGATGTAGCCCAAGAAGGCACCTGAGGCAGATGTAATTCACATTTCTCAGGCTTACAGAAAAGCTTATTCTCACGTAACTGTTGCAGCACCCATCTGACATCCAGGTAGTGAGATTCCGAGTAAATCAAGATGTCATTCAAATAGACTACCACGCATTGCTGCAACATATACGCTGCCCTTAGGTCAAACTTGGTAAAGACTGTTGCTCCCTTGAGGTGGTCGAACAATTCAGTAAGCAACAGAATCGAGTATGCATTCTTGACCGTAATGCGATTAAGACCCTTATAATCAATGCAAGGGCTTAACTCACCCCCCCATTTGCAAATCAAAAAATCCGGCACCCGCTGAAGAAGTGGACTTGCAAATGTGCCCTCGGGCAAGCGCATCCACCACATACTGCTCCATGGCCTTATCCTCCGCAACCGAGAGTGGATAAACCCTGCCATGAGGGGGAATGGCACCAGGTTGCAAGTCTATGGGACAATCGTATGGAGATGAGGGGAAGAATACCAGCGCACACCTTGTCAAATACATCTTCATACTCATGATATTCAGTAGGCAATACTGAATCTTAGGAGGTACAAAGTACCTTAACAGGCCCATGGATAAAAACAGTGCCACACTGTGGAGACCAAGAGAGGATCTCAACCGACTAGTAGTGTGGGGGTTATATAACCTGGAAACAGGCTGACTCCCTGTGAACAGCCCCTATAGCCATGTCAACTGGAACAGTCTCGTGGGTAACCTGTGCCGGTTGCAGGGGTCTGCCAACAATCATCTCGATGACCAGTGGAGCAACACGGAGCTGCAAGGGTATAGAATTTGCAGCAGCAAACGTACTGTCAATAAAGTAACCGCCAGCACCAGAGGCTATCAACGCCTGGGTAACCATCAAGCCTGCTGCCCAGGAGAGAACAACTGTGATTAGCGGTTTATCTCACCAGGAAACGGGGGATGAGGAAATTCCAATTAAGATCTGCCCCTGACAGGATCTTAGGTGCGAGTGTTTCCCGGATGGGTACAGTCAGGTCCATAAATATTGGGACATCTACACAATTCTAATCTTTTTGGCTCTATACACCACCACAATGGATTTGAAATGAAACAAACAAGGTGTGCTTTAACTGCAGACTTTCAGCTTTAATTTGAGGGTATTTATATCCAAATCAGGTGAACAGTGTAGGAATTACAACAGTTTGTATATGTGCCTCCCACTTTTTAAGGGACCAAATGTAATGGGACAGATTAACAATCATAAATCAAACTTTCACTTTTTAATACTTGGTTGCAAATCCTTTGCAGTCAATTACAGCCTGAAGTCTGGAACGCATAGACATCACCAGACGCTGGGTTTCATCCCTGGTGATGCTCTGCCAGGCCTCTACTGCAACTGTCTTCAGTTCCTGAAAAAACAAATTTAAACCCGCGCTGCACAATAGTGAGAAATTATTCAGTGAAAAAAACTGTGAGAGTGTGCAGCTGCTGCAAACACTAAGAAATTCTTAGAAAAAATGAATGAAAACAAATTTATGCAGCGCTAGCAACAAATTAGTGACAAAAATTATTTAAAATGAAACCAATCTATATCATGTAAATTCAATATGTAATGATAAATATATCAATCACATTAAAGTGCATAAATTCCTATAATAATAAATTAAAGTGCATAATTAAACTAAAGAATTAATAAATATATATTCAAAGTGTAAGATTTAAAGTGCATAAATAGTGGAATAAAGTCCTTATTGATGATCCAAAAAGGTGCCAAAGTGCCAAGTAAATAAAGGTGCTTATAAGGTGAAGGTGCCCTCTTGGTTCCCCACTCACCGGAATTAGATTGTATAAAAGCCCTTGATTTTATTGCACATTTGCCCAGGATCAGATGTGGGATTCCTCCGATGTGTCCTCCGTGTTGAAATCGTTCCCGATAACACCTCACGGCTCTCCTCCAGAGTTCAGCACCGCCAGCTCTTCCATCAGCCAGGAATGACATCCACACCACCGCCCTCTTGCACCTGGGACATCGACACAATTCTAATCTTTTTGGTGCTATACACCACCACAATGGATTTGAAATGAAACAAACAAGATGTCCTTTAACTGCAGACTTTCAGCTTTAATTTGAGGGTATTTACATCCAAATCAGGTGAACGGTGTAGGAATTACAATAGTTTGTATATGTGCCTCCCACTTTTTAAAGGACCAAAAGTAATGGGACAATTGACTGCTCAACTGTTCCATGGCCAGGTGTGTGTTATTCCCTCATTATCCCATTTACAAGGAGCAGATAAAAGGTCCAGAGTTCATTTCAAGTGTGCTATTTGTATTTGGAATCTGTTGCTGTCAACTCCCAATATGAGATCCAAAGAGCTGTCACTATCAGTGAAGAAAGCCATCATTAGGCTGAAAAAACAAAACAAACCCATCAGAGAGATAGCAAAAACATTAGGTGTGGCCAAATCAACTGTTTAGAACATCCTTAAAAAGAAAGAACGCACCGGTGAGCTCAGCAACACCAAAAGACCCAGAAGACCATGGAAAACAACTGTGGTGGCTGACCGAAGAATTCTTTCCCTGGTGAAGAAAACACCCTTCACAGCAGTTGGCCAGATCAAGAACACTCTCCAGGAGGTAGGTGTATGTGTGTCAAAGTCAACAATCAAGAGAAGACTTCACCAGAGTAAATACAGAGGGTTCACCACAAGATGTAAACCAGGGGTCCTTGAACATTTTAAACAGGGGGCCAGTTCACGGTCCCTTAGACACTGTTGGGGGCCGGACTATAGTTTGAAATAAAATATGAACGAATTCCAATGCGCATATTTTATTTGTAGTGCACAAAAAAACAGAAAAAACAATATAATATTTATTGTTTTACTTATATATATATGACCACAGTGTGCCCCCTTTCAATGCAGAGTGACCACAGCGTGCCCCCTTTCAATGCAGAGTGACCACAGCGTTCCCCCTTTCAATGCAGAGTGACCACAGCGTGCCCCCTTTCAATTCAGAGTGACCACAGCATGCCCCCTTTCAATGCAGAGTGACAACAGCATGCCCCCTTCAATGCAGAGTGACCACAGTGTGCCCTATCAATGCAGAGTGACCACAGCGTGCCCCCATCATTGCAGAGTGACCACAGCGTGCCCCCTTTCAATGCAGATTGACCACAGCGTGCCCCCTTTCAATGCAGAGTGACCACAGCGTGCCCCCTTTCAATGCAGAGTGACCACAGCATGCCCCCTTTCAATGCAGAGTGACCACAGCGTGCCCCCTTTCAATGCAGAGTGACCACAGCGTGCCCCCTTTCAATGCAGAATGACCACAGCGTGCCCCCTTTCAATGCAGAGTGACCACAGCGTGCCCACTTCAATGCAGAGTGACCACAGCATGCCCCTTTTTAATGCAGAGTGACCACAGCGTGCCCCCTTCAATACAGAGTGACCACAGCGTGCCGTGCCCCCTTCAATGCAGAGACCAGTGCACTTACCTGCAGCAGCAGCTTCTCCTCAGACCCCCACGTCTCCTCGAGTCCTCCCGCCTCCTCCTCGGCCAATGGCATGGGTTCGCCTTTCGGCCAATCAGGAAGCGGTCTCGGACCCGCTTCTGAATTGGCCAGGAGGAGAATCTGTGTGACAATAGCGAATTTTAAAAAGGGAAGGGTTTTTGTAGTGTCCAACACATGACGGACCCAGACCCTAAATGACAGGAGCCCTACACCAAGGAGTTGGTCTCTACCTCCTCATTAAGGCCCCCAGGTACTAAAGTATCCAATGTGTATATCCAAAAAGCTTCTCTTTGACAAAGCTGTTTAAAACGTTGTGCTGTTGAAGGGGTAGCAGGTATTGATTCTAAAATCCAGACTTTTAACCCTAAAGAAGAATGGTCATGGTGGGTCAGAAAATGACAGGGGACACTGTGTTTGTCATCACCTGCTTCGACAAACCTGATACCCACTAAATGTGCAAGCGTGTATTTAGGATTCGTTTTCTAGAATTGGACACTACAAAAACCCTTCCCTTTTTATTATGACATTTTAATACTCTAATATTTAAATTTATTATATACCCATCTGGTGCTTATTACACCTTTATTCCCATATAGTTTTTAATGCGATAGATTTTATGTCATTTTATGTATTTTAGTATATGAGAGTTGTGTTTTTTACAGTGCAACACATTTTTTCATGTGTACATGTGTTTTTTAGTGAAGGTTGCGAGAGTGTATATACATGTCAGGTGTATACGCATATGACTCCCCTTCTTTTCATTTAATTGGCGTCAGCTCCATTCACTTCATTTTATTCCATCTATTTTCACATATAATCAGGGTTAATAATCATTTTCTTATTTAATTATTTTCTTATTTATCCATTATTCATTATCATTTATATTTTATGATTATATTATTTTTATTTTTATTTTTATTTTGTATTTTAAATTTTTCATTTTCATTTTTATTCACATATTCCTTTCATTTTTTTCATTTCTTTCTATTTAATTTTTTCATATACAGTATATATATATATTCTTTCATTTTTATTCATTTCCATTTCATTATTATTAGGATCGGCCCTAGATACATTGTTTCCACTAGCAGGTTTTTAATTTAGCATGTATTTCAATCAGCATGTATTTCTTCTGTATTTCTCCTGTATTGTATCATATGACCACTCCTATGTATACTCCTACTTATACTTACCATCACCTATGATCTATTCTCAGTTAATACTACCTCTCCCTATAAAATGCCCCTCTTCAAGATGGCGTTTCTAGAGGCCTGAGGAAGGAGCGCATGCTTCGACAACGCGTCGCCTACGTCATCACGCCCCACGCTCTACGCTTCACTCCCAAAACGGAAGTCCGCCGCCGGAAGCGCTGCAAGTGTCCCCAGGGTCTGGATAACGCCGATCCCCATGGCTAGACATGGATCTACGGAGTGCATCAGTTCCTTTCCCCCCAGGCATTTGGACCAACCGATCCCCTGAGATGTATATCCACTGCTGTTTTACCTCTTGTACATTGTGAGTACCCAGTATGGTGAATTTTTAATAAACACCGAGTCATATTACACTTAGAGTGGCGCTGTCTTCTCTCCTAGTACCCTGCAAGTTCATCTTCTCCACTTGTGACAAAGCTGCCTTCAAGTGTTCACAGACCTGTTGTGTTTATGGACTTTATGGACTCTTCAGATATTATTTAGGTCCTTTATTGTCCTACATGTCCCCATAGTAGGTCTATTGAGGGTCACCTCTAAGTCCTTGTTGCGCCAGTACACCCTCGTTGTTTTTTTGCCTATTGTAAGAAGCTCACTGTGCTGCATAGGATTGGAGGCGACCGCAATATTGCCGATTATTTGTGGATACTCAAAGATATTGTGGTCATTACTATATGTTTTTAATTTTTGCCTTTATTCCATGTTTTCTGTTATACCAGTCACTAGCTCATTGGTTCAATCATTTAGTGATGGTACAGTGTATTTCTAGTTAGTGTCCCGATCCTTTTTCTTTTTTTCCCCCCCTTTCTCCCCCTTTTTTTTTTTATGATGGAATTTTTGGACTCAGTGGAGTCAGCTAAATTTGAAAATCTGGACTAATTGTATGACCTTTTTCCTCCAGATTTGTTTTTACCCAATTTTAAGATCCCATCCCATAATTTAAGGGAGTGTAGTGCCCAATTCAGGAAAATTGAACAACTAATCACATCAGCCAATCACCAATGGTGGGACAAGTTTTTTCTCAATCAATACATTCTTCATATGATTTCCCCTAGAGGACTTAGAGTCCTCAAAACATGTCCTTTCCTCTCTGCAGCTTTGAGTAAAGAATGGTGTCAGGTGTCCGAATTTTGCACCCGTAAGTGGATGCAACTAATAATCCAACAGAGGGATACCAAATATGCTGAGGACATCAGTTTACTCAAAGAACTAATACTAACCCTAGTTGCCACATCACCACATCTGCCCAGTTCTTGGTTGCGCACTTTGAAGGTGCACACCAAGAAAAAAGAAGATGAGGAATTAAAAACCAAACTAGGCAAAATACGCCGTGACTTGGAGGATTATAATTTGGACCGGGTATTAAATTGGAAGAAAAATAGAGGCCCCCTTTCACATATACCATCCCTTATGGAATGACACCTGCCAGTGACCTCCAGTTGTGGGAAGGAACCTTCCCTTCAACAAATCAATAGTCATGTCCCTCCTCTCGTACCCCCTAATGGGTTCAAGTCCAAATGCAATAGACCATACACCCATCCAAACCCACTGACCCCATCACTTAGGAGTGTTGTTCATGACCATTCTCCTTCTGTTTCCAATTCCATTAGGCCCAAATCACAGCAAATACGTAGATCCAGACCAAAAGCCCCTATTGTTAGTTCCACTCAGAGTAGTAACAGGACTTCAGAGACTGTTCCTTCTGAAAATCCTGTTTCGGTATCCTCCCTTACCAGAGATACTTTTTGCTCATCTCCTCCTCCTCCTCCCCCAATGGATAAAGAGATTGGTCAGGTCATCTCTGGAGAGGCTGTGATGCCAGTGCCTGTTTCTAGCCCTTTACCCTGTTTAGATGTTCCAAGTGGTCCGGATCATGTTAGTCCCCACATACATACCATTAGTGATCCATTTACCTGTTGTCCGGACCCTAATCTGTTAGACCAGAATTTTTTAGGCCACACCCCTCTGCTTGCCCACGTCAAGCGAAAGCTAGACGTAGAGGCAAGCGGGGGGGAAGACGTTCTCATCAGAAAAAGGCTCCGACTAGTGAGACGATGAAAATATTCAATCTCTCCTCACATGTTTTGTCAGAGGCAGAAACATCTTTACTCCGTAGAGGCCTCAATTTTGCTCCATCTTCCTCTCCTAATCCGTTTACACTTTTCAAGGACCTCAATAGTTTCATACGTTTGTTGACTCTCAAACGTCATTTTAGTATACAGGCCATTAAACAGAATGCTGGTATCCGGTTAGATTCCCCAGTGGAGGAGACCCAACTATGTCCTCAATTGGACGCCATTGGCCAACAGCTGCTGGAGGAACTCTACATCAGTGATGATGATGAGGATTTGGCCCTGTTTACCCAGCACCCTTCCACATCTCCGCCTGTGCAACATACGGGCTTACGTCCAAAATCTAATTTTACTCCAGTGCAGTCCAAGGGTCCTTATGTGCAAACTTTTTACCAGGTTGTATTTACCGAGATTAAAAATATGTGCCATGTGGACAACAACCACAAACACAAAAAACAAACCTCTTTGTATAACAATTTTAATTTGACTCCTAGTGAAAGGAAAGCCCTCACAGATTTGTCCAAGGGCCATAATTTGGTTATAAGAACAGCTGATAAAGGGGGAGGCATTGTCATTCAAGACAAAGATGATTATCTTAGGGAAGCCCAGCGTTTATTATCAGACAGTACCACCTATTGCAAACTTAGCTGTGACCCTTTGCCAGGTTACATCTTGGAGGCCAAAACATTACTTGATAAGGCGAAAGAGGAGGGGACAATCAACAAAACAGAATATGCGTTTTTTCTTAGAGATTTTTACGCAATGCCTTACTTTTATCATATCCCCAAGGTCCATAAGGACCTAACCAATCCGCCTGGGAGGCCCATAGTGGCGTCTATGGAAAGCATTACCAATTCTTTCTCCTTATATGTGGACCAGTTTCTTCAGCCTTTGGCACAGGATCTGCCTTCATATATATGGGATGGAGTGCATTTATTAGAACTTTTGGCACCTTATCATTGGGAACCCACTTACATGTGGGCATCTCTGGACGTCAATTCCCTGTATACTAGCATCCCCCATTTGGTTGGTCTCCAAGCAGTTTCCCTCTTTCTGCACAATAGTTCCAATATTAATCCGGCACAGGCCCAGTTTGTTTTGGATGCCACATGTTTTTGTCTCAAACATAATTATTTTGAATTTGAAGGGTCTTTTTACCTACAGACCAATGGCACAGCGATGGGGGCAAATTTTGCCCCCAGTTACGCTAACCTGACCATGGGTATGTGGGAATCCCACTATGTCTTGAGGAATAACCCTTTTACCTCCCATCTGATATTCTATGGGAGGTATATTGATGACATAGTAGTCATTTGGGATGGCCCACAGTCCACGTTCTTGGATTTTGTCCAACATTGCAATTCAAATTCGTACAATTTGTCCTTCACCTCTGTATCTAGTCCATCGGAATTGGCCTTCCTGGATCTGTTGTTGTACCACAGAGAAGGAAGAATCGAAGCCAAAAATTATACCAAGCCAACAGCGGGCAACTCGTTCCTTCATTTCAACAGCTGCCACCACCCTAGGTGGATTCAAAATATTTCAAAAAGCCAGTACTGTAGGTTAAGGAGGAATTGTACGAATAATGAAGATTATTTGGAACAGAGTGGGCACTTGAGAACTAAATTTATCGAAAAATCCTTTCCTGAAACTCTGGTAGATACTGCACATAACCTGTATTTGAAAGGTCCCTTGGCAAAGAATACCAATAAATCTGATATACAGTCCAATGGCCCACTATTGTTACACAGTTTCATAATAAGTTCAGGAAGATGGAAAAATTGATTACAAAACATTGGTCTATCCTTTTGGAAGACCCACATTTGAGGGATAGTCTACCCCCTAGGCCAAAAATCACCTATAGGAGAGCCAGGAACATCAAAAGTATGGTGGCCCCGAGCAAATTAAAAAGCATTCCTCTTACATCCCATTTGAACCTCATTCCGTTAGTGGGCATGTTCCAGTGTCGGAAAAAACTTTGCCTGACATGTAAACATGTGACCCACGGGCAAAAAGAGTATATCATTAAAGGCCAAACTTATCCAATTAAAAAATTCTTTAACTGCTCTACAGAATTTGTGGTGTATTGCTTAACATGCCCTTGTGGCCTGTTTTATGTTGGGAGGACCATTCATACACTTAGGAAAAGGTTCGGAGAACATCGAAGGTTTGTCGAAGCAGGTGATGACAAACACAGTGTCCCCCGTCATTTTCTGACCCACCATGACCATTCTTCTTTAGGGTTAAAAGCAGTGGTGGGATTCAGCCGGTTCACACCGGTTCCATAGAACCGGTTGCTAACTTTCTGCAAGTTCGCAGAACCGGCTGAATCCCTCTGCGCGTCTGAGGACGAGCAGGACAATTGAATGTCCCGCGCTCGGGCAGACATGGCGCCACGGCCCGCCCATTCTGTGACAATAGCGAATGAGAATTCGCTATTGTCACATGATCCTCCTCCTGGCCAATCAGGGAGCGGGTCCTCCCGCTTCCTGATTGGCCGAAAGGCAAACACCGTGCCGTTGGACGAGAAGGAGGCTCCGCTGGAGGACTCGGAGACGCGGGGAGCCGACTGCGAGACCTTCCGTGAGGTAAGTGCATGGGTCTCGCGGGGGGGGATCGCTGGCACTCTGCAATTGGGGGCAATGTTGTGGCTGGCACTCTGCAATTGGGGGCAATGTTGTGGCTGGCGCTCAGCAATTGGGGGCAATGTTGTGGCTGGCGCTCTGCAATTGGGGGCAATGTTGTGGCTGGCGCTCTGCAATTGGGGGCAATGTTGTGGCTGGCACTCTGCAATTGGGGGCAATGTTGTGGCTGGCACTCTGCAATTGGGGGCAATGTTGTGGCTGGCGTTATGCAATTGGGGGCAATGTTGTGGCTGGCGCTCTGCAATTGGGGGCAATGTTGTGGCTGGCACTCTGCAATTGGGGGCAATGTTGTGGCTGGCGTTATGCAATTGGGGGCAATGTTGTGGCTGGCGCTCTGCAATTGGGGGCAATATTGTGGCTGGCGCTCTGCAATTGGGGGCAATGTTGTGGCTGGCGCTCTGCAATTGGGGGCAATGTTGTGGCTGGCGCTCTGCAATTGGGGGCAATGTTGTGGCTGGCACTCTGCAATTGGGGGCAATGTGTTGGCTGGCGTTATGCAATTGGGGGCAATGTTGTGGCTGGCGCTCTGCAATTGGGGGCAATGTTGTGGCTGGCACTCTGCAATTGGGGGCAATGCTGTGGCTGGCACTCTGCTATTTGGGGCAATGCTGTGGCTGGCACTCTGAAATTGGGGGCAATGCTGTGGCTGGCACTCTGCAATCATTAGGGGCAATGCTGTGGCTGGCACTCTGCAATCATTGGGGGCAATGTTGTGGCTGGCACTATGCAATTGGGGGCAATGTTGTGGCTGGCACTCTGCAATTGGGGGCAATGTTGTGGCTGGCACTCTGCAATTGGGGGCAATGTTGTGGCTGGCACTCTGCAATTGGGGGCAATGCTGTGGCTGGCACTCTGCAATTGGGGGCAATGCTGTGGCTGGCACTCTGCAATTGGGGGCAATGCTGTGGCTGGCACTCTGCAATCATTAGGGGCAATGCTGTGGCTGGCACTCTGCAATCATTGGGGGCAATGCTGTGGCTGGCACTCTGCAATCATTGGGGGCAATGCTGTGGCTGGCACTCTGCAATCATTGGGGGCAATGCTGTGGCTGGCACTCTGCAATCATTGGGGGCAATGCTGTGGTCACTGTGCATTGAAAGGGGGGCACGCTAGTCTCTCTGCATTGAAAGGGGGGCACGCTGGTCACTGTGCATTGAAAGGGGGGCACGCAGCGCTGGTCACTGTGCATTGAAAGGGGGGCACGCAGCGCTGGTCACTGTGCATTGAAAGGGGGGCACGCAGCGCTGGTCACTGTGCATTGAAAGGGGGCATGCTGGTCACTGTGCATTGAAAGGGGGGCACGCTGGTCACTGTGCATTGAAAGGGGGGCACGCTGGTCACTGTGCATTGAAAGGGGGCACACTGGTCTCTCTGCATTGAAAGGGGGGCACGCTGGTCACTGTGCATTGAAAGGGGGGCACGCTGGTCACTGTGCATTAAAGGGGGCATGTACACTGGTCACTGTGCATTGAAAGGGGGCACGCTGGTCACTGTGCATTGAAAGGGGGCACGCTGGTCTCTCTGCATTGAAAGGGGGCACGCTGGTCACTGTGCATTGAAAGGGGGCACGCTGGTCACTGTGCATTGAAAGGGGGCACGCTGGTCATTCTGCTGGGAAAGTCGGAACTGGTTACTAAAATTTTTGAATCCCACCACTGGTTAAAAGTCTGGATTTTAGAATCAATACCTGCTACCCCTTCAACAGCACAACGTTTTAAACAGCTTTGTCAAAGAGAAGCTTTTTGGATATACACATTGGATACTTTAGTACCTGGGGGCCTTAATGAGGAGGTAGAGACCAACTCCTTGGTGTAGGGCTCCTGTCATTTAGGGTCTGGGTCCGTCATGTGTTAGGTTAGGGTTACTCTTTATGGGGTGGGTGTTGATGCCCCCCTGATACCCACTACATGTGCAAGCGTGTATTTAGGATTCGTTTTCTAGAATTGGACACTACAAAAACCCTTCCCTTTTTATTATGACATTTTAATACTCTAATATTTAAATTTATTATATACCCATCTGGTGCTTATTACACCTTTATTCCCATATAGTTTTTAATGCGATAGATTTTATGTCATTTTATGTATTTTAGTACACGAGAGTTGTGTTTTTTACAGTGCAACACATTTTTTCATGTGTACATGTGTTTTTTAGTGAAGGTTGCGAGAGTGTATATACATGTCAGGTGTATACGCATATGACTCCCCTTCTTTTCATTTAATTGGCGTCAGCTCCATTCACTTCATGTTATTCCATCTATTTTCACATATAATCAGGGTTAATAATCATTTTCTTATTTAATTATTTTCTTATTTATCCATTATTCATTATCATTTATATTTTATGATTATATTATTTTTATTTTTATTTTGTATTTTTAATTTTTCATTTTCATTTTTATTTTTATTCACATATTCCTTTCATTTTTTTCATTTCTTTCTATTTAATTTTTTCATATATATATATATATATATATATACTTTCATTTTTATTCATTTCCATTTCATTTTTCATTATTATTAGGATCGGCCCTAGATACATTGTTTCCACTAGCAGGTTTTTAATTAGCATGTATTTCAATCAGCATGTATTTCTTCTGTATTTCTCCTGTATTGTATCATATGACCACTCCTATGTATACTCCTACTTATACTTACCATCACCTATGATCTATTCTCAGTTAATACTACCGTTCAGGTGTCCTTAGTTAGGCATCCAGCATATCGGACTTTCTTTAGGACCCTGCGGTAGTCGAGTGTCCTCTCCCTATAAAATGCCACTCTTCAAGATGGCGTTTCTAGAGGCCTGAGGAAGGAGCGCATGCTCCGACAACGCGTCGCCTACGTCATCACGCCCCACGCTCTACGCTTCACGCCCAAACCGGAAGTCCGCCGCCGGAAGCGCTGCAAGTGTCCCCAGGGTCCGGATAACGCCGATCCCCACGGCTAGACACGGATCTTCGGAGTGCATCAGTTCCTTTCCGCCCAGGCATTTGGACCAACCGATCCCCTGAGATATATATCCACTGCTGTTTTACCTCTTGTACATTGTGAGTACCCAGTATGGTGAATTTTTAATAAACACCGAGTCATATTACACTTAGAGTGGCGCTGTCTTCTCTCCTAGTACCCTGCAAGTTCATCTTCTCCACTTGTGACAAAGCTGCCTTCAAGTGTTTACAGACCTGTTGTGTTTATGGACTTTATGGACTCTTCAGATATTATTTAGGTCCGTTATTGTCCTACATGTCCCCATAGTAGGTCTATTGAGGGTCACCTCTAAGTCCTTGTTGCGCCAGTACACCCTTGTTGTTTTCATGATCCAAAGCATACCACCTCATCAGTGAAGCATGGTGGTGGTAGTGTCATGGCGTGGGCATGTATGGCTGCCAATGGAACTGGTTCTCTTGTATTTACTGATGATGTGACTGCTGACAAAAGCAGCAGGATGAATTCTGGTGTGTTTCGGGCAATATTATCTGCTCATATTCAGCCAAATGCTTCAGAACTCATTGGACGGCGCTTCACAGTGCAGATGGACAATGACCCGAAGCATACTGCGAAAGCAACCAAAGAGTTTTTTTAAGGGAAAGAAGTAGAATGTTATGCAATGGCCAAGTCAATCACCTGACCTGAATCCGATTGAGCATTCATTTCACTTGCTGAAGACAAAACTGAAGGGAAAATGCCCCAAGAACAAGCAGGAATTGAAGACCGTTGCAGTAGAGGCCTGGCAGAGCATCACCAGGGATGAAACCCAGCATCTGGTGATATCTATGCGTTCCAGACTTCAGGCTGTAATTGACTGCAAAGGATTTGCAACCAAATATTAAAAAGTGAAAGTTTGATTTATGATTGTTAATCAGTCCTATTACTTTTGGTCTCTTAAAAAGTGGGAGGCACATATACAAACTGTTGTAATTCCTACACTGTTCACCTGATTTGGATGTAAATACCCTCACATTAAAGCTGAAAGTCTGCAGTTAAAGCACATCTTGTTTGTTTCATTTCAAATACACTGTGGTGGTGTATAGAGCTAAAAAGATTAGAATTGTGTCGATGTCCCAATATTTATGGACCTGACTGTGTGTATGTATATATATATATATATATATATATATATATATATAATTTCAAATACAAATCCACATCCCATCTTCAGTTAAGGCCAAGAGGGATGTGGGTCTGTAATCTGAAAATCCAGTAGACCTTACACTCTAATACGCAGTATCTATCTCCATTCCACGTTGCCAGCAATACTCTCTCAACACCATCAAAGCTGAAAGAACTCCTATTGCCTTTATGAACATCCCTGAAGTGTTTGAATACAGTGGAGATGATTTTAGCATTTTCATTTATACTATCACAGTAATGTTCTGCTATGCGGGAACGAAGTGGAAGAATCATACAACCAACGTACTGCAAACTACACGCAGTGTATTGGATTAGATAAACAACATAATCTGTATCACAATTGATGTATTCCTGTATTTTGAACTCTTCCTTAGTGTTGGCAGAAACAAAACTCTTGGATACAGTATTTGTGCGGCAATATCTACAAGTCTTGAGTCCACATTTATAAGAACCCGGATAGGATAACCACGTTTTTTCGACTTTTTATTATCAAGGGACACAAGACTTGGTGAAAAAAAAAACGTTTTAATCTTTATATTAATTTAGCAGTGCTATCACATAGTTTTATCTATTTTTATCTTAAAGGGACACTACCACCAAAAAATTAAATGTTCCAGTGGCATACCAAGGAGGAGAGTGGAGGAGAGAGAAGACAGCCGCATCACATCTTCACACAGGACAGCGTCCCCCACTGTTTCAGCTTTAATTTGAATTGCCGGGTGCTGCTGTCAATCAAAGCCCCGCCTCCTTGTTTGACTCCTTTGATAGACAACACACTTGTCCAATGGCAGGACGTGTGCTGTCTGTCATAGGTAGGAGCCGATCCAGAAAGCGGGACTTGTGTGACGCGGGAGCCCGGTGATTCAAATTAAAGCTGAAACAGTGGGGGAAGCCGGCCTGTGTGAAGATGTGATGCGGCTCTTCTCTCTCTCCTCCGCTCTCCTCCCTGATCCCCTGCACTGGTGATGCTGCATTCCTGGGCACTGAGGAGGCTGCATTCCTGGGCACTGGTGAGGCTGCATTCCTGGGCACTGCTGAGGCCGAATTCCTGGGCACTGATGAGGCTGCATTGCTGGGCATTGATGAGGATGCATTGCTGGGCACAGGTGAGACTAGATTTTTGGGCGCAGGTGAGACTGCATTCCTGGGCACTGCTGAGGCCAAATTCCTGGGCACTGATGAGGCTGCATTGCTGGGCACTGATGAGGATGCATTGCTGGGCACTGGTGAGACTAAATTGCTGGGCACTGGTGAGGCTGCATTGCTGGACACTGGTGAGACTAAATTGCTTGCCACTGGTCAGGCTGCGTTGCTGGGCACTGGTGAGGCTGCATTGGATGGGCACTGGTGAGGCTGCATTGCTGGGCACTGGTGAGGTTGCATTGCTGGGCACTGGTGAGGCTGCATTGCTGGGCATCAGTGAGGCTGTGTAGATGGGCACTGATGAGGCTGCATAGATGGGCACTGGTCGGGCTGCATTGGGTGGGCACTGGTCAGGCTGCATTGGGTGGGCACTGGTCAAGCTGCATTCCTAGGCACATGTCAGGCTACACTGCTAGGCACTGGTCAGGCTGCATTGGATGGGCACTAGTCAGGCTGCATTGGATGGGCCCTGGGCAGGCTGCATTGGATGGGCCCTGGGCAGGCTACATTGGATGGGCCTTGGACACTCAGGCTGCATTGGATGGGCACTGGTGAGGCTGCATTGGAAGGGCACTGGTGAGGGTACATTGGAAGGGCACTGGTGAGGTTGCATTGGAAGGGCACTGGTGACGCTGCATTGCTGAGCACTGGTCAAGCTGCATAGATGGACACAGCTGAGACTTGCATTCTTTATGTAGTTCACTCCTGAATTCTGCACTCTGTTTTTCTCTATCTTATCTTAATAACATTTGGTAGTCATATCTCAAAAATTCTAAGAAGTATCTTTTTTTTTTTTAAGGAGGAAATGTGAGAAATAACATGTATATCATACAATAATTGTATAAACACATAGCACATATACTGCATATATAATTTGAGGAAAATATGCTTATACAATAGTTTACCATTTGCCAATAAAAACAAAATATGTCCCAGATTTCATTTTAAAAATCTGGTCCCCTTATATTAGAGCTATATGTAAACACCCCCTCATCTTGCCTTAGTTCTAGTGTAGCATCTGTCTCGCTGCTACCATCCTCAGTGTAATTAAGGAAATATTTTTTTTAATATATTTCTAATGAATTTATTGACATCGAGGAGGGTAGAAAAGACATTTAAGTGAAAAGTTGGGGCAAAAGACAGGCCCCCTGATAGCAAGGAAAGATCAGAATCAGTAAGAGGAAAATCTGACAGATTGACAAAGTTGGTAGCCGGCGAAATCTGACTGTCTATGGTTATTTCTTGTGGGTCTTCTTCAGAATAATCTTTTTACTTCTCTTTCGCCTGCCCCCTGTGTGTCTTTTTTTCTTTTGTCTTTTGCTGACTGTGGATGCTTGAAGTAACTTAGGGGTGGATCGTTTTGGATGTTTTATTGGCACCATCATCCCGTGAAGAAACAGAGCTTACTGAGCTTCTCGAATCTGGAGTATACTTAGCTCTCCCAGCATCCGGTATTTCAGATGGAGAATCCGATGTATCAGGTGAGCTGAAACTTCACTTTTATGGCATGCATCACGTCTGTGTTTCCACCTTTTTTATTTCTGTTTTTTAAAACTGAACACATTTTAAGTGCTGAATATATCCTGTTCCCACCGACCCAAATCATAAACCACATCCATTTGGTAACCTTTCACATCTCTAAGGTATTTGGATCTTTTTGTATTCATTATACAGTTTTCTAGATCAGTAATGGAATCCAACAGTTTTTTATTCAACTTTTCGTGAACCGCCAATTGTACAAACTTGTCGAAGGAGGCTCTACATGTTTTTACATCTATAGTTGCAGATTCTAAAGCTGACTCCTCATATGTTATAATTAACTTCGTAAGTTCAAACACTTGGATAAAATGTCATCCCGTAACCAATAATTCAGAGTAGATAGTGGAAGGGATCTTTTTTACTCTGAGTCTCCATGGGATCATGCTCTCATCCACATATAACTTTATACCCGCCAAATCCCACCAAACTCTAACTTTATTTTTCATGGCATGTACAGTAGCAGTTTCTTCCACATTGCATGCAGTATCCAAAGGTATCATACCTTTATCCCTGGTGAAAACTTGCAATACCTTAGTTTGGCGATCTTCAAGAGAAATTTTTTTGCAGAGATGTCCTTGCTGTCCTTGTTCCATGGCTGTGTGCGCACTCATTAAATCAAAAATCCACAACAGGAGAAGCCGACCAAGTCTGAAGCAATGAAAGGAGTATACCCGTTTAGAGGGAGCTCTGGTTTCTAAAGAAGAGAACTGAAACAGGTGCATCTGAGCTACTACTTCCTATGCAATGTCTGGTGAGCCTCAAATACACAGCACCCAGTCTGTGAGGCCTCTGTAAACCTCCATATAATCCATACAAAAAAGGAGAAAGGCTGGAGCTTCTGGACATCGGCTAAAACATAGTTTAATTTAGCATATGAACAACAGTCAAATAGCCTACGCGTTTCGGCCATCAGGCCTTAATCATGGCTAACACATAAGTGACATAAAACAGCTTAAACAGTGTAAATCACATGGTTAACCCCCAAGGGTCACATGGTCCAAAAAAAGGGGTGGTGGCAAATATCAAAACATACAAAAGAAGAACACTAGAAGCATACAATTTGACTGAATGTATATAAAATCATGTATCACAAATAGGGTTGAGCGAACACGGACTGTATTATTCGTGTTCGTACCGAATAATTGGATTTTTGTTACCCGAACACGGACCCGAAAACTTTACTGTATGTTCGGGTAAAAATCCGTGTTCGGTCATTTTATTTCCGGGTTTTGCATGCATTGGCGCGCTTTTCATGGCGGGCTTTCAACAGCCAATCAACAAGCGTTTAACTGGTGTGCCTAAGCCATCCCAGCCATGCCTACAAATGTATTAGTAGCTGTGATTGGCAGTCTGAAGCATGTGACCAAGTCTTTATAAGTTCGAGGCAGCGCCGCTGCGGCGTCATTCTGCTGTGTACTAGTTCAGGGACAGAGCACACATACGTGCTGGCTGCTGATTAGGGACAGACAGGCAGGCAAAACTCATTTGTGGCAAAAAAATATACTATGTATATTAGCGCGCCAGAGAGGCAGTGACCGTAGCCTGGTTAAGATTTATATAAATAAGTAAATTAATTGTGATAATTAAGTGCAGCTGCTAGTAAAGTGCGGGTGCAAATTGGAAGAAAAAGTATTCACAATAGTGATACCTCTAGCGCTTGCTAATCCCTAGTGGAAATTTAAAATATGTGCTAAAAATTCACAGTGGATACAATTAATAAATAAACATGAAAATAAATCACTTCAAAAATAACTTAAAAATAATAGTCCATTCAATGTGTAGTGATAAATCAATCAACATTAATAATAAACCATAAAATGATAAAGTCCAAATCCAAATAATTTGTATTAAGGTGCTGGTGCTTCTTCCTTAATAACTGGTGCTTCCTTTCCCGTGATAAATAAATAAATAAATTGCCCACTCACCAGATGTTGTGGGTTCTATATGTCTTATGACATTAGAACCTAACTTGCTTCAATAGAAAATCCTTTCCAGGTTCGGGTTCCCTCTCCCTGGGTATGGACAGGCCGTTCGGTTAATAATCCACCATGGGATGAGTCTCCTCCAACCACGGGCCAAAGTATGAGATGTATTCCCTGCAAATCACCTCCAATCACAAGCCGTGATGGGGGAATAAATGGATAGTGTGGTATTGCTTTTCAAAGTTTTATTGCACACACCAAAAAAACAATATTGCACACTCAACGGTCAAATCCGTAAACTCCAAAATTGATAAAAGCAGGTGTCATACACTTCCACATCTTCAAAAGCAATATCCAGCAAAGTGAAATAGAAAAAAAGCTGTGCTCAATCCAAAAAATGACAGACAAACAGGACAGGATCGTCATACACGTGTGCTGGAGAGTGGAGAGCGGTAGTTCCGGCTTGCGTTCCACTCAACAACGTATGACGTCACGGCGTGCGTTCCACCTAACGCGTTTCGTCATTGGTTCAGACGTCTTCAGAGGTGGAGTCACACGTCTAGCTCAACACTTATATGCCGGAGCTGCCGCTCTGCACTGCGCACGACTCCGCCCATTTAATTACTCTGTCGGAAACAGGAAATACCTCCCGTGTCCCCGCAATAACATTGTGCTATGTAAACCAAGAAAATCATAACAAAATATCTTTGTGCTATTCAAATGTAATTGTTAAACCAGCTCTCATTTTCCCCTAGATTAATAGCGCTTGGCATTCATAGTGTATGTGTACTATTTTATTATTTCTCAATAATACTTTTATTAATAATAAAAATTATCTATAAAAATTATTTTTTAAACTTTATTTGTAAACCTAAAATAACATTATGACCAATCTTTATGAGGTTTTGTGGCATGTAATTATCTTTATAGTTTATAAATGTATAGAGTTTTTAAAACTTTATTTTATTTAAAAGAATATAATTTATCAAATCAATACTTTTACTAATATATTATGTGGATATATTTAAACATTGTATTCTATTATATATTATATATTTATTATATAAATTACGTAAATCCAGAAAAATATATATAAATATGATTAAAAATTTTAATAAAAAATATTTAAAATATTATTATAAAGATTTTTAAAATTTACAAAAATTGAGCGGAAATTTAAATATTAAAATAATCTATGGATTTGATATAAAACAGTTAATATCCATGTCAACGTTCATACCATTGGGTTGCAAGGTGGAAAGTTCATAAATCCACCGAGATTCATTTTGGGAGACAGCAATACGCATGTTACTGCCCCTCCAGTTCTGTTCGATCTTGTCGATGCCCAAAATAGTAAGAAAGGTGGGGTCCCTATTATGTACCAATCTAAAATGTAGGGAAAGGCTGTGCTTTTTAAGGGACAGGTCGGAGTGTGTTAGGCAGGGCGAGTTGTAGGCATTTTAGGGCGAGGCTGCTGCTGATTTTTAGGGTCAGTGTGTGTCTGGATAGAATTGAGGGACAGGTCGGAGTGTGTTAGGCAGGGCGAGTTGTAGGCATTTTAGGGCGAGGCTGCTGCTGATTTTTAGGGTCAGTGTGTTCTACAAACTACAATCGATATTGCTGTGTGAGGTGGGGTTTGCAGTCACCCGATCTACGATCATCATCTTATCAATCCTTTTAGGGAGAGAGTCTGCTGATTTTTAGGGTCAGTGTGTTCTACAAACTACAATCGATATTGCTGTGTGGGGTGGGGTTTGCAGTCACCCGATCTACGATCATCATCTTATCAATCCTTTTAGGGAGAGAGTCTGCTGATTTTTAGGGTCAGACAGTGTGTTCTACAAACTACAATCGATATTGCTGTGTGGGGTGGGATAGGAGATAGGCAGGTGTCAGTGGTCCACATCCATTTTGCTGTGTGTGGGCTGCTGTGAACACAATCTTTTTGGGGTGCAGTGAACACAATCTTTTTGGGGTGCAGTGAACACAATCTTTTTTGCCCACTGAGGAGGAGGGAGAAAAGTATTTTTCTATCAGTCACTGTGTGCAGCATTTTTCCTTCAGTTGTGCTGTGCTGACTGATCATACACTGCTGTGTTCAGTTCACATGTGCTATTATTGAGTGGTTTGCAGTCACCCGATCTACAATCATCATCTACGATCTACGATCTACGATCATCATCTTATCAATCCTTTTAGGGAGAGAGTCTGCTGATTTTTAGGGTCAGACAGTGTGTTCTACAAACTACAATCGATATTGCTGTGTGGGGTGGGATAGGAGATAGGCAGGTGTCAGTGGTCCACATCCATTTTGCTGTGTGTGGGCTGCTGTGAACACAATCTTTTTGGGGTGCAGTGAACACAATCTTTTTGGGGTGCAGTGAACACAATCTTTTTTGCCCACTGAGGAGGAGGGAGAAAAGTATTTTTCTATCAGTCACTGTGTGCAGCATTTTTCCTTCAGTTGTGCTGTGCTGACTGATCATACACTGCTGTGTTCAGTTCACATGTGCTATTATTGAGTGGTTTCAAAAATCATACACTTTTTTTCTATTCCACTATTCAATATACAGCCTTGGGTTAAAAAAAATTAAATTGTAGCCTGAAGCAGAGCTGAATGATATTTGGGTTTTTTGGGGTTCATCTCATACTTCTGAAGATTTGAGGGTGCTGCCTGTTCCAAACTCCTCCTACTCCTCATCCAGCCTTTTAGGGGTACAAACAATAGTAATTGGGGCCTAGTGTGCTTCTGTACGTGTGAGATACATACACTTTTTTTGATCATATTTCCTATTCCGCTATTCAATAAAAACCTTTGGGGATCAATTAAATTGCGGGATAGTTTGTGTTGGTACGTGTGAGATCCACCTTTCCAAGTTTTTGGGGTTCATCTCATACTTCTGAAGATTTGAGGGTGCTGCTTGTTCCAAACTCCTCCTACTCCTCATCCTGCCTTTAGGGGTACAAACAATAGTAATTGGGGCCTAGTGTGCTTCTGCACGTGTGAGATACATACACTTTTTTTGATCATATTTCCTATTCCGCTATTCAATAAAAACCTTTGGGGATCAATTAAATTGCGGGATAGTTTGTGTTGGTACGTGTGAGATCCACCTTTCCAAGTTTTTGGGGTTCATCTCATACTTCTGAAGATTTGAGGGTGCTGCCTGTTCCAAACTCCTCCTACTCCTCATCCTGCCTTTTAGGAGTACAAACAATAGTAATTGGGGCCTAGTGTGCTTCTGTACGTGTGAGATACATACACTTTTTTTGATCATATTTCCTATTCCGCTATTCAATAAAAACCTTTGGGGATCAATTAAATTGCGGGATAGTTTGTGTTGGTACGTGTGAGATCCACCTTTCCAAGTTTTTGGGGTTCATCTCATACTTCTGAAGATTTGAGGGTGCTGCCTGTTCCAAACTCCTCCTACTCCTCATCCTGCCTTTAGGGGTACAAACAATAGTAATTGGGGCCTAGTGTGCTTCTGTACGTGTGAGATACATACACTTTTTTTGATCATATTTCCTATTCCGCTATTCAATAAAAACCTTTGGGGATCAATTAAATTGCGGGATAGTCTGTGTTGGTACGTGTGAGATCCACCTTTCCAAGTTTTTGGTGTTCATCTCATACTTCTGAAGATTTGAGGGTGCTGCCTGTTCCAAACTCCTCCTACTCCTCATCCTGCCTTTAGGGGTACAAACAATAGTAATTGGGGCCTAGTGTGGTTTTGTACGTGTGAGATACATACACTTTTTTTGATCATATTTCTTATTCCGCTCTTCAATAAAAACCTTTGGGGATAGAAACATAGAATGTGTCGGCAGATAAGAACCATTTGGCCCATCTAGTCTGCCCAATATATCTGAATCCTATGAATAGTCCCTGGCCCTATCTTGTATGAAGGATAGCCTTATGCCTATCCCATGCATGCTTAAACTCCTTCACTGTATTTGCAGCTACCACTTCTGCAGGAAGGTTATTCCATGCATCCACTACTCTCTCAGTAAAGTAATACTTCCTCATATTACTTTTAAACCTTTGCCCCTCTAATTTAAAACAGTGTCCTCTTGTGGTAGTTTTTCTTCTTTTAAATATGCTCTCCTCCTTTACCGAGTTGATTCCCTTTATGTATTTAAAAGTTTCTATCATATCCCCTCTGTCTCTTCTTTCTTGCAAGCTATACATGTTAAGGTCCTTTAACCTTTCCTGGTAAGTTTTTTCCTGCAATCCATGTACTAGTTTAGTAGCTCTTCTCTGGACTCTCTCTAGAGTATCTATATCCTTCTGGAGATATGGCCTCCAGTACTGCGCACAATACTCCAAGTGAGGTCTCACCAGTGTTCTGTACAGCGGCATAAGCACTTCTCTCTTTCTACTGCTTATACCTCTCCCTATACATCCAAGCATTCTGCTGGCATTTCGTGCTGCTCTATTACATTGTCTTCCCACCTTTAAGTCTTCTGAAATAATTACTCCTAAATCCCTTTCCTCAGATACTGAGGTCAGGACTGTGTCAAATATTCTATATTCTGCCCTTGGGTTTTTACGCCCCAGGTGCATTATCTTGCACTTATCCACATTAAATTTCAGTTGCCAGAGTTCTGACCATTCTTCTAGTTTTCCTAAATCCTTTTCCATTTGGCGTTTCCCTCCAGGAACATCAACCCTGTTACATATCTTTGTGTCATCAGCAAAAAGACAAACCTTACCATCGAGGCCTTTTGCAATATCACTTATGAAGATATTAAACAAAATTGGTCCCAGTACAGATCCCTGAGGTACCCCACTGGTAACATGACCTTGTTCTGAATGTTCTCCATTGACTACAACCCTCTGTTGTCTGTCACTCAGCCACTGCCTAATCCACTCAACAATATGGAAGTCCATGCTCAATGACTGCAGTTTATTGATAAGTCTTCTATGTGGGACAGTGTCAAAAGCCTTACTAAAATCTAGATATGCAATGTCTACTGCACCTCCACCGTCTATTATTTTAGTCACCCAGTCAAAAAGTACCACAGTGGTCTCTTCCTTTTTTTGCTTTTACCGACAAGTCTAATGCAATTTTCTGTTGCCTTCAATAATGCACCTTTTAAGTAGTCCCATTTCTCCTGGACTCCATGTAATCCGTTCCAGTCTGATAAGGACTCATTTATGACTAATTTCATTTTTGAAAAGTCTATTTTTCTAAAATCTAAAACTTTTGTTTTTGTGTGGTGTGACTCTTTCACAGTTCTTATATTAAACCACACTGACTGGTGATCACTAGATCCCAAGGTTTCGCCTACAATGACATCATATACCGAATCCCCATTTCTGAATACCAAATCCAAAATGGCATCCCTCCGGGTTGGCTCCTCAACCACTTGTTGCAGAGACAACCCCAGTAGGGAATTTAGAATATCTGTACTCCTGGTAGAACTTGCTATTTTGGTTTTCCAGTTTATATCTGGAAGATTGAAATCTCCCATAATGATAACTTCTCCTTTCATTGTCATTTCAGCTATTTCTTCAACTAGTAGATCATCTAGTTCTTTGACTTGACCAGGTGGTCTATATATCACACCTACACGAGTTACTGCATGATTAGCAAACTGCAACGTAACCCAAACTGACTCTATGTTGGCCTCACCAACTTGTATTAGGTTAGATTTAATGCTATCTTTCACATACAGGGCCAATCCTCCTCCTTTCTTGCCTTCTCTGTCTCTTCTGTATAAAGAGTACCCTGGTATGGTTATGTCCCAGTCATTTCTTTCATTAAACCATGTCTCCGTAACAGCCACTAAATCTACATTCTCAGATGCCATTATTGACCCAAGTTCATTGATTTTTTTACCTAAACTGCGAGCATTTGTGGACAGGACTCTGAGCTTATGATTTCTTAACCTCTGTGCTTCTAACCTGTTCTGGCATTGTTTCGGGGGGCAATTGGACTCTTGTATTTCCACTCTTTTGCCCCCCCTTCCTAGTTTAAATACTCTTTTGCAAATTCTTGGAGTTGTTCATTAAGTACATTTGTTCCTTTGAGAGAAAGATGCAAACCATCTTTTTTGTACAGTTCCTTTCTATTCCAAGTAGAGCTATCATGAGAAACAAAGCCAAATCCTTGCTCTTGACACCATTTACTAAGCCATATGTTGAACTCCTTTATGCGCCTCTGCCTATCATTCTGAACATTATGCACAGGCAGAACTTCAGAAAATGAAATGGTGGATGCAAAATCCTGTATGTCATTTCCAAGTGTGATAAAAGATTTTTTCACCTCTGACACTTCATTGCAAGCCAGGTCATTTGTCCCTAGATGGACAAGAACATCCACGTCCCCTTCCTGCTTTGCTTGCTTAACAATATTAATAATACGTCTTCTATCTCGTCTAGCAGTAGCACCAGGGAGACATCTCACAAAACCATTTTCTTTAAGCTCCACACTTCTAATGATTGAATCACCCAGCAACAGCTGCTTCCTTTGAGACTTCACTTTATCTTTTTTGTCCTTGGCTGCAGTCTTGCATACATTAGACATAGGAGTCGATGGTTTCTCACCCTCTGTGCTTGAGTCCTTATCCATGTTGTCCTTACATTCTGAGAGTGTTGCAAATGAATTATGGAGAACCACCGACTGTGGGACATGTCTTCTATCCACCACTTTAAGTCTTCCAGAACCTACAGTAACCCATCTGCCATTTCTGGGGGTCCTCTGTGGCAGTGGCATTGCAGCAGTCCCAGCTGGAGTTTGTTTAACAGATAATTTAAATATCTCTGATTTCAAAAATGCAATTTCCTGCTGCAGTAAGGAGAATTGTCTACAGATCTGACAGCATCCGAATCTCCAAAGAGTGGAACGTGAAATAAATGCACAACAATTCCTGCACTGAACCAAGTCTGCCATTTTAAAGAGGAAAGAAAAAAAAAAATTATAAATTTAAGTCAAACAAATCTTACCTTTTTTTTTTTTCTTTTTTCCACCTTCCAGCCTACCTCCTGACTATCTCCTGCAATATCTCTTCACTGTACTTAAAATTGTGTACTTGAATGGTGTACTTGCAGCTAATACATTAGGCCAGCTAATTGGTATGTCTTTATATATACACTCACTCCTTCAATTAAATTGCGGGATAGTCTGTGTTGGTACGTGTGAGATCCACCTTTCCAAGTTTTTGGGGTTCATCTCATACTTCTGAAGATTTGAGGGTGCTGCCTGTTCCATACTCCTCCTACTCCTCATCCAGCCTTTTAGGGGTACAAACAATAGTAATTGGGGCCTAGTGTGGTTTTGTACGTGTGAGATACATACACTTTTTTTGATCATATTTCCTATTCCGCTATTCAATAAAAACCTTTGGGGATCAATTAAATTGCGGGATAGTTTGTGTTGGTACGTGTGAGATACACCTTTCCTAGTTTTTGGGGTTCATCTCATACTTCTGAAGATTTGAGGGTGCTGCCTGTTCCAAACTCCTCCTACTCCTCATCCTGCCTTTAGGGGTACAAACAATAGTAATTGGGGCCTAGTGTGGTTTTGTACGTGTGAGATACATACACTTTTTTTGATCATATTTCCTATTCCGCTATTCAATAAAAACCTTTGGGGATCAATTAAATTGCGGGATAGTCTGTGTTGGTACGTGTGAGATCCACCTTTCCAAGTTTTTGGCGTTCATCTCATACTTCTGAAGATTTGAGGGTGCTGCCTGTTCCAAACTCCTCCTACTCCTCATCCTGCCTTTAGGGGTACAAACAATAGTAATTGGGGCCTAGTGTGCTTCTGTACGTGTGAGATACATACACTTTTTTTGATCATATTTTCTATTCCGCTATTTAATCAAAACCTTTGGGTATAAACAATTAAATTGCGGGATAGTCTGTGTCGGTACGTGTGAGATACACCTTTCCAATTTTTGGGGCGCATCTCATACTGCCGAGGATTTGAGGGTGCTTCAGTCTGCCTCCTGCCTGTTCCGAACTCCTCCTACTCCTCATCCTGCCTTTAGGGTACAAAAAATTGTAATCGGGGCCTAGATTGTGTTTGTACGTGTGAGATACACCGTTTTGTAAAATTTGTCCTATTCCGCTATTCAATATACACCCTGTTTGAGTGTAAAAAATTAAATTGCGGGATAGTCTGTATCGGTACATGTGAGATACACCTTTTTAAATTTGTTTGGCGCATCTCCTTCTACCGCCGAGGATTGCAGGGCGCTTCAGTTTGCCTCCTGTTCCCAACTCCTCCTACTCCTCTTCCTCATCCTGCCTTTAGGGTACAAAAAATTGTAATCGGGGCCTAGTTGGTGTTTGTACGTGTGAGATACACCGTTTTGTAAAATTTGTCCTATTCAATATACACCCTGTTTGAGTGTAAAAAATTAAATTGCGGGATAGTCTGTATCGGTACATGTGAGATACACCTTTTTAAATTTGTTTGGCGCATCTCCTTCTACCGCCGAGGATTGCAGGGCGCTTCAGTTTGCCTCCTGTTCCCAACTCCTCCTACTCCTCTTCCTCATCCTGCCTTTAAGGTACAAAAAATTGTAATCGGGGCCTAGTCTGTGTTTGTACGTGTGAGATACACCGTATTATAACATTTTTCCTATTCCGCTATTCAATATACACCCTTTTGGAGTGTAAGAAAATTAAATTACGGCATAGTCTGTATCGGTACGTGTGAGATACACCTTTTAAATTTGTTTGGCGCATCTCCTTCCACCGCCAAGGATTGCAGGGCGCTTCAGTTTGCCTCCTGTTCCCAACTCCCCCTACTCCTCTTCCTCATCCTCCCTTTAGGGTACAAAAAATTTTAATCGGAGCCTAGTCTGTGTTTGTACGTGTGAGATACACCATTTTTTTATCCTTTTTCCTATTTCGCTATTCAATATACACCCTTTTGGGGTAAAAAACATTAAATTGCGGCATAGTTTGCATATTTGACTGTCAGATACACCCGTGCGATACTGTTGTTGTTTTGTTCCGCTATTCAATAAGCACCTTTCTAGGGCAAGATCATAAATTACAGAAATATGAGGACACCGTCAAATAGGGGCCGTGGCCTGAGTCGTGGTGCTGCTGGTAGAGCTCCTGTTGCAAGGAGAGGACGTGGTCGATCTGTGCCAGCTACACGCACAAGTGAAATACCTTCCACAAGTGTGAGTAGGCGACAGAACCTGCAGCAGTATTTGGTAGGGCATAATGCGCCTCTAGACGTGATGAGGCCTGAAGAAGTACAGGCGATAGTAGATTGGGTTGCTGACAGTGCCTCCAGTTCCTTCACATTGTCTCCCACCCAGTCTACTGCAGAAAGGTCAGAGTTGGCACCTGCAGCCAATGTCCAACCGTCTTTCACCTCACCCCCTTGGAAATCAGGCAAGCAGTCTGAGCCCCAATCTATACAGCAGTCTCTTGTTCTTTTTGAGGACTCTGTCAGCAGGGTTTCCCAGGGCCATCCACCTAGCCCTGCCCCAGAAGTGGAAGAGATTGAGTGCAGCGATGCCCAACCACTTATTTCTCAAGATGAGTACATGCAAGGACATTCGCAGCACGTCTCCGATGATGACGAAACGCAGGTGCCAACTGCTGCGGCGTTCAGCATTGTGGAGACCAACAAGGAGGGCAGGGGTGAAGACTGGGTGGAAGATGATGTGGAGGACGATGAGGTCCTCGACCCCACATGGAATGAACGTCATGCAGGTGACCTGAGTAGTTTGGAGGAAGAGGCGGTGGTCGCACAGAGCCACCAGCACAGCAGAAGAGGGAGCAGGGTGCAGAAGCGGAGCGGCCGTGCCCTAGACACTACGCCTGCTACTGCCCAACGCAGCAAGGGAACGAGCGCACCAAAGTCAGCTCAAAGGAGTTCTCTAGCATGGAAGTTCTTTAGAAAATGTGCTGATGACAGGACACGAGTGGTTTGCACCCTGTGCAATCAGAGCCTGAAGCGAGGCATAAACCTTCTCAACCTGAGCACAACCTGCATGATCAGGCATCTAAGTGCAAAGCATGAGCTGCAGTGGAGTAGACACCTTCAAAACCAAGAAACGTCTCTGGCTCATCCTGCTTCCTCTTCTGCTGCAGTCTCGGCCGCTCCAGCCACATCTGTAGTGATACCGGCACCTGCCACCCCGCAAACAGAGGATCTGTCAGCAACACCACCATCTGGGTCACCAACCATTTCCACAATGTCCCGTGGAAGCGTTCAGCTTTCCATCTCCCAAACACTTAAGTGGAAGAGGAAGTACCCCCCTACCCACCCGCGATCCCTGGCCCTGAATGCCAGCATTTCAAAATTCTTGGCCTTTGAAATGCTGTCATTCCGTCTGGTGGAGACGCACAGTTTTAAAAACCTTATGTCGGTGGCTGTCCCACAGTACGTCATGCCCAGCCACCACTACTTTTCCAGGCAAGCCATCCCTTCCCTGCACAACCAAGTGGGGGAAAAAATCAGGTGTGCACTGCGCAACGCCATCTCTGGCAAGGTCCACCTAACTACCGATACGTGGACCAGTAAGCACGGTCAGGGGCGTTATATCTCCCTAACGGCACACTGGGTAAGTGCAGTGGCGGATGGGCCTGAGGCGGATAGCAATTTGGCGCATGTCCTTCCACCACCGAGGATTGCAGGGCGCTATAGTTTGCCTCCTGTTCCTAACTCCTCCTACTCCGCTTCCTCATCCTCTACCGCCTCCTCATCCGGACAGCGTAACACCTTCACCACCAACTTCAGCACGGCCAGGGGTAAACGACAGCAGGCAGTTTTAAAACTTGCCTGTTTGGGGGACAAACCACACATCGCGCAGGAGTTGTGGAGGAGCATGGAACAGCAGACAAATGAGTGGTTGCTGCCAGCGAGCCTCAAGCCCGGCCTGGTGGTGTGCGATAACGGGCGAAATCTCATAGCAGCTCTGGGCCTAGCCGGTTTGACGCACATCCCTTGCCTGGCGCATGTGCTGAATTTGGTGGTGCAGAGGTTCCTTAAAAACTACCCCGATATGCCAGAGCTGCTGCAGAAAGTGTGGGCCGTCTGTGCGCACTTTCGGCGTTCTCACCCTGCTGCTGCTCGCCTGTCAGCGCTGCAGCGTAACTTCGGCCTTCCCGCTCACCGCCTCATATGTGACGTGCCCACAAGGTGGAACTCCACCTTGCACATGCTGCAAAGACTGTGCGAGCAGCAGCAGGCCATAGTGGAGTTTCAGCTGCAGCATGCACGCGTGAGTCGCTCTGCGGAACAGCACCACTTCACCACCAATAACTGGGCCTCCATGCGAGACCTGTGTGCCTTGTTGCGCTGTTTTGAGTACTCCACCAACATGGCCAGTGCCGATGACGCCGTTCTCAGCTTAACTATCCCACTTCTATGCCTCCTTGAAAAAACAATTCGGGCGATGATGGAAGAGGATGTGGCACAGGATGAGGAGGAGGAGGAGGATGAAGAGGTAACATTTCAAAGGCTTTCAGGGCAGTCATTCGCAAGGGGCTCCAAGGGTGGGTTCCTGCACACACAAACGCCAGGGAAACAATTGTCCAGCAGGGGCACAGTTCTGGAGGATGAGGAGGATGAGGAGGAGGAGCTGGAGGAGGAGATGGAAGCATGTTCACAGCAGGGTGGCACCCAGGCCAACTCATGGCCATCACTGGTGCGTGGCTGGGGGGATACAGAGGACACGGACGATACACCTCCCACAGAGGACAGCCTTTCGTTGCCTCTGGGCAGCCTGGCACACATGAGCGATTACATGCTGCAGTGTCTCCACAACGACCGCCGAGTTGCCCACATTCTAACTTGTGCTGATAACTAGGTGGCCACGCTGCTGGATCCCCGTTACAAGGACAACGTACCGTCCTTAATTCACTCACTGGAGCGCGATCGCAAGATGCGTGAGTACAAGCGCACGCTGGTAGACGCGATGCTGCTGGCATTCCCACCTGACAGCGGGGCCACAGTGGAAGCACAAGGCAGAGGAGGAGGAGGAAGAGGTCGCCAACGCAACCAGGGCACCGCCAGCACCTCAGAAGGCAGGGTTAGCATGGCTGAAATGTGGAAAAGCTTTGTCAGCACGCCACAACAAACAGCAGCACCAGCAGCTCATATGGAACGTCTTAGCAGGAGGCAGCATTTCACCAACATGGTGGAGCAGTATGTGTGCACACGCCTAGACGTACTGAATGAGGGGTCTGCCCCCTTCAACTTCTGGGTCTCCAAGTTGGGCACATGGCCTGAGCTTGCCCTTTACGCCTTGGAGGTGCTGGCATGCCCTGCAGCCAGTGTATTATCTGAACGGGTATTTAGCACAGCTGGGGGTGTTATCACAGACAAGCGCAGCCGCCTGTCCAGAGACAATGTGGACAAGCTCACGTTCATTAAAATGAACCAGGCATGGATCCCACGGGACTGAAGAAAGGAAGAAAGATCCGCGCTTAGGATAAACTATCTATAAAATAGTGCGTAAAATTTCTATAAATAAAACACTAATGGCTGCTGCCCACTCCAAAAGATGCACCCCCAATGGGGGAGCGTCAGGTGTAAATGTCAAAAAGGGGAGTGATTGGCGCTGCCAGGAAAGTAGGTTAATGGGAAATCTGGGTTAGGCTCCTATAGTTCAAGACCAAGTTCAACACATGCAAATGCACATAGAATGTATGTGGGAATGAGAACTATATAAGTAATAGGATATAAAAACACAATGGGTGTGTAATATGTGTGTAAAATTAACACTATGTGCTGATACCAAATCAATAAATAAATAAATGTGTTCAATACCTAAACAGCTTATTGAGACTCAACATAAATATGTAAATGTAGGTATAAAAATATAAAAGCATATAAAGATAGTATTAATAAATTATGGTGATATAGAGAGTTAGTGTGCAAAGGTGCTAAAAAATAAATATAGTGCACTAATCAAACTAAATAAGGTGCATTCCGAATAGTCATAACCATCTATTCAATAAAGTGCAACTGCATACTCATAAGCAATGAAAATAAATAAGTGGGTGAACTATGTGCATCCCACACTGGTGACAATATAAACACTAGTAAATAAATAAGTGCAGCCGTGCAAATAACTATATAAATTATGAAAGTGAGAACCATATAAATTCAAAGGCTCAAAAAGCAGGTTCTGTGTATTTTAAAATTGTCCAAAAATAGTGCAATCAGAGTTGGTACAGAAATCATAAAGTTCTATAGTCCATATAAGGATGGAGTAAGGTGCTCTTTTTTTCTATGAAGCCGGGAGTGCAGTGAGTGATTGGAAGATAGGGTGCTCCCCCTCTCCTGGGGTCCTGTGCTTACCGGATGTCCGTACCCCTACAGGGGTAAATGGCGGGTCGATAACAGGGATCGCTCCCATACACCGGCAATCTGGTTCCGTCCTATCCTTCCTATTACCACTCGTATCCACTCCTTGCTCCGGTACACATAGGGGTTAAAGCATCAGGGAGAGAGCTCCAGTACAATTCCCGGGTATATGAAAAAGGGGAAAAACAGAAGCCTCCGATAGTGCAGGATTGCCTTTAAAACTTTTATTTAGATTCCAAAAAAGACATGTACTCACATAAAATCAACATGCAGCGCATCCGTATGGCATAGGGTCCGCAACTACCTCGTTCGCGGTGCTCCCCTGGGATCAGCGTGCGTTCCTAGCCTCGGGATCGTTCAGACGGAAGTGATGTGGTCACGTTCTCGACGCGTTTCGTCACACTGACGTCATCTGGAGAAGCGTTGACCACGTCTATTCCGTCTGTTTAAGTATTAAGCGGTTACCAGGCAACTTAGTGGGGGAATGTGCAAATGTAAATTCTCCGGCCAATCATCGCAAGGGGCCATGTAATGTCATCTATTGCTAGGCAAACATATTAACATTAAAAATAACATTAAAAATCTACTCGCTATTTGGCAAAATAGAAAAAGAGGGGATATCTGAATATCATCTGTTGCTAGGCAGAATTGTATTACTGAAAAACGGGCTAATGGATGGTAAACAAAGAGACAGGAAACCTGTGTGCTCAAGTTCCGTCTCCCAATGCTCACTTACTCACATAAGTAGCATATTTGTTGGCGGCGTATATGTAATTAATCTCAAGGGGGATTCATATATAATATATGTCAATAAGGACTAGTCTATGCAAATACCGATAAAAAGAATTAATTAAAAACGGGGTTATTTTATATTACAAATAATACAATTATTGATTAGGCATTATGTAATATGGAATTCGGGGGGTATTTTGTATAATTATTTGGATGAGGTCCAGAGAAGGCATATTATATGTATAGTATAATGATGGAACTATTTAATCTGATACAATGTTATTATGTTAATTGGACTTTGCTTAATGGTCACCATAGGGGGATTAATTTAAGTCAGGGTAGTTCTATCTCAAAATAGGTTAAAAATTATTGTATAAAAATACTTAAAAAATCTTAAAAAATCATTCAATTAATGCTATCCAAGGAACAGATTTTTTATATAATCTATGTATAATCAGATAAACTTTGGCACCAGTGGACTGGTAAACTCTCAATACTATAATTAATGTGTTAATCACAATTACCAATACAGGAATAGTATATGAAAAATATATATATACATATATAAATACAAATAATAAAAATAAATTTAGATGAATAAAAACATAATAAATATAGCAGGCCTCTCTAGGTCAAGATCATGAAAGACACTAAGAAGTGAAAGTCGAATTATATGTGTAATATGTGCTAGAGGGCCCGAAAATGAAAATAAGTGGAAAAAATAGATGTGACCCTTATAGAACTAAAATTAAAGGTGAACAGTAGTGTATATACTAAAGACTAAAAATGTGCTTAAAAGATTAAATATAGAAGGTGTAAAATTATATAGATATTGTAAAAATTTAAATAAATAAAAATAGATAAAATTATGGCATAACTTGGTTGCAGTATAAAATTGGTAAAACCTGACATGGCAATTCAAACATAATTAGTTTAGTGGTTGGAAATGAAGCAATTCAGATCTATATCAAGGTTCAACCCTCCAGGTTGGAGTGATTCCAATTGGAAAATCCATTTCGTTTCGTTTTTAGAGATTTTTCTCGTTTTATTCTCTCCCCTCCAATGTGCTCTTATAGTATCGATGCCATAAAATAATAGTCCCTTGGGATTCTTATCGTGCATTTCCAGAAAATGTCTGGATAACCCATGTTTGGGGAAACCCTTTTTGATGTTTTTAATATGTTCTCTTATACGCACATATAGCGGTCTAGTGGTCCTCCCCACGTATTGTTTATGGCACGGGCACTCAATAACGTAAGTGACGTGAGTGCTGGAGCATGTAATCAGCTCATTAATTTTGAATTTCCGTTTATTGGCAAAGGATCTAAATTCCGTCATCTTTCTTGGTTGTGCTGTATTATTTTTGCACGCAAGGCATTTACGGCATCTTATAAACCCTTTTAGATCGGGAAAGATTTTTATTTGTTTGGGTGGGTCTATCACATTATGAACTAACCTATTCCTGAGTGCAGGTGCTTTCCGATAGATAAATTTCGGTTTGCTGGGTAGGATCTTAGCCAAAGTCCTATCTGATCTTAAAATCGGCCAATATTTTTTAAAAATAGTTTCCATTTGTTTATATTGATTATTAAAACCAGTGATAAAAGCAAAGTCAAAATCATTTCTATTGTTCTTGGGTTTCTCTATCAATAACTCCTCTCTTCTCATGTTCCTAACTTTATCCATGGTTATCTCAAGTATTTTCTTATCATATCCCTTTTCAATAAATTTCTCAGTGAGTGTTTTTGCTTGTGTGTTATATTCTTCAATCCTGCCACAATTTCTTCTTAACCTCATATATTGCCCCTTTGGTATATTCTGCTTCCACTTGGGGTGATGGCAGCTTGATGTAGGGATATACCCATTCTTGTCTGTTGGTTTAAAAAAAGTCCTTGTAGAAAGCATATCATTATCTTTAAAAATTTGTAGGTCTAGAAAGTCAACTTGTCTTAGATCCTGGTTACTTGTAAATTTGATCCCATACTGATTGTTATTCAGTTCCCTAATGAAGGAGTCCAATGTATCTGATGGTCCACTCCATATCATAAAGATATCGTCTATGTATCTTCGGTAAAGACTCAAATGGGGCCTTTGCGTATTATGAATGAGTTCTTCTTCTAGTAGGTTCATAAATAAATTAGCTACGCTGGGGGCGTATCTAGCCCCCATTGCAACACCTTTCGTTTGGACGTAAAAATCACTTGAATGCCAGAAGTAGTTACTAGACATAGCCAGTTGTAATCCTTCCAAAATGTAATTTAACTGCGTTTGTTTCAGGTTGGAGTCCTCGTGTAATGCTCTCTTTACCCCTTTTAGTCCGTCCTTCTGCCTAATGCTCGTATACAGTGAATTAGCATCCACTGTAACCAAAAAACTATGTTCCTCTACCTTTAAATTTTGTAGTTCCCTAATGAGTTGTGCACTGTCTTTTAGATACGATTTCCCTTTAGGTACCAGTGGTTGGAGGTATTGATCCAAATATTCCCCCAGTCTTGAAAAGAGTGAGTCTACCCCACTGATGATGGGTCTCCCTGGGGGTTTTTCCAGTCGCTTGTGAATCTTAGGAAGAAAATACATCACTGGTGTTTTTGAGGAATTGGAATTTAGGCCAACCAGGCCCAATGGGGAAGTAAGACCGAATCCCACCCGACAAGACGAGGATCAGAGGGAACCCCTTCCTAGACCTCCCAGGACTCCAAGGGAGCCTAGGAATATAAGATATGAAAATACTGAATATGAAACACCGAGGTACCAGAGGGAGACCAGATTTCACAATCGTGAATATATATCCCCATACTACAGAATTCCCATGAGACCACCCGGCTACATGGACAACAGATGGAGGCAAGACCGGGACAACAACTACGGTCCAGGATACATGGGCAACCGGTGGAGACAGGACCAAGACAACAACCAGGGACCAGGATACATGGACAACCGGTGGAGACAAGACCAAGGCCACAACTTCGGACAGAACTTCCAGAGAGGGACAATGAACCAAGATTTTGGGAGGCAGAATTTCGGGAACAGAGAATGGCGAGGAGGAAACGCACCAGGGGGAAACGGGGGGGCAGAAAGAAAAAGAAGGCGCGTATTTTAGGGAAGGGCATTTTTAACTTGACTAGGGTAATTTTTAGCAAAGAAGAACTTGAAGTTTTAGATTTAGGCCTGAAATATGCGCCTAGAAAAGATTTGGACAGATTTGAGACGTACATCGATGTACAAAAATTCATCAGGAAGCTAAACATCAAAAAATTTTTTAGTCTTAAGGGGACACAGAGTCAAACTACCAATACACATTTTAAACACACCAAACTTAGAAACAGATCAACTTTTAATCCCAAAGTTCCTAACAATGAGTGCACTAATGTTTTTAAAAAAATGGTTGAACACGAGATAAAAAACCTTAACATAGAAAGCAAGTACAACAAAAGAATCTGGAAAACAATAAAACAACTGGAAGATAATAAACAGGTGGTCATTCGCCCCGCCGACAAAGGGGGGGGCTTGGTAATTTTAACCAAGGAGGATTATGAGGAAGAGATGCAGAATTTGATACAGACCCCAGATACATATCAGAAGTTGAGAAAAAACCCCATTAAGGAGTATAAGAAGAAATTAGGGAAATACATTGAGAAAGGAACGAATCTGGGTATTCTAACAGAGAAAGAAGCGAAATACTTAATCCCATCCTCCTCAAAAACACCAGTGATGTATTTTCTTCCTAAGATTCACAAGCGACTGGAAAAACCCCCAGGGAGACCCATCATCAGTGGGGTAGACTCACTCTTTTCAAGACTGGGGGAATATTTGGATCAATACCTCCAACCACTGGTACCTAAAGGGAAATCGTATCTAAAAGACAGTGCACAACTCATTAGGGAACTACAAAATTTAAAGGTAGAGGAACATAGTTTTTTGGTTACAGTGGATGCTAATTCACTGTATACGAGCATTAGGCAGAAGGACGGACTAAAAGGGGTAAAGAGAGCATTACACGAGGACTCCAACCTGAAACAAACGCAGTTAAATTACATTTTGGAAGGATTACAACTGGCTATGTCTAGTAACTACTTCTGGCATTCAAGTGATTTTTACGTCCAAACGAAAGGTGTTGCAATGGGGGCTAGATACGCCCCCAGCGTAGCTAATTTATTTATGAACCTACTAGAAGAAGAACTCATTCATAATACGCAAAGGCCCCATTTGAGTCTTTACCGAAGATACATAGACGATATCTTTATGATATGGAGTGGACCATCAGATACATTGGACTCCTTCATTAGGGAACTGAATAACAATCAGTATGGGATCAAATTTACAAGTAACCAGGATCTAAGACAAGTTGACTTTCTAGACCTACAAATTTTTAAAGATAATGATATGCTTTCTACAAGGACTTTTTTTAAACCAACAGACAAGAATGGGTATATCCCTACATCAAGCTGCCATCACCCCAAGTGGAAGCAGAATATACCAAAGGGGCAATATATGAGGTTAAGAAGAAATTGTGGCAGGATTGAAGAATATAACACACAAGCAAAAACACTCACTGAGAAATTTATTGAAAAGGGATATGATAAGAAAATACTTGAGATAACCATGGATAAAGTTAGGAACATGAGAAGAGAGGAGTTATTGATAGAGAAACCCAAGAACAATAGAAATGATTTTGACGTTGCTTTTATCACTGGTTTTAATAATCAATATAAACAAATGGAAACTATTTTTAAAAAATATTGGCCGATTTTAAGATCAGATAGGACTTTGGCTAAGATCCTACCCAGCAAACCGAAATTTATCTATCGGAAAGCACCTGCACTCAGGAATAGGTTAGTTCATAATGTGATAGACCCACCCAAACAAATAAAAATCTTTCCCGATCTAAAAGGGTTTATAAGATGCCGTAAATGCCTTGCGTGCAAAAATAATACAGCACAACCAAGAAAGATGACGGAATTTAGATCCTTTGCCAATAAACGGAAATTCAAAATTAATGAGCTGATTACATGCTCCAGCACTCACGTCACTTACGTTATTGAGTGCCCGTGCCATAAACAATACGTGGGGAGGACCACTAGACCGCTATATGTGCGTATAAGAGAACATATTAAAAACATCAAAAAGGGTTTCCCCAAACATGGGTTATCCAGACATTTTCTGGAAATGCACGATAAGAATCCCAAGGGACTATTATTTTATGGCATCGATACTATAAGAGCACATTGGAGGGGAGAGAATAAAACGAGAAAAATCTCTAAAAACGAAACGAAATGGATTTTCCAATTGGAATCACTCCAACCTGGAGGGTTGAACCTTGATATAGATCTGAATTGCTTCATTTCCAACCACTAAACTAATTATGTTTGAATTGCCATGTCAGGTTTTACCAATTTTATACTGCAACCAAGTTATGCCATAATTTTATCTATTTTTATTTATTTACATTTTTACAATATCTATATAATTTTACACCTTCTATATTTAATCTTTTAAGCACATTTTTAGTCTTTAGTATATACACTACTGTTCACCTTTAATTTTAGTTCTATAAGGGTCACATCTATTTTTTCCACTTATTTTCATTTTCAGGCCCTCTAGCACATATTACACATATAATTCGACTTTCACTTCTTAGTGTCTTTCATGATCTTGACCTAGAGAGGCCTGCTATATTTATTATGTTTTTATTCATCTAAATTTATTTTTATTATTTGTATTTATATATGTATATATATATTTTTCATATACTATTCCTGTATTGGTAATTGTGATTAACACATTAATTATAGTATTGAGAGTTTACCAGTCCACTGGTGCCAAAGTTTATCTGATTATACATAGATTATATAAAAAATCTGTTCCTTGGATAGCATTAATTGAATGATTTTTTAAGATTTTTTAAGTATTTTTATACAATAATTTTTAACCTATTTTGAGATAGAACTACCCTGACTTAAATTAATCCCCCTATGGTGACCATTAAGCAAAGTCCAATTAACATAATAACATTGTATCAGATTAAATAGTTCCATCATTATACTATACATATAATATGCCTTCTCTGGACCTCATCCAAATAATTATACAAAATACCCCCCGAATTCCATATTACATAATGCCTGATCAATAATTGTATTATTTGTAATATAAAATAACCCCGTTTTTAATTAATTCTTTTTATCGGTATTTGCATAGACTAGTCCTTATTGACATATATTATATATGAATCCCCCTTGAGATTAATTACATATACGCCGCCAACAAATATGCTACTTATGTGAGTAAGTGAGCATTGGGAGACGGAACTTGAGCACACAGGTTTCCTGTCTCTTTGTTTACCATCCATTAGCCCGTTTTTCAGTAATACAATTCTGCCTAGCAACAGATGATATTCAGATATCCCCTCTTTTTCTATTTTGCCAAATAGCGAGTAGATTTTTAATGTTATTTTTAATGTTAATATGTTTGCCTAGCAATAGATGACATTACATGGCCCCTTGCGATGATTGGCCGGAGAATTTACATTTGCACATTCCCCCACTAAGTTGCCTGGTAACCGCTTAATACTTAAACAGACGGAATAGACGTGGTCAACGCTTCTCCAGATGACGTCAGTGTGACGAAACGCGTCGAGAACGTGACCACATCACTTCCGTCTGAACGATCCCGAGGCTAGGAACGCACGCTGATCCCAGGGGAGCACCGCGAACGAGGTAGTTGCGGACCCTATGCCATACGGATGCGCTGCATGTTGATTTTATGTGAGTACATGTCTTTTTTGGAATCTAAATAAAAGTTTTAAAGGCAATCCTGCACTATCGGAGGCTTCTGTTTTTCCCCTTTTTCATATACCCGGGAATTGTACTGGAGCTCTCTCCCTGATGCTTTAACCCCTATGTGTACCGGAGCAAGGAGTGGATACGAGTGGTAATAGGAAGGATAGGACGGAACCAGATTGCCGGTGTATGGGAGCGATCCCTGTTATCGACCCGCCATTTACCCCTGTAGGGGTACGGACATCCGGTAAGCACAGGACCCCAGGAGAGGGGGAGCACCCTATCTTCCAATCACTCACTGCACTCCCGGCTTCATAGAAAAAAAGAGCACCTTACTCCATCCTTATATGGACTATAGAACTTTATGATTTCTGTACCAACTCTGATTGCACTATTTTTGGACAATTTTAAAATACACAGAACCTGCTTTTTGAGCCTTTGAATTTATATGGTTCTCACTTTCATAATTTATATAGTTATTTGCACGGCTGCACTTATTTATTTACTAGTGTTTATATTGTCACCAGTGTGGGATGCACATAGTTCACCCACTTATTTATTTTCATTGCTTATGAGTATGCAGTTGCACTTTATTGAATAGATGGTTATGACTATTCGGAATGCACCTTATTTAGTTTGATTAGTGCACTATATTTATTTTTTAGCACCTTTGCACACTAACTCTCTATATCACCATAATTTATTAATACTATCTTTATATGCTTTTATATTTTTATACCTACATTTACATATTTATGTTGAGTCTCAATAAGCCGTTTAGGTATTGAACACATTTATTTATTTATTGATTTGGTATCAGCACATAGTGTTAATTTTACACACATATTACACACCCATTGTGTTTTTATATCCTATTACTTATATAGTTCTCATTCCCACATACATTCTATGTGCATTTGCATGTGTTGAACTTGGTCTTGAACTATAGGAGCCTAACCCAGATTTCCCATTAACCTACTTTCCTGGCAGCGCCAATCACTCCCCTTTTTGACATGGATCCCACGGGACTTTTCCGTACCTTGTGCAGAATAGCGATGGATACCGACCTTACCCAGCCATTGTTCCATTTTTGCTCTTTCTCACTCTTTTGGGGTGTACCCTCATTTAAAATTTGTGAAAAGAAGCAGTGTTGGCTACCTCGTCCTCCTCAGGGCCAGATTAATGTAGGGGCTATTGGAGCTGCAGCTCCCGGCCCCTACCTTTATATAGGCCCCGGGTTGGCCATATTCACTGTTACCGCTCTTCTGTCACTTGTAAACACAGAAGTCTGGCTTCTATGCTCGCTTCCCCAGGCAGCTCCCTCAGAACCTCCCCACACAGCACGAAGTCCGGACAAGGAGGGACAGTTGCCGATGCATGGATGTGTTTATGGGCTTCAGAGACAGCATCCCATGTTGAATTAGGCATGCATGGCTGCACCCTTCCTCCTCTGGGTGCATGCCAAGGCACGGCCCTTAAGGCCCTTCAAAATCCTCAGCACCAAGCCCATGATGCTCTTAATCCGGCCCTGGTCCTCCTCCACCGCCGCTTCCACCTACACCACCCATAGGTGTGTGCAGCCTATTGCATTAGGGTGTGCACCCCAAAGTTTAAATACACATGCATGTGTTTGCCTACATGTACATGGCCCCGATACATTACTCTCCCTGCTGGCAAAGTGAAATAGAGCAGAGCAGGTCCGAGGGAGATCTTTCCCATCTCCTCACTGGCAAACAGAGCGATAATGCTATGTGCCCTAGGTGATTAGGGTGTGCCCAGGCACATCCGGCACGCCTATGAGACCGCCACATCCACCACCACCTCAACCTCCCTCCTACTCCATATGGGCCTCGTCCTTCAGAGATGAAGAACATTGTTTTATTTTTCTGTTTTTTTTTGTTGTTGTTTTAAGTTATTTCCCTATCCACATTTGTTTGCAGAGCACTTGCCATGCTCTTAACTACGTTTTGCTGCCATTTGCAGCAGTCTAGCCCTTTCCATTGGTGTTTTAGAGCCATTTTAGTGCCTGAAAGCTCGGGTCCCCATTGACTTCAATGGGGTTCGGTGTCCGGGAAAAGTTCGGCAAAAGTCCGGGACACGGACCCGGACTTTTTTTTAAAGTTCGGCCGAACCCGCTGAACACGGACATCCAGGTGTCCGCTCAACTCTAATCACAAAGATAAAAAAGGAGCAGCATTAAATATACTGAAAAAGTATAATGAAAAAGTATATACCTCCAGATATCTGTTTCAATTTAAATTTCTTTTGTATGTGTTGGATGGTCAGCCTAGCTTCTACTTATTAAAAAGTTTGTCGTTTGTGCGATACAACACAACACATTTATTATGTGTCTATTCAATATTGGTTATGTGCAATAGTTCTGGGTTTAGTCATTGTTTTATTATATTTGTGTTCTAGACCCTTGGGTGGGCATTTGTTTCACATTGATACTTTGGAATTGAGCAGCGCGGCACTGATTTTGTTTATTACTAAGAGGAATATACCCCGTCCACAGGACACAGCCAATGATTGATCAGTGTCCTTTCTTACTTCCAGTACCATATGATTGCTGTGACCAATTACAGCAAATCACATGACAATTGTAAACAATAAATGGCTTTGATTTATGTCATTCATTCTATTGCTAGCTATGATTGGTCACAGTGATCACATGGCACAGACAGGGCCAATCACAGCCCATCTGTGCCATGTGATTAGGTGTGGCCAATCACAGCTAAACACAACAATACACACTGAATGAATCAATTTAATTCAGTAAAAATAGTTGCTTATACCAGTGAGATTCACTAGTATAAGCAATCATAATGTGTAAAAAAAAAAAAAAAAAACACACTGTATTCCTCTGGCATCTAACCCTTTTGCTGCCAGGCTCTGTGCTCCACTTTTAAACTTAGCTGGCCAGGCCATTTTTGCATTTTTTCCATTCCTTTTTTTCCCTTACAGCTTTCAAAGTTTGTTAAATACTGAAACTATAAAAAAACACATTTCTCTAAAAATCTGGAGGTTTTCATTTTTCACTTTCAGCTTTCAGAGTTTTTAAAAGACCCCCAAACCAGTAGAATAATTGAAAGGTGTCACTGATTAAGGCTCCGCGATATTTGCGCAAATGTTTGCCAATCAATATTTGTGCTAAAATGCACTAAAATCATTATTAGCAAATACAAACACAGACCATTTTTAAAAATTCCTGCTAAGTTCCTTCTAAATATAAAAGCTAAACCTGTATTAAGTAAACAAATAACAAATATTTGTAAATTTTAAATTGTGCCTTTATGAGAAATAGTGAAAATTGGACATATATATACAACATGTCTTAAAATCTGGAGGTTTTCCTTTTGCACTTACAGCTTTCAGAGTTTGTAAAAGACCCTCAAAACATATATTTTCTGAAAGCACATGGCCAGTAGAATAAAGAGAACGTGCTACTGATTTTGCTTCACACATCTAGTCTCTAGGGAGGAGACTAGATGTGTGACGTTATCGTGCCCCCAGACGTGGCGGCCATTTTCTTGGTTGGAAAAAATCAGTTTCCAGGAGACAATAAACCTGCTAAATGTGAGTTTTATTAATTGGCATAAAATCAATCCTATTAGAAAGTACTACCCCATGAGATGTCCTTTTTGTGTTTATGAGCCCCATGTGCCTCTGGAGAAGTTCGGAGTGGATTCAATATTTTAGCTTGAGGATCCTTGGGAATCAAAAGGTGCCTGTGTCCTAACAGCCAAACAAAAAATAGTGTCATTTTACCTTCCGCCTGGGGGGTCCACATCCTGGGGTAAGAGGCAGTGTGTTTGGTGTTGGTGGTGGCTCTTCTTGGACCTTTTCACTCGAGTTCCATTCGCACTTGCTTCTTCATTTAACATTTGATCCTATTAGATCTGTTGGACTTTTAACATCAGCTCTGCCCCTTTTTATGATATTATATGTTTTTATGCTGTTATTCCTGCATATGTGCTAGCAGCTGGACTTTATTGACTTTATAACAAACTAGTAATTTTGGTATCCTAGCACAATTTTTTTTTATCTCATCTACATAAACATGGCCTAGGCTATAAGAAGATTGCCAAGACCCTGAAACTGAGCTGCATCATGGTGGCCCAACCGCGGTTTAACAGGACAGGTTCCACTCAAAACAGGCCTCACAATGGTCGACCAAAGAAGCTGCGTGCACGTGCTCAGCGTCATATCCAGAGGTTGTCTTCGGGAAATAGACGTAGGAGAATTGCCAGCATTGCTGCAGAGGTTTAAGGGGGGTCAGCCTATCAGTGCTCAGACCATACACCGCAGACTGCATCAAATTGGTCTGCATGGCTGTTGTCCCAGGAGGAATCCTCTTCTAAAGATGATGCACAAGAAAATCCATAAAAAGTTTGCTGAAAACAGGCAGACTAAGGACATGGATTACTGGAACCATGTCCTGTTGTCTGACAAGACCAAGATCAACTTATTTGGTTCAAACGGTGTCAAGCGTATGTGGCGGCAACTGGGTGAGGAGTACAAAGATAAGTGTGTCTTGCCTACAGTCAAGCATAGTGGTGGGAGTTTAATGGTCTGGGGCTGAAAGACTGCTGCCAGCACTGGGGAGCTACAGTTTATTGAGGGAACCATAATGTACTGTGACATACTGAAGCAGAGTATGATCCCCTCCATTTGGAGACTGGGCTCCAGGGCAAAATTCCAACATGATAACGACCCAAAACACATCTCCAAGACAACCACTGCCTTGCTAAAGAAGCTGAGGGTAAAGGTGATGGACTGGCCAAGCATGTCTCCAGACCAGACCTAAAATCTATGGAGCATCTGTGGGGCATCCTCAAATGGGAGGGGGAGGAGCACAAGGTCTCTAACATCCACCAGTTCCGTGATGTCATCATGGAGGAATGGAAGAGGACTCCAGTGGTAACCTGTGAAGCTCTGGTGAACTCCATGCCCAAGGCAGTGCTGGAAAAAATGGGTGGCCACACAAAATATTGACACTTTGGGACCCATTTAGACATTTTCACTTAATGTACTCACTTTTGTTGCCAGCGGTTAGACATTAATGACTATGTGAGTTATTTTGAGGGGACAGCAAATTTACACTGTTATACAAGCTGTACACTCATACAGCTCTTGGCCGCAGTGAAAAGGATTGATTTTTTAAAGGATGCTCGCGGAAAATCGTTGTGGTGGAGAAGAAAAAGGCCACGGCACAGAGTGAGGGCATGGTCCGTGAACTTTTGCGCAATGCGTAGTACCTCCGCCCAAAAGGGTTGAAGACGGCTACAAGACCAAAAGATGTGGAGAAGGGATCCCACCTCCTCTCCACACCTCCAGCAAAGATCGGAGCAGGAAGGGAACATTTTGCGCAACCGGGCCGGAGTGTAATACCACCTGGTCAATAACTTATACCCCGCCTCCTGATATTTGGAACAGGTGGAGGTTTTGTAAGTGAAGAAGAAAATCCGTTCCACTTGGTGATCCGAAAAAGAAAGGCCCAAGTCCTGCTCCCAGCGGGTGATATACAGTGGTTTGGAGGAGGGATCAGTACACTCATAACTTTACATTGTAGCAGAGTGTAATTTCTTCAGTGTTGTCACATGAAAAGATATAATAAAAAATTTACAAAAATGTGAGGGGTGTACTCACTTTTGTGAGATACTGTATGTATGTACAGTCAGGTCCATAAATTTTGGGACATCGACACAATTCTAATCTTTTTGGCGCTATACACCACCACAATGGATTTGAAATGAAACAAACAAGATGTGCTTTAACTGCATACTTTCAGCTTTAATTTGAGGGTATTTATTTACATCCAAATCAGGTGAACAGTGTAGGAATTACAACAGTTTGTATATGTGCCTCCCACTTTTTAAAGGACTAAAAGTAATGGGACAGATTAACAATCATAAATCAAACTTTCACTTTTTAATACTTGGTTGCAAATCCTTTGCAGTCAATTACAGCCTGAAGTCTGGAACAAATAGACATCACCAGACACTGGGTTTCATCCCTGGTGATGCTCTGCCAGGCCTCTACTGCAACTGTCTTCAGTTCCTGCTTGTTCTTGGGGCATTTTACCTTCAGTTTTGTCTTCAGCAAGTGAAATGCTTGCTCAATCGGATTCAGGTCAGGTAATTGACTTGGCCATTTCATAACATATCCACTTCTTTCACTTAAAAAACTCTTTGGTTGCTTTCGCAGTATGCTTCGGGTCATTGTCCATCTGCACTGCGAAGCGCCGCCAAATGAGTTCTGAAACATTTGGCTGAATATGAGCAGATAATATTGCCCGAAAAACTTCAGAATTCATCCTGCTGCTTTTTGTCAGCAGTCACATCATCAATAAATACAAGAGAACCAGTTCCATTGGCAGCCATACATGCCGACGCCATGACCCTACCACCACCATGCTTCACTGATGAGGTGGTATGCTTTGGATCATGAGCAGTTCCTTTCCTTCTTCATACTCTTCTCTTCCCATCACTCTGGTACAAGTTGATCTTGGTCTCATCTCTCCATAGGATGTTGTTTCAGAACTGTGAAGGCTTTTTTAGATGCCGTTTGGCAAACTCTAATCTGGCCTTCCTGTTTTTGAGGCTCACCAATGGTTTACATCTTGTGGTGAACCCTCTGTATTCACTCTGGTGAAGTCTTCTCTTGATTGTTGACTTTGACACACATACACCTACCTCCTGGAGAGTGTTCTTGATCTGGCCAACTGTTGTGAAGGGTGTTTTCTTCACCAGGGAAAGAATTATTCGGTCATCCACCACAGTTGTTTTCCGTGGTCTTCCGGGTCTTTGGTGTTGCTGAGCTCACCGATGCTTTTTTTTTTTTTTTTTAAGGATGTTTAAAACAGTTGATTTGGCCAGACCTAATGTTTTTGCCATATCTCTGATGGGTTTGTTTTGTTTTTTCAGCCTAATGATAGCTTGCTTCACTGATAGTGACAGCTCTTTGGATCTCATATTGAGAGTTGACAGCAACAGATTCCAAATGCAAATAGCACACTTGAAATTAACTGTGGACCTTGTATCTGCTCCTTGTAAATGGGATAATTAGGGAATAACTCACACCGGGCCATGGAACAGCTGAGCAGCCAATTGTCCCATTACTTTTGGTCCCTTAAAAAGTGGGAGGCACATATACAAACTGTTGTAATTCCTGCACCTTTCACCTGATTTGGATGTAAATACCCTCAAATTAAAGCTAAAAGTCTACAGTTAAAGCACATCTTGTTTGTTTCATTTCAAATCCATTATAGAACCAAAAAGATTAGAATTGTGTCGATGTCCCAATATTTATGGACCTGACTGTATGTATATATGTGTGTGTGTATATATATATATATATATATATATATATATATACACGTAACAAAATGTAGGGGGGGCACACTCTAAACATGCATTTCTGAAGCTGGTGCTGCTATAAAGCCCAATATACATATATAACCACTGTAACGCTCTGGGTTCTTAGTTCAATGGGGCTGGATCTACAGCTGCAGAATTCCACTCAGTAGTCTTGTAGAGATATGTTAAATCACCTGATCCAACACTCTTGACTCATCACAGTGGTTCAGCCTGATTCAGTATGCACATACACAAACACTCAGTTAATGATGTTGCAGGAGTGATAGGTAATTATGCAAGTAGCAGTGAAATGATACACTGAAGGTATAGGCTTTGAAGAGTGACAGTAGATGATGATAAGCACTCAGATAGTGATGTTGCAGGAGTGATAGTAGATGATGATAGGTAGAAGTAATAGTTACAATGGATAACACAGGTATGTTAGTCTCTTTGTAGGTGTGTGGAGGTAGGTTGGTAACTGATGCGAGAATCGGATATAGCTGGTAACCGATGTGAGAATCGGATAGGGCTGGTAACTGATGTGAGAATCAGCTAGGCTGGTAACCGATGTGAGAATCAGCTAGGCTGGTAACCGATGTGAGAATCGGATAGGGCTGGTAACCAATGTGAGAATCGGATAGGGCTGGTAACCGATGTGAGAATCGGATAGGCTGGTAACAGATGTGGGAATCGGATAGGCTGGTAACCGATGTGAGAATCGGATAGGCTGGTAACCGATGTGAGAATCGGATAGGCTGGTAACCGATGTGAGAATCGGATAGGCTGGTAACCGATGTGGTGTTCAGAGGTATGCACAAACAGAGTTGCAGGGTAACAGATAGCAGTAGACACAAGAGCTAGCAATCTAGTTCAGGGATGCAGGGTTTAGTAAGCAGTAGGCACAAGAGCTAGCAATCTAGTTTAGTAATGCAGGTGATAGATACTAGAGAGCATGTATCTTAGAGCTAGCAACAGTTCTGTAATGCAGGTATTAGTTAGCAAGTGTTGTTGATAAGAGTGGGTCCCCTGTGGGGTACTTATCAATAGCCAGTAGTGAGGGAGTGCAGGACAAGGTAGCGAGGCTCCGGTCAATCCAGGTATAGGGTATGTAGCTGGAAGATTCGGCAGCGTCAGGTTAGGCAGGTATCAGGAGCGGTTGCACGAAACCATGTGTGAGTGCAGACCTTCAGTTGAAATAGCCACTCAGTGCGGCGCCTGATGATGATGTCAGCCCTGTTAAAGGAATACACACCTATATGCGTTCCACCTACCTGAGTGGTGGAATGCAACCCGGAAGTGAGGTGATAGAAAGGCACTGAGAGTACCAGGATCTTACAACCACAGAGGATAGCACACACATATAAAAGGAGTAACTTTCAAATCTTACAAGGCTACTGAGACCTGATCTAAATGAGTAAATATGGGGATTTGGTCACACCATATGGCCATAACATGCTTAAGCCCACCCCTGCGTCAAAGTACCCCATTATCAGTGGGTCTTACACTATCCATGAAATGAAGGATAAATCCCACTTCTCTTAACTGTGCGCTATCCTTTGTAGTTATATATGTATATTTGTCTTTATAGCAGCACCAGCTTTAGAAATTCATGTTTAGAGTGTGCCCCCCCCCAACCCTTTGTTTGTTACACATTGAGTCCTGACCAAATTCCTGGGGTGGAGCACCCCACTCCACGACAACTTCGTTATCAGTGTCCACCAGTAAGCAGATAAAGGAGGAGTCCCTTTATGCCCCGTACACACGTGCAGATTATCTGAAGACTTTTGTCTGCAGACTTACCAAAACCATATAATATGAGGTCAAACCTAAACACTTTCAATTTGTATGCAATCTGGCAGGCCCTTGCACTACATAGAAAAGGTAAATCTGAAGACAAAAGTCTTCAGATAATCTGCACGTGTGTACGGGGCATTACAGTGTAGTTTAAGCAGTGTTTTCTGAAGCTAGCACATTTCTCCCATGTAAGGAGTAAGTATCTCCCATGGTTAAGAGAAGTGGGATTTATCCTTCATTTTATGGATAGTGTAGGACCCACTGATAATGGGGTACTTTGACGCAGTGGTGGGCTTAAGCACGATATGTTCATATGGTGTGACCAAATCCCCATATTTACTATTACTAATTTAGATCAGGTCTCAGTAGCCTTGTAAGATTTGAAAGTTACTCCTGTTGTATGTGTGCCCTATCCTCTGGGGCTATATATAGTTACATAGTTACATAGTTAGTGAGGTTGAAAAAAGACACAAGTCCATCCAGTTCAACCCATGATGCGTGTGTGTGTTTGCTTTTAACCGTACATTGTGTACCCCTGTATGTTGTGGTCTTTAAGGTGTACATCTAATAGTTTTTTGAAACTATCTATGCTCCCCGCTGATACGACTGCTTGTGGAAGAGAATTCCACATCCTTACCGCTCTTACAGTGAAGAACCCCTTACGCACTTTAAGGTTAAACCGCCTTTCCTCAAGTTTTAGTGAGTGGCCACGTGTCTTATTGTATTCCCTTTCTCTGAATAGTTTGTTCCTTATGCTAGGGTCGCCAGTACAGTATTTGTACATTGATATCATATCCCCCCTCAATCGTCTCTTCTCCAGAGAGAGAAATAATATATATTATTTGTTAATGTTTTTTTATGCATAGGCCCCAGAAAATAAAATAGTTGCAAGAAAATAGCAAAGTTGTTTTTTTAAAAGCAAACTTTCAGGAAAAAGTACACTTTTACATTAAAAACCGAGGTAATTGAAAACTGTAAATTGCACTGATACATATGAAAATAGAAGAAATTATAAAGTAACATAGTGTGAAGGATGCCCTTCTATGTCTGTCCGCATGTTTCCTCTCCCTGCTTAAAAGGCTATATTGAGGATTCACTAATTGTCTCCAGGACAAAAGACTGTGTAAAACTGGTTTTGGGCAGACAAGCCATGTGTACAGCCCGGCCAAAGAGACTGGTACTAACTTTGGAACCTCTGGTCCGATTCGTGCCATTTTTTAATAGGTTGTCCCCCTGAATGGATTGATTGTGAATATGTATTTGTATAAAGATTGGATGTATAGTTTTAAAGTTACAGCATGTGGGTAAAACTGCCTTTTTCCTGCCTGTGATAATTATGTTAACCATTGTTTACTATAATTACATCCCAGACAGAAGGGAGGATTTTATGTGGATTGTAACCTTTGTGTTATTGGTTAATGTGTATTTGTTGTGGGTGTCTCCCTTGCATGGGGGCAGGGGATAAAAGAAATTGTAGTTTTAAATGCCTGGGGTTGCTTCCAGGAAAGGCGTTCGAGCATTCAGCTTTGGCTCATGTGTGGAATTATTCAGCGATACCAGCGATTTCTTATTTGGCAAATTGGGGATTCTTCAACTATTGGGGATTAAGGAATTACAAGGCGGTGAGATACAGTGATACCGTCACACATAGTACATGTTATATCAGTACCAAACAATTTACAGTGAAAAGCATTAGTATGCTGCTAAGAAATAAGGCCAATACGTGGAGAGAGAATAGATATCTTTAGGATTACAAGCATTAAACAGACGCATAGTCAAATTGTTGTTAAGGATGAGGGCCAGGGAATGGTCCTTAAAATCACAAAGGAAAGCAAACCATTACAGACATGTATAATAAAGCATTAATGTTTTAAAGGATAGTACAACATGACCCTTTGAAACCTTGACAAAACAGGTTGGGTGATCATCTGTCCCACATTTTAATATATTTAGATGGGCAGCCCTTATGGACATAGATTAGTTTCTTATATGGAAGAATAATGTTTACATCCTGTATCCAGGACTGTATGATAGGAGGCGAGGCCTACATCCAATTCCGTGCCACCACTTTCCGAGCTCTAAATAATGTTTCATGCAAAAAAGTGAGAAGAAATTTATAGATTTCAGGGTCTGTGAATAGGCCGAGCAAGCATTGTTCGGGGTCGAGAGACAGTGGGGAACCCATATCATCATGTCAAAAGTGAATCCAGAACATTTTGACAACAGGCATGCCCAGATCAAGTGGCAAAATGTACTGGCATCAATGTCAGAGGGGACACAATGGGGCTATGAGAGAGTCGGTATAATACGTTTGGGGGGGAGATATACTCCTATGTATAATATACATTTGTATTAATCCGTCTGAGACCTTAGGGGAAACTATCTTCTAATTGTTCAGAATGTCTTCCCAATCTGTATCTTCAAGAGCACTCAAGTCTGTTTCTCTTTGTTCAATATGCTGGCTTAGTGGCAGATGGGACATGTATAATAGCAGAAGATGTCAATTTAGTGGAATCCGCTCCCATTATCACCTCTAATAACACACCTTTTTGGATCATGTCTTCCCACAGAGGACAAAGGTATCATTTGGCTACATTATTTGTTTTGGTTGTTTCATTTCACTAGCTTTTTTTTTTGGTGCTTTTTTCCTTTATCACTTATTCTGATGGTGAGAGATATATACCTTAAACTTGTATGACATCATTTATTTCAATTCCTCACTTGGGTCTATTTTGACTGACACTACGCTTTGGGCTTCTGTCCTCACTATATCATTAGACATGTAATTAATTATATTGACACATACCTTATTACTCTACATAGAATGTCTTTGCAGACATTTATTGCATTACTTTTGATTCCACACTGGGGACCCTATTCCCACAGAAGCCCATATACCATTGTTTGTGTTGTTTTTATGCCGCTGGCCACTGCCACAGCTCCCGGAGATGAGTCTCCCATCATGTCTTTAGCTCTCAGTACCATATTTGGAACCCATAGTTGGTTTGTGAGTAACCATAGGGGAATCTTCCCCTTTCCTTCACCCCCCTCTCTCTTTTTTTTACTAAGCATGCAGAAACAATATGCACTCCACATCGGGTCCTGATGAGTGGAAAGCACCCACAAAACACTCAGAGCCCTTCTTTGATGCTTTGCTACTACCATCCTGTGCCTACTTCTATAATATTTACCTATTTTTACAATCGTGATCTATTTATGTCCTTTTTTATATGTGTTACTCAGAGAAGCCTAGGTTACAAACCAGCATCACTTACACCACCGTGTTATGGCAATATGTATGTATATATATATATATATATATATATATATATATATATATATATATGAACTATGTTACTAAAAAAGCAAGACCACCTATTTACTGTATCTTGTCATGATCTTAAATGTGATTATGTACGAATTAATAACAAATGACATTGTATATTGATTTTTTTTTTATCACCTCTTAACCATGTGCTTCATTCAAAGTCCCAAACCTCCTTTTTTCCTTAAATAGCATATAGAGAAGATGTCCATTTAGTGGGATATGCTCCCATTATCACCCCTAACAGACACATCTGGGACAGTGATGGATAGGAACTGTACCCACATGGCATGGCAGAGTTCTAAAAATCCCCCCCAAAAAAGTAATTTGGGAGAGAAAACTCATCCTTCAAAGTTTAATTTGGGAGAGAAAACTCCTCCTTTAAAGTTTGTAAGGTCATGGGCCCTGAGATGATGAAGACCAGATGAAGATATATAATACCATGGTAGGCCCATATGACAGGATCCAGAATCTGAAGTAATTCCAGTACATGGCAGTTATACCTTAAGGGGATGCGTGAATAAAACATTGGGGCCCAGTTTACACAAAGTCAGCTCCCAAGTACCCTGGTGATGCTGAAGGATGCCATATTTACACCTAGGTGCATTGGATCCATGCCCCCCTCACATAATAGGGGTATAGGCAGGGTGTTTTGGGTGTCTGTATGCTGGTGTACCTGATGATAAGGTCTGATTTATCAAGATGGTAAACATGAGACAGCTTGGAGGCCAGATAATAGGTATTAAAGTTTGGTAAGGCCGCACCACCTAGGGTTACAGGGTTCTTTAAGATTGTCCATGGCAGCTTATGTCTACCATTGCCCCACACAAAAATATATATATTTGAGTTTACTGCCTTAAGCAATTTCAGTGGTATATATAGTGGAGCATGCAATACCATATCCAGTATCTTTGAAAGAGCAAAAACTACAGAAACTGCACCAAAACCCCTCATGGACTTTGAAGACAGACCGAAATTGTAAAAAATTATTTGATTTGTATAACCCTCATATACCGTGTCACTATGTTACCCACCGGTAAGTGTGGCAACATTGGGCACTGAAGAAACATCGACCAACATATAAACAAGACATACACATTGTGTGGAATAACCCCACCAGGATTCCTGGTGTGGTGGACACTGCACACAGTGTATAAACAAAAAACAAGTATACAGGGACATGGACAAATATAGGGTGGGATAGGACACATTGTGGCATAAATGGCTAATCGCACTGTTGGGCTGGGCATCATGGACTGACCTGAAATAGCAAAATACTAGTCCAATAAAGGACTGGTGTATAAACCATTGTATTGTAACAACCAAGTTAGAAAACCTTTTAAAGACTAAAAAAAAAAAAGAAATGAGAGTAATTGTTTTCCCAATAGCGTGCTTTTAGGGAGTGCCACTCTGTGCACGAGAGACATGAGGCAGGGTTGTGGGACAGAGGGTCACGCAGATGGAGCGTGCACCGTAGTACCACCTACAAAAATGGTTTGTAGGTAAGGACTTTGTTGATTCCCGGGAGGGCAAGTCACCTCCAGATACTCAATCCAGTACACCTCCCTCTGCATGATCCTCTTGTCCCAGTCCCCTCCTCAGGGATTCGGGGCTATTACCTCTAGCACGAAGAAGGAGACTGCTGCATTATGGTATTTATTATGTAAGCCTATATGTCGGGTGACAGTTGTTAGAATTTTGCCCCCCCCTCAGAGTGATAGAGGTGGTCTCCAATTCTCTGGTTAAGCTGTCGAATAGTTTTTCCTACATAGAACACTTGACACTTACATGTCATTAAATAGACTATTCCCTTAGTTGTACAGTCTGTGTAGTGTCTGGACCGATGCCAGCCCCCGTTAAGCAGACGGATCCCTCTACCCTCTGTTACCCAAGCACAGCGCGTAAAATTACCACACTGAAATGTAACTTTTTGGTGTGAATTGGTCTCTCTGTTAATGGTATAGTGACTGGTGATCAGGCTGTCCCTTAAGAAGGTGGCCCGTCTGAACACCAGTTCAGGGTATGTTTTTAGGTATTTGCCAAGTGTGTAATCATTAGTCAGTATATGCCAGTGCTTAGAGATGATGTTACGTAATTTACTTTCGTGTGCTGAGTATTTGGTAATGAACAGGACGGTGTTACTATCTTTTTTTGAGGTAGTGCCATAGATAAATTCAGATCTGGGGGGTGCCTTTGCCCTATTGTAGACTTTTCTAAGGATCGAACTGCAATAGCCCCGTTCGAGTAGGGGAGCCTTAAGGCTATCAGCCTGATTTGCACATTGGTGTCCTCCTTACCCTTAAAAAAGTGCCTTGTGGATTTAATGATCTCTGGGACTTGTGGCTGATCTTCCTAATTTTCTACACTTCATCACCATGGACTTTATTTGGATTTAAATATCCTCTGTTTTTCACTTTCTATTGTGCACAGATTTTTTTAATACATGTGATAATTTTTTAAGCATCAATTGTTTTGAACACATATGATATATTTGTAGTGATATCACAATCACTGATGTTTTAGATTTACCTTTTGAAGTTTTATATGACCTTTTAATAGGATTTGAACGGTATATTTAGGGGATTTCACAATCACTATTTTTAGCGTAGCACATTCTTGATTCCAATTGTTATCAGCCTGTTTTTGAAAGTTGGTATCTGAAGAACAATTTCTTCTTAATCGCAGATACTGAGCATAGGGAATACTTCTGACCAAGAGGGTGGGATGGGCACTTGCTGCGCAAAGTATAGTATTTCCTGTGCTTGGTTTCCGGTATAGGTCAGTTTCTAATTCCCTGTTTGGGAGGATGCTTATATTGAGGTCAAGGAAAGAGACACTTTGACGACTGATGGTATGGGTGAAACTCAAATTGAAATCATTAGTATTTAATGCATTAAGAAACATAGTAAGTTCATCTTGAGGACCTGACCAAATTATAAGCAGGTCGTCTATGAATCTGTGCCAACATAGAATATGAGGCATCCATTGCTCCATCATGTCGTCAGAAAAAATATGTCTCTCCCAGCCTCCTAAATAAAGATTTGCATAAGAGGGTGCGCAGGAAGTGCCCATGGCCACCCCCTGGGTCTGTAGATAGTATTGGTCCCTATAGGTAAAATAGTTTCTGGTCAGTACAAAGCGAAGAAGACGTATGATAAATATCATATGTGGCCATTCAGTATGTCCAAGTTCACGCAGAAAGGATTCAGCCATCCGGATGCCCCGCTCATGCGGGATACTCGAGTACAGAGCCTCAATATCCACAGCCACGAGCAGGGCATCTGGAGGGATCTGAATCCCCTCTGGGTGTTTGAGAAGATCGGTAGTGTCACGAATGTAGGGCGGAAGCCCAAAAAACTTGTGGCATAAGTGCAGAATCAATATATCTGCTTGCTTTTTCAGTTAATGAGCCTATGCCCGATACTATGGGGAGGCCCGGAGGTCTACTTGGCTTTTATGTATTTTGGGAATAGTGTAAAATGTAGGCATACGTGGATGTTTAGTGTTCAAATAATTGAGTGTGTCTTTATCTATTAAGCTTTGCATGTGCGCTTCAACCACAAGATTGCGAAACTCCTGTTCAAAATGTTCTATCTCCTTAAGATCTAAAAGGCGATACCAGTTAGTGTTACCAAGGACTTTAAGGCACATTTGTTCATATTGGGCACATGACATAATCACAATGTTCCCGCCCTTGTCTGAGGGCTTGATAATATTTGATTTATCCGATTGTAGCTGTTGAAGTGCTTGGCGTTGTTCAATGCTAAGATTGCTATCAAAAGTAGGCCAATCCATGGTTTTAATATCACGTGCAACGCATTCAACAATTGTGGAAATTTGTGGATTAGTAGTAAGATCTGGAAACTTTTGGGATTTGAGTTTAAGTTTCTTCTGAGATGTGTTGTTAGGGGCATTTTCCAGAGGAAATTCCTCTATCTGGGCTCTATCTATAAGGGATATTGCTTCAGAGTGGCCCTCCTCATAGAGGAGGATCAAATCTCTGAGGGCTCTACACTCAGCCATATTGAAATGTTTGTTTTTTTCTGCTAAATCTTTTTCAAGTTTGTTTTATTTTCTTTCTTCATCGAAAATATATTTGTACATCAGATTGCACGCAAATAAATGTAGATCTTTGATAGTTTCCCTAGGATCTAATGAGTTTGAAGGACAGAAGCCTAGGCCCAATTGTAGCACCTCAATTTGGGCCAAGGTTAATGTCTTATTGGAAAGGTTAATGATATTTAGCTTGTTGGGGTTATTGTTTGTCCTGTGTTGGTAGTTGGGTGGACAAAGGGGTCCAGACTTCCCTGTTTGGTCATTCTGGGCCCTGGTGTTGCTGGCACCTCTAAAAACCCATCATCAGGTACTCCAGATGCATCTGAAGTTCCAGATACGCCCTTCTTTAGGACTTTCTGTAAAATAGGTGTAAGATTAGTGGATTGTGCAGTTTTATCTAATGAGGATCGTGGTTGTGTGCGTTTTTTACTTTTGGTGGGGTGTGTTGGTGATGGGCCGTTACTGTTCTGACCCCGTTTTTGTGGTTTAGAACGTGTGCTTGGAAGTGTTACATCTCTACGATGTGTATTATGTGATATCATGCTGGATAATTAGGAATCTGATTCCATCGTTTCTTCTACAGTATCCTGTGGATTGCGTGTATCTCGTCTATGTGTTTGGGTGCTTCGAGTTTTGTCTGTCCAACGGTAAGCGTATCCGTCGCTAAAGGCCTGTTTATCTCTGTTAAACTTGGATTGTTTTTTGGAGATTATTTCCTTATTCAAAGTCTCTAATCGGGTCTTTAGTTCCTGACAATTTGTGATGAAATTGGGAAGTTCAAAGACGTGTACAAACTGGACACCCAGTCTAGCGATTTCTGCGTCCAGGTTTGATGTCCTCATTGACATATTTATGAAAATATTCCAAATGCCAGTAAAGATGCGATTTCTTTTTCAGTAGCCCCTGTACTTTACCCATTTAGAATAGAAGATCTTCATCATTCTTAGAGCCTGTAGTGAAGCTTGATTGAATGTCTGTCATGAAGCCAATCCATGCCTTGCCTGCTAAGTCCATGATGCCCAGTCCCAGGTCCGGCCAAATAGGTCACAAAAAAACCACACAATGACAACAAAGACAAACAAAAAAGAGGGAAAAAGTTACAAATCTGGATGAAAATATAATTAATATATGGAATTCAATCACCTAAGTGATAGAATAGTATATAACTAGACACAATACTTGGGAAATTGTTTTCCCAAATAGAGATGGCTCTCGGGTGTGTTATCCACCCAATTGAATGAAAAATGGTTATGTGTCTCTAGAGTAATGGTTGGTACTAATTTAGTATAAACCTGGTACCTACATCCCAATTATGAATCTGAATCAAGGACTAAAAAGGTCCTACCACGTAGTGTTTTGGTTTGAGGGCTTGTTTTGGGGGACTTTAATGGTACATATTAACAAGTTAAGCAACAAATGCTTAAAAAGTTATACATTTTATTACAATTCTTGACATACAAAAAAGTGAAAAACACAAAAAAGACAATCATACAGACATAACACATAAAGAACTTTAAAAACACAGTATGCTTAAAAACACAGTATGCTCATTTACTAGTATTACTCCTTAGTTGATCTGCCAAAATGGCTAGGATTATCAACAGTAGCTCGACATGTTTCGCTGTCGCTTCCTCAGGGGCATGTAGAGGAATTGTGGTAATAACTAGAGTTCTATAAAGATAAATCGATACATAAAGTTATTGACAATACAAGTATGAGAAAAATACATATATGTATATGCAGTTAATTGGATAGCACCTCCACTGGACAAGTGACTGTCACCATCATCCGTTTATGCACACCATACACCACCCTGTAATCACCATGAATCTGGTGGAAAAAGATCATGGGAAGAGTGCAATACCCCAAAATATCCCTTGGGGGGGGGGACGAGTGCTGGTGCCAGGATGAGGAGAAAGAAAAAAGAGAAAAAAAGGGGATATTATGATATATAGATGAATAAGAAGTGCGTTAAGTATATTAAGGTTCCACCACATGCATTAATAGTGACAAAAAATACAGTCACCGACAAATATTGCTGTGGTATAAAAGTGCACCCCGAGCCCACCCTTTTTTTAGCCTGTGAGAGCCTCTGGCTCTAATCACATGGTTAAAAAAAAAAAAAAAACCCATTGAACTCCATGTGTCCGGCGCCCGCATGTAGATTAGGGGGCTGGATGCATGGATAGGGGGGGGGGGGGCGGCCCATATACACCAGCCGCCACTGGTATTGGGACATGAAAGCAAATCCTTCACTGACTACTGTAGAGCTATAGGGGACAGGGGGGACAGGGAGGGGGACCGCTAATTGCAGCATACAAGTATATACAGGTATATCAGCCCTGTTGATCCAACTGCACAGCGTTTACATCAAATTGAATTGATTTTGCAATTAGGATTGAGTCACCCTGTGAATAGCGGGTATGAACAGTGTGATAGGCCTATCCGACCCAGGGGCATTTAAGTGCGAGTTGTAAATGTCCTGTAATGTGTGTCTTTACCAAGGCAATAATATCAGCCCATTGGGATTTTATGGAAAGTGAGGGCTGCAGAGCAATATATTTTATCTCACAATCCCCAGATATTCCAGGTAAGAAATTTAACATGAGCCATGGAAAGATCGTGATCCAGATAAAGTACAACAGTAGTTAGTGAATCAACAGAGCTATACTAAATCAGCAGTAACTGTAAGTATGCCATATAAAGCAAAGAAAACACACGGATTATTCTGTAAATACAACTAGGCAGCAGACATGTCATGAAACAGTAAAACTGTCCCTCCTGCCCAACTCTGCATCACCCCCAACACAGTAAGAGCGTTATTCCCAAAGAACAAATTAACAAACATTACTTCCATCACAAGGAAATAGCCGAAAACAGAAAAATTATGCATTGTAAAGTAAATCAACTTAAGTAAGTATCCTATGGGGCAACCACTCACTGGAGAGTGTAGGGGAGAGTAGGACACTGCTGCCCAGTGCTTGCTTATTTGCAGACATGAGGGGGACGCTCACAGGAAGACATCAGTGCCACATGTTTGTTATTTTTAAAGAAAAAAAAAAAAAGAATTTTAGTATCACTTTAACCACTTAAGCCCCGGAGGATTTGGCTGCTCAAAGACCAGGTCCTATTTTGCAATTTGGCACTGCATGACTGTAATGGACAATTGCGCGGTCGTGCAATGCTGTACCCAAATTAAATTGATGTCCTTTTTCCCCACAAACAGAGCTTTCTTTTGGTGGTATTTGATCACCTCTGCGATTTTTAATTTTTGCACTATAAACAAAAAAAGAGCGACAATTTTGAAAAAATAAAAATATTTTTCACATTTTTTTATACGAAATTCTCAAAAAAATGTAAAAATCAAAATTTTTTAACATTTTAGGCCAAATTGTTTTCTGCTACATATTTTTGGTAAAAAAATTGCAATAAGCGTATTTTGATTGGTTTGCGCACAAGTTATTGAATTTACTAACTACGGGAAAGATTTATGTCATTTTTATTGTTTTTTTTTAACTAGTAATGGCGGCGATCTGCAATTTTTTTTGCGGGACTGCGACATTGCGGCAGACAGATCGGACCCTTGACTGACATTTTTGACACTTTTGGGCACCAGTGACATTACTACAGGAATCAGTGCTATAAATATGCACTGTTACTGTAAAAATTACACTGGCAGGGAAGGGGTTAACTTTATTGGTGATCAAGGGGTTAAGTGTGTCCCTAGGGGCATGATTCTAACTGTCAGGGGGCATGGTTTGTTAGATCATCACAGAGACATACGATCCTACACAGCAGGATTGCATAGCCTCAGTGATGATCTAAGGGAGAATGACAGACGGCTGTGTTTACATCAGCCGTCTGTCTTTCTCCCTCTCCTGAGCGAGATCGCGAGTGGCCGGCGGCTCCGCTGGTCACACGCGCGGTGAAGGCAGAGAACGAGCGGGGGAACGCTTGCCCCCTACAGGCTCATGGGCGAGTGACGTCACTTTGCCCAGGAGAAGCTGACTGCCGCAGTATATAGTCGTGTGGCAGTCAGCAAGTGGTTAAGCAATTTAGCTTTAAAGGTGCAGGGGGCGAGTTCCTTGTGGGGGAGAGTGAGAAGGCATGGGGCGGGCCCGCTCAACTACAAGCATGGCAGAGAAGGCCTCTCTTCTATATGTAGTGATGAGAAGGGTTTCCAGGAAGCCTGAAGGATCGGCGCCCTCCGTGCCCTCTGAAATACCAATGAAGCATAGATTACATACACAAAGGCAATTTTCCATGTCGTTTTGCTTAGAGGTGAGCTGCTGGAGCTGGCATTGCACATGGTCCGAGGTGCCCTTCAAGGGGGTGTAAGATTTCTTCCATCTGGCTGGTGTAGGCTTCAGTCTCAGTTTCCCTGTCTCTGAGTTTGTGGGGTTGTGATGAAGTAATGAAATATCAATCTTCACCTCCTCTATTTTGGTAGTTAGCGGGGTCTGACATGTGGAAAAAGCCTCCAGGACCTTGGTGGTGTCACTTGTGGGCTGATCCAAGTCAGAGGAAGGAGCACTGCCATATTCTTATTGGGAGTCTTTCTCCTGTTGGTGAAATTTGTGCGCTGGCATCTGTAGTCTTCCATGGTGGGGACATGATAAATCAAGGTGAGGGGACCCCCGAAAGCAGGTTAGAGGGTCGGAGAACAGGATGGGTTGTCAGGATATTGAGTACAGGATACAGTGTGAGTGGAGCCTGGTCCTAGAATTATTGCTTTCACTCTGATGTTCACAGTGATACCTTATATGCATAGTGAGATCACCGTTTATATATGCTTGCGGGACCTGCGTGAGCATGGGGAGACGAGGGCACTTTACTTTTTTTTTTATACTGTTTTTTTCCTAATATTTTTATTGAACATCAGATGGACTAGTAGTTCTGGAACATAAGTGCAGTGATTACCTATAATCCACTGACACTCTCTCCACCTCTCCAAGTGAAAGCTCATACCTTGGTAGGGACAGGGGGCTGGAGAAATAGTCTGCAGGAGCCAGGCATTTCACCCGTGATCCACTGATTGTGGGTGCAATGCCAGGCACCTATATATAAAAAAGTAAAAATACACATCTTTTTCCCTGTGAATAAATGTGCATTTTTAAAAAAAAGGTGGACCAGGCATCACTAAATGGCAGACCGCGGATCAAATGTGGACCATGTCACTATCCCACCCGGACCGCTGTGGTTCCGCCATTTAGGAGCTTTTTCTCCTAACTGACGCTGCTCTGTAATCCTCACAGAGCTGACAGCGGGAGGCAGGAAAGTTCTGTATGGAGGGCGCAGCTGCCCGAGGTAAACAAGCAGGGGATTGGCTGCTAGGATGAAGGGCTGTCCTAGCAACCATTCAGTATCTTGCCACTCCCATCATCCATCCAGACATGCTGTGCCTCTCTTTAATCTTTCTGGTAGGACAGTGAGGGGAGGTGAAGTTTAAAGGGGGCACAGGACACTAATGTGAAGGGTGGATGAAAAGAAACTGACTGAATGTGGGGGGAGGGTGCTGAATATTGTGATATAGGGGGGTCTGAGTATATTAAAGTGGTGGGGGGTGCTGAGAACTGTAATGTGGGGGGGGGGGGGGGTTGGCTGAGGACTGGAATGTGGGGGGGGGAGCTGAGGACTGGAATGTGGGGGGAGGCTTAGGACAATAAAATGGGGGGCTGAGGACATTAAAGTGCAGCGGACTGTAATGTGTGTGTGTGTGTGTGTGTGGGGTGGGGGGGGGGGGCAAGCTAAGGACACATTAACATGGGGAGGCTGAGGACTGTGATTTGGGGGGTTGAGGACAGTGATGTGGGGGGTTATGAAATATATTGTGGGGGGCGATGAGCACAGTAACATGAAGGGAGTTGAGGACTGTAATGTGGGGGCTGAGGACTGTAATGTGGGGTGGCTGGGGACTGTAATGTGGGGAGGGGGACTGAGGATAGTAATGTGGTGGGGATGAGGTAAACAAGGGCAATGCACTGTTGGTGGGGGGTGGTTTGATGTATAGGAAGTGTGAGAACAGTACTGTGAAAGGGGTGGAGGGAGGTGATGTGAGAGGGGAAGCTGAGGACACTCATCAAGAAGGGATCTTGATGTGAAGGAGAAGGGGACTGTGATGTGGGGACTGAGGATGCTGATGTAAGCATGGGTTCAGATCTGTGCATGTGCATTAGGTGCACACGTCGTGGGTAGGTCAGCCCATTTTAATTGACTGCACTACCCGCAAGAAACACAGAGCATGAAGTCCATGACTTTTTTTTCAAAATGGCACTGCACCAAGACGCATACTGCTGCAGCAACATGCGGTTTGGCTCATGCAAAAATGCGCCACAGGGCACCGACATGATATCCAGACCTCTGCTGGAAGTAAATTTTACTGACCGGACCTTGATGAATTGTAATTTAATACCCCTGACTTAAACTTTAAGCACCCCTGGCAGTGGATGAGTAGTTCTAGCCCCTGTCACTTTTGTTGGACAGCTTGATCTACTTGTAAATGAGTTAAAACATAAAAAAAGAATGGGAATTCATAAAAATAATACTACCATTACATATAATAACTGCATATAGTTTTAATAAAACAATATTTAATAGGTGATAGCAGTCCTTTTAGAGTGGATTTTAAAAGTAGCAGGACGGGAGATGCCTTTTAGCTTAATAAAAGTTGGGTGCGTTGCAAAGTATGCTATTGTTATAGATGAATTTGTACTAACAGATGGGGAGAAGAGAAAGTGGGAGAGGGTGAGAAATTGGTGACCATAGGCGGATGGAGAAACAGTCACAGGTACTACTGGTAACTAGGGATGATCGAACTTTTCAAAAGTTCGGTTCGACCAGAACACCTGAACTTCCCGAAAGTTCGGCCCGGATTTCAGAACCCCATTGAAATCAATGGGACCCGAACTTCGGTAATCAAAAAACACAATTTTGAAGCCCTAAAACCCAATAAATGCCCCTAAAAAGTGCCTAGGGTTCTGGGTCATGCCCCAGGGACTATTAATCACACAAAAAAAGTTCTTAAAAATTGTCATTTTTGATAGAGAGCCAATTATTGAAAAAATTATTGAAAAAAATGAGATTTCTTTGGATTTAGTGTCTGATGGGTCTAAAAAGTGTACCTGTGAAGTTTCAGCTCTGTAGCATGTCCAGAACCAGAAAAAAAAAAGTTTGTTTGTATTAGAATTAATATAGAACAGGTTAGTAGCTTCGCTACTTTTACACCCGGCTTTTTGTTGCAGGCGTTTTATTGGGCTTTTTTGAGGACATGTTTGGAGTCAGGCATGACATCAGAAATTCTGTGTAGGGGTATATATACACACACATGTATGTATATATACAGGGGAGAAGCCACCATCCTGTTCTGTAAGTGTTCTAAGAGAAACAATCTTTTCTCTATAGCGGTTACCCTGACATGGAAGGGTTTTGTCACCCTGCCATAGCAGTCAGAGTCAGTTAACCTTACACTACACTAAGGTTACCCTGGCACTTAACACTTTCCCTACAAAAACTAGATTATTAAATCTAACTTTAGTGGAAAATAGTACCCTAACTACACTAGATATCCCTTTCCTCACACTAATAATTGCTAAATGACACTTTGAGAGCAGAAGTAACAGAACTGCTTCCACTCTCTTCCACAGCCCTGTATTAAAATGCTAGAGATTTGGCGGGGCTATCTTATATACTGGGGGTGCGTATTCACTAATGATTGGCCTCTGGACCCCCTAGTCACTCCAATCACATTCCTAGCATTCTCCTGCCCCCTCAATTGGCTTTTACTGATGGTTCTGGTCCAATCACAGGCTTTTAAAGCCCAGTTCCTATCCCATTGAATTTTGGTCGGTTCTGGTTGCCGAATTCTGAACTTTTTCCGCAAAAAGTTCGGAATTCGGCCGAATTTCGAACAATCAATGTTCGGGTCGAACCGATGGTCGACCCGAACTGTTCGATCATCCCTACTGGTAACAAGTCCACAGCTCAACAGTTTTATAGCTGTTGGAACTATTGTACTAAAAACAATAATCTGATACAAGTTAGACACTTGTGTAAAAGAACCTACAATAATCAAGTCATTTTTCATACCATTATACCATACTGTATATTAGAAAACATTTCTAAAATCCAATATTTTTTTTTTTTTGTATCTTGTTTCCAAATAAGAATTAATTATTAAACCCAACTATGTTTTGTGTACTTTTTAGTGAGGGAAAAAGTGTGTATTTTTGAGAAAGCAGAGAAAGTATCTGTTTTTTAGGGTGAGCAAAATGCGTGCCCTAATATTTTCTAAATCACTAGTGGTCCTGTACAGAAATTTTTTTTCTCTACCACCTTGATACAAGTCATTCTACGTTACTATATGTCTTTTTGTTAGAAATTCTGTATATAGCCCTACAAAACAGACAGTGCCCAATCTACGTGGGCTTTGCTGCTTAACTGCAAACAGGAAACAGGAACTTCTATTATCCAGAGAAAAGACAGAGTTTAAATAGGGTTCTAAAGGCTCAATGTTTTTTACCTTCATGCATTCTATGCATGAAGGTAAAAAACCTTCTCTGTGCAGCAGCCCTCCCCAATACTTACCTGATCTTTCTCCAGTGTTGTGCAAGGGAGCCTCAGCTCTGTTGGGTCATTGTAGCAAAGTGTAATTTCTTCAGTGTTGTCACATGAAAAGATATAATAAAATATTTACAAAAATGTGAGGGGTGTACTCACTTTTGTGAAATACTGTACATTTACTGTGTATCTGTCTAAACATGCACTGCATAGAATTCAACTAAAAAAACATGCATTCACAGTATAGATCCGTTTTGGTTGTGTTCATAGCAAATATATTTATTAATGAAGAGAATTATCTGTGTCCCTAAAGTGTTGCTAAGGAATAGGCTAGAATAAGGAAGGGTTATAACTAGTGATCGACCTATATAGTTTTTTAATGCCGATACCGATACTGATATTTTGGTCATCGGATATCGGTATTGGCCGATATCAGCCGATATTTTCGGACATGTAAAAAATTTTTTTTTCCCCAGGTACTACTTGTTGTTGACCCCAAACCCCTCCTCGGCACTGAAAATCATACAAAATGCCAAGTTTGGCTGTTTAGAATGCTGTCAGTTTTTTTTAATTTGGCACAGAGTTTTTTACATGGAGACCCAATCAGAGCTGAATGTGGCTTTGATCGGGTCTTCTCTTCGGGGGCCGTGCAAGTAGGATGCCCTGGTCTCCTGGTGGAATGGGATACCCGGGCGAGCCGCGGAAGTCGACGGGAGGGAGGGGGGTACGTCCTCTTCCACTCCTTGTAATGACAGCCGAGCGGCTTCTCAGCTGCATCAGTTGTCATTACAAGACAGCCGACCGTCGGCTATGGACGCCGGTACCGGGGTGATGCCTCTAGCTGCAGGCATCACTCCGGTACAGCACTTTCCCGAAATATTGGTAATATCGGTAACCTCAGGGGCCGATTACGATAGATCGGGGAAAGTGCATATCAGCCCCCGATATATCGGTGGTGCCTATTAGAGAGATTTCCCTTCACTTACTGTCATGTAGCCAAAAACCGAAAGTGAAAGGAAATCCCTCCAAAGGGAGGAAATCCCGGGGTGTCATCAGGGTCACCAGAACTAGTGTTCCCATTGGAAGATTTCACTAAAAAGCTGAAGGGAAAAGTAAACTGTTAAAAGTGACAGTTAATAAAGGTGCACTGTGCTCGACACTGATCAAATCAAAAAGTCTGATCAGAAGAACAGCTAAGTGATGAAATCACAATAAATCGCACTGTGAAAAAGAGTAGAATACCCCAAAAACAACAAAAGTGTTAAATAATGGGTAATGAGTGAGATACAGTTCTTGTACAAAAGTATAACATGGAAAGTTCATATACTCTCAAAAAGAGAGATTTCAGTGGAGGAAGTGCTGGTGTCTAAACGGGTTGCTGATTGTGCGGGAAACTGCAATCACTTTGTGGTGCGGTAAACTTTATCACTTCGGTGGTGAGCATATATCCATAAATAAGTGAAATGGCTGCTCACCTCCACATCACTCTTAAAGAGCGTTTGTACCAATAGGTAACAAGGTCTCCACTGCAGATGTTGTAAACCGATTTCCAGGAGCCAAGAGGGTCACTTCTAAGACAGACTCCTTAATCCAGCATCAATCATCAATGGGTATAGTATCCTATGCAGGGTTTGAAGCTCAAACCATGGACAAAGAGAGGGACTTCATAGTGTAGTAAGTTTTGTAAAGATTTATTCATAAAACATGGTACAAACTCACATTTAGGTACAGGAATAACAGCATAGTAGCGTGGCGGCGTTACAGCGGTGAATATCGGTAGCTTCTGAACTTGGCCAAAGACCGGAAGTGATGTCAGACGGCTTCTCCCGACACGTTGCGTCACAGCACAACGTGACTTTATCAAGGGTAAAGAAGACAAATGACGTGACGGCTATTTATAGCGTGCAGTCACTATAGTGACCATCAACAACATGGTAAACACAGTATTCGCCACCAGATGGCGCTCATAACAAGTCTGGTAATACGAATATAATAATGAGTTATATATGTATGGCATAGTAGCAGGAAAAGATCAATGAGATATAAAGGAAATGGATACATCTAAATGATAACAATAGGATGAATAAGGTCATCATAACTGTGTACACATCCTAAGTCCAACAAACAGGACAAATCCATCTGGATAGTAAAATAAATACAGTATGTATGCATAAACATAATGATAGTATAGGCATAATATGTCAGTGAACCCAGATTGGCAGGCAAAAAACTGCTAACACACTATGGGTCACCAGAGGGTAAGTAGCATAAATAGGCGAATATAAATATAATAGATAAAAATTGAGAATAAATATATATTAAGAATCTATATAAACATATGGGCAAAAAGTAAACCCATAAAATAAAAAATGGTAAATGGATGATCAGCAAGAATAATGACAAAAAATATTGCTGATTCCCCATAGGTAAAAAGGATAAAGAAATGATTGATCAAACAGGAAGAAAGATGTACCAGACACATTATAACTAGATATGAAGGGATATAGTTAATAGTCAGAGATAAAACAATTGAGATCAAACTCAATGTTTAATCCTGAAGGTGATAAAGATTGTATTTCAAAGATCCATCTGGATTCAGCTTTACTAAGGGTATTAATTTATTACTCCCCGTCCAATGGGGTTTATATTTCTCTATTCCCCAGAACAGAAGAGAGGAGGGGTCTTTATGTTGGTGTTCCAGAAAGTGTTTAGAAACACTATGTTTAGGATAGCCATTCTGGATATTTTGGATGTGCTCTCTAAGGCGTTTCCAAAGAGGTCTTTTTGTTCGGCCAATGTATTTGTATTTGCATGAACATTCCAGTAGGTAAACAGCACCTTCTGTTCTACATGAGATAAAATCTTTTATTCTATATTTCTTCCCAGTAAACGTGGATTCGAACTCAATACTTTTATTTTCTGGGAATTTGGTGCATTTACAGGCATAGCAATTCTTGCACGGGTAAAAACCTTTCCCTTCAAAAAAGCTAACTGGAATTTTGGGAGGTGGGTCTATGACATTCTTTGCTAATTGGTCTTTTAGAGTCGGTGCCCTTCTATAGGTGAATTTGGGTAATTTTGGGAGAATCTGGTTAAGGAATTTATCAGCTAATAGGATCTTCCAATGTTTCTTTATAATTTTTTCCACCCTTTTATGTTGGATATTATAGTCCAGGATGAGGTTGATTGCTTGTTGCTGTTGTGGTTCTCGTATCATCTCCTTCAGCAGTATCTCTCTCTCTCTAGATTACCCACTTCATTTATTTTCTGTTCAATTAATACATTTCTCTAGCCTTTTTCTAAAAATCTTGTCTTCAAAACACTTGCTTGTTCTTCATAATGTAGTTTTTCGGTGCAGTTTCTGCGTAATCGTATAAGCTGTCCTTGGAATGTTGGTTAACCAGGGTTTATGATGGCAGCTGTTGAGTGGAAGGTAGCTATTCCTGTCAACCGGTTTAAAATAGGTCTTTGTCTTCATCATTAGGGATGATCGAACTTTTGAAAAGTTCGGTTCGACCAGAACACCCGAACCTCCCAAAAGTTTGGCCCGGATTTCAGAACCCCATTGAAATCAATGGGACCTGAACTTCGGTAATCAAACACCATTTTGAAGCCCTAAAACCCAATAAATGCCCCTAAAAAGTGCCTAGGGTTCTGGGTCATACCCCAGGGACTATTAATCACAAAAAAAAGTCCTTAAAAATTGTCATTTTTGATAGAGAGCCAATTATTGAAAAAATTGAAAAAAAAATTAAAGAAAAAAAAAAATTTCTTTCGATTTAGTATCTGGGGGGGTCTAAAAAGTGTACCTGTGAAGTTTCAGCTCTGTAGAATGTCCAGAACCATAAAAAAAAAAGATTGTTTGTATTTTGTCACTTGTAGAACAGGTTAGTGGCTTCTCTCTTTTCACAACTTGCCGGTTTAGTAGCAAGCGTTTATTTGGGCATTTTTTGGGGTCTTTTCAGGCAGGCAAAACATCTGAACTTGTGTATATGGGTATATATACACACATACTTATATGTATATATACACCTAGACATATATAGGTGTGATAGTAGCAGAAATATATGCTTGCGCTAATGAAATCATTTACACGAATATGGCTCCTCTCCTATAACACCTATATATGTCTAAGTGTAAAATACATATAAGTATGTGTGTATATTGTAACAGGAAGTCAGCTAAATCTGGGAATGTAGTCACAGGAAGGAGATACATTTCCACCTGATTTAGAAAGTCCATTAATTAATTTAGGGTGTTGGCTACAGAGCTAGCCAGCAGGAAGTTGAAAGGCCTTCACCTGTTCAAAATGAGGGAGTTAAGGCTCTATAATTTGTTCAGAGAAATTCCTATTTTTTGCTGCCTCCAGAAGCTGTGTCCTGAAGCCATGTGGGCTGGGAGCAGGAGGACAGTCAGCGTGTGCCTCCCGACAGGATGTGTGGGCCTGGGAGAAGACCCCCCGGAGTGATGTGTGCCCGGGACGGTAACCAAGGGTGAATACGTCTCAAAGGTGAGAAGACGAACTGTTGATGTGAAAGAAACAAAGGACTGTGTTGCCCTGTGAAGCTATTATAAAAGGACTATTGAGTGTCCGCTGTAGGACAAGGAAGTCTGCCCGACGGTAGGTTGGAGACAGACACTTAGGCAGGTTCCAGTTGTGAGAAGGTAGCCGCCCACAGAGGCAAGGATTTATTTTGTTTTATTTTATTTTGATGTTTTGCTGCATACAGCCTGGTGAAGAAAACACCATTTAATAAACCACACTGTTTGTTTGCAAGCACTTGTCGGCTACCTCTCTGGGAAAACGCACCCCCCAAGGGGTCATCCACACCCGCCACCGAGCTAATCCCTTACATATGGTGGAGGTATGCAGTGGGCATAAGCAGAGATCCCTGCAAGGAAGTGCAAATGTTTGATGAACTTTGTCTGGTGCATGAGATTGCACAATCTATGTGTGCAGGAGAGAAGATCCTGACAGAAAAAAAAAAGTGTTTTAAAGAGACAGCGGTCTCAAAATTATTTGATGAACTTTGTTGTGTCTGGTGCAAGTGACTGCACAAACTGTGTGTGCAGGAAAAGAGATCTTGCAAGAGAGAGAAAAACTACATGTGTTGAAGAGACAGTGGTCTGAAAATTGTTTGCTGGACTGTGAAAAATTTGTTTGTGGAGTTATTGAAGATGGGGCGGTCCAAACGCCTGAAAAATGCAAAGATAGATGAAATGAGAGACCGGATTCTATGGATGGAGGGGATGTTGCCGTCTGAACCAGCCCCATCCATGCCTAAAGAGAGTCTACTAAAGAGGAAGGTTGTTGTCCCTAGCAACACTGATGAAACTGCTATGGAGACGCAGTGTGCTCAGATGAAAAGTAAACTCAAAATGGAGGAGATGTTGAAACATCTGATTATATCAAATGCAGCTCAACAGCAAGCAAATGCAGCTCAACAGCAGGCAAATGCGGATTTTCAGCAGAGCTTTGCAGCTCAACAAAAGGCTCATCAAGAGAGCATGGCAGGCTGGAAACAGAGACGCCAGCAGCCAATGGAGGCCATCGGTTTGGAGGAAACCGAGTATGTGTGCAGGGCTGAGTTGGATGCCTTGCAACGGAAAATGGAAGAAAAGGAACAAGCCTTGGAATTGCTTAAAATGGAGCATAGAAACTTGCAGGAAACAAATGAACTACTCAAGTCTCATGTGTCACAGTGGGAAGAATCCACTGCTCTTCTTTTGGTCGAGTTGCAAAAACGCAGAGAGACTATAATGGAGAAAGATACCATCCTCATGGAAAAGGAAAGTGAAATTCAGACTTTGCAGAAGCAAAGTATGGCTGATATGTTGGAGTTGCGTAATCAGCTGGAAAAAAGTCTTCAGTCTTTGGGAGCTACAAAAATAGACCTGCAGGAGTCGCAGGAACAGAATGTTGCTCTGGAAGCGACATTGTCTCTCAGCGACAAAGAGAAAAGTGAAAGAGAGGCTAAATTACTGAGTACTGTGTATGAGCTCACTACTTTAAGCAATGTGGTAGATGAATGGCGTGCGGACTGTGAAAGTTGGAAAGGGGAAGCCCAACGTGTCCAGCAGCAGTTAAAGGAGAAAGAAGCCTGTGTGGCAGAATTACATTCTTATTCCCAGATGCTAGCCAATGAGGTGAAGGCTCTTATGCAGGGAAAAGAAGATTGTGAACATAAGAGGGAAAAAGTAGAGGCACAGCTTCTGGAATCGCAAGTCAAGGTGTCAGAAGGTGACCGATTGTGTGCTAAGCTGTCAGAGAAGGCAAACCGACTGCAGGTTGAGTTGGACAATGTTACAAATCAGCTTTCTCAAGCAGACAGAAAATCTAGAGAAATTGCGGAAGATTTTTCTATCTTGGAATCGCAGCTGCAAGACACGCAGGAACTCTTACAGGAAGAGAGGTGTCAAAGGCTGAGTTTTAGCACAAAGCTCAAACAAATGGAAGATGAGAAAAATGGCTTCCTGGAACAATTAAAAGAGGAGGCGGAAGCAAAGAAAAACCTATCAGAGCAAGTCGCAACATTGCAAGCTCAGATAGCGGTTATGAAAAAACGCATGGAAGAAAGCGTTGGTTCATTACAGTGTGTTGAAGATGTGAAAAAGAAGTTTGATCAGATGCTTGGTGAAGAGAAGAATGTGTCTGCAAAATATGCAGAAGAACGCGCACGTGCAGAAACGGAGGTGCGTGATAACGAGAGCAAAGCCCTGTTCTTGGCTCGCTCTTTGGAGGAAGCTCTAGAGTGTAAGGCTGAACTAGAAAGTGTTAAACAGCTGCGTACAGAAATGGAAGAATTGGTCAGCTCCAAGGATGATGTTGTGAAAAGCGTTCAGGAGCTAGAAAAGTCTAAGCGAGCCTTAGAACAGCAACTAGAAGAGATGAAGATTCCGTTGCAGGAACTGGAAGAGGAATTCCAGGCAACAGAGGATCTGTCCCAAAGAGGGGATAGTGTGCCTGATGCAGTTTTTTAAAAGGATCAGTGTTTTGGGGTCTGTCCTGAGTGAGCCTCAGAAATGTGACGACATGTGGCTTGAATCACCCCTTTGGAATAAACCGTTCCTTCAAAAACTTCAAGCATTGGAAAATGTATCATTAGAACTTCAGCAAACAAAGGAGCTGAGTAAGAAATGTGGTGATTTCTCAGTTCAGGCTGAAAACCTAGTGGAGAAAACTAAGGCTGTTGGTGAAAACGTGAAGCAAATGAATAAGTGCCTTTCAGGGAGTGTTTCCAAAATGGAACTGGTGAAAGACGGGTGGCAGAAGTTTGATCGTGATCTTGAGATGCATTCCATGTGGAATTCAGATAGAGAAAAGGAACTAGGTGACCTTGAGCGGTCAAATAGTTCAGCAGAAAGTGCATTGAAGAAACCTGTAAAAGAATGTGTTGCAGTTCCATGCTTCTTCACTGATGCAGAGAGGAGGTCTATAATGGATACCACCCAGATCGCTGGGTTCAACTGTGTTGTTGCCTTTGACCCCTATGTTGGTGGAAGGAAAGTTGATGATGTTCTGGTTGGCTTCTTCTGTGAAGAGTTTGGCAAGAAATATAAACTCAATATCAAATCAAATAGTAGGCCTTTACTGCGACTCGCTCAGGAGGGCGAAAAGTTTAAGAAGTTGATGAGTGCAAATGCTTCAGATCTGCCTATGAATATGAAATGTTTGAATGATATTGATATCTCTGGGAAAAGGAACAGGGGTCACTTTGAAGAAATGTGTGACAGCCTGTTGTCTCAATTGGAAAATCCTCTGCACAGCATCTTAGAGCAAGCAAAGCTCAAGAAGGAAGATCATTCCCTTTTACAACAAAAAGTCAATGATTGTGTACAGCTGTATGGAGAGGCAACTCAAGTCACAGAGGGATGTCAAGAGTCCCTACTTGGAACAAAGCTTAGTGAAGCAAAGGTTCTCAAAGTTTTGTGGAAAACATTTATGGATTGCAGAGAGAGGCGTCTTAAGAATGTTGAAGACATTAAGACTAGCCCAATTGAGTTGCCTATGGATCACGGTCCTCCGTGGTGGATTGGACAGACGGTTATGAGGGACAAGCTGTCTGACATTTATGAGAAAGCTGTCAATGAAGATGACAGAAACGAGAAGGAGCGAAATGATGCCAAAAATGCAGTTGAAGAATGTGTATATGAGATGAGAGACAAACTGTGTGGCATTTATGAGAAATCCGTCAATGAAGATGACAAAACAGTTTCATCCGGAAGCTTGAGGATAATAGGAGGCTTATCAGTGAGTCAGCAGTGCTTGACACATGCGTGCCTGGAAATCTGTGTCCCAACCCTAGGGTTGAAACAAGAGGGGGGGGTATGTAACAGGAAGTCAGCTAAATCTGGGAATGTAGTCACAGGAAGGAGATACATTTCCACCTGATTTAGAAAGTCCATTAATTAATTTAGGGTGTTGGCTACAGAGCTAGCCAGCAGGAAGTTGAAAGGCCTTCACCTGTTCAGAATGAGGGAGTTAAGGCTCTATAATTTGTTCAGAGAAATTCCTATTTTTTGCTGCCTCCAGAAGCTGTGTCCTGAAGCCATGTGGGCTGGGAGCAGGAGGACAGTCAGCGTGTGCCTCCCGACAGGATGTGTGGGCCTGGGAGAAGACCCCCCGGAGTGATGTGTGCCCGGGACGGTAACCAAGGGTGAATACGTCTCAAAGGTGAGAAGACGAACTGTTGATGTGAAAGAAACAAAGGACTGTGTTGCCCTGTGAAGCTATTATAAAAGGACTATTGAGTGTCCGCTGTAGGACAAGGAAGTCTGCCCGACGGTAGGTTGGAGACAGACACTTAGGCAGGTTCCAGTTGTGAGAAGGTAGCCGCCCACAGAGGCAAGGATTTATTTTGTTTTATTTTATTTTGATGTTTTGCTGCATACAGCCTGGTGAAGAAAACACCATTTAATAAACCACACTGTTTGTTTGCAAGCACTTGTCGGCTACCTCTCTGGGAAAACGCACCCCCCAAGGGGTCATCCACACCCGCCACCGAGCTAATCCCTTACAATATATATACCACTATACACAAGTTCAGATGTTTTGCCTGCCTCCAAAGAACCCAAAAAAATGCCAAAAAAAACGCTAGCGCCAAAAAAATTTGCCCAGGTGTGTTGTTGCAGGCATTTTTTTGGGGTTTTTGGAGGCAGGCAAAACATCTGAACTTGTGTATAGTGGTATATATACACACATACTTATATGTATATATACACCTAGACATATATAGGTGTGATAGTAGCAGAAATATATGCTTGCGCTAATGAAATAATTAACACCAATAAAGTTACGCTCCTATCACACCTGTATATGTCTAAGTGTAAAATACATATAAGTATGTGTGCATATATACCACTATACACATATCGAGTTGATATTTTCGAGTGCATTTTCTTGATTTTATCATTTTATATTGATGTATTGTCTTGTCCTCACTTTTGATGTGTAATAAAATGTACAATTTTTGAGAATTCAGATTTTTCTCCATCATTTAGCACCGTTAAAGTCCCACTTGCCCCCCTCCATTGTAGTTACTCAATTAAAGGGATGTGGTGCTTTTTACTTCATCTCTAGCAATATCTCTTCAAAAACCACTATACACAAGTTCAGATGTTTTGCCTGCCTCCAAAAACCCCAAAAAAATGCCTGCAACAACACACCTGGGCGTTTTTTTTGGCGCTAGCGTTTTTTTGGGCATTTTTTTGGGTTCTTTGGAGGCAGGCAAAACATCTGAACTTGTGTATAGTGGTATATATACACACATACTTATATGTATTTTACACTTAGACATATATAGGTGTGATAGGAGCGTAACTATATTGGTGTTAATTATTTCATTAGCGCAAGTAGTGTTTTCTGCTCCTTTCACACCTATATATGTGCAGGTGTATATATACATACATGGGTGTGTATATATACCCCCTATACACATGTTAAGATGTCATGCCTGACTCCAAACATGTGCTCAAAAAATCCCTATAGACGCCTGCAGCCAAAAAGCAAGCTGACAGGGGCGAAGCCATATTACTGCAGCGAAAGTGACTTCAGAGAAACTAGCTTTTCTCTATAGCGGTCACCCTGATATGGAAGGGTTTGGTCACCCTGCCATAGCAGTCACTGTCAGTTCACCCTACACTACACTACGGTCCCCTTACACTTAACACTTTCCCTACAGAAGCTAAATTATTAAAGCTAACTAAAGTGTAAAAGAGCACCGTAACTACACTAGATATCCCTTTCCTCACACTAATAAATGCTAAATGACACTTTGTAGCAGAAGTCCATTAACTGCTTCCACTCTCTTCCATGTCCCTGTATAACAATGCTAGGAATTTGGCGGGGGCTATCTTATATAATGGGGGGTGTATTCACTAATGATTGGTCTATGGACCCCCTAGTCACTCCAATCACATTCCTAGCATTCTCCTGCCCCCTCAATTGGCTCAAATGGTTCTGGTTCAATCATGGGCTTTTAAAGCCCATTTCCTGTCCCATTGCATTTTGGTCTTTTCTGGTTGCCGAATTCCGAACTTTTTGGGCAAAAAGTTCTGAATTCGGCCGAACCTCGAACAGCCAATGTTCGGGTCGAACCAATGGTCGACCCGAACCATTCGATCATCCCTATTCATCATGCCTTCTTCATGCCAGATTTCTAGATCCAAAAAGTGTATAGTATTTTTATTGATCTCACAAGATAAAGAAATATTTTTGGTGTTGATATTTAATGTTTGCCCAAAGTCGATTAAATCTTTTTCATCACCAGACCATATAATGATAATATCGACTTGGGCAAACATTAAATATCAACACCAAAAAGACCTCTTTGGAAACGCCTTAGAGAGCACGTACAAAATATCCAGAATGGCTATCCTAAACATAGTGTTTCTAAACACTTTCTGGAACACCATCATAAAGACCCCTCCTCTCTTCTGTTCTGGGGAATAGAGAAATATAAACCCCATTGGAGGGGGAGTAATAAATTAATACCCGTAGTAAAGCTGAATCCAGATGGATCTTTGAAATACAATCTTTATCACCTTCAGGATTAAACATTGAGTTTGATCTCAATTGTTTTATCTCTGACTATTAACTATATCCCTTCATATCTAGTTATTATGTGTCTGGTACATCTTTCTTCCTGTTTGATCAATCATTCCTTTATCCTTTTTACCTATGGGGAATCAGCAATATTTTTTGTCATTATTCTTGCTGCTCATCCATTTACCATTTTTTATTTTATGGGTTTACTTTTTGCCCATATGTTTATATAGATTCCTAATATATATTTATTCTCAATTTTTATCTATTATATTTATATTCGCCTATTTATGCTACTTACCCTCTGGTGACCCATAGTGTGTTAGCAGTTTTTTGCCTGCCAATCTGGGTTCACTGACATATTATGCCTATACTATGATTATTTTTATGCATACACATTTATATTACTATCCAGATGGATTTGTCCTGTTTGTTGGACTTAGGATGTGTACACAGTTATGATGACCTTATTCATCCTATTGTTATAATTTAGATGTATCCATTTCCATTATATCTCATTGATCTTGTCCTGCTACTATGCCGTACATATATATCTCATTATTATATTCCTATTACCAGACTTGTTATGAGCACCATCTGGTGGCGAATACTGTGTTTACCATGTTGTTGATGGTCACTATGGTGACCGCACGCTATAAATAGCTGGCACGTCATTCGTCTTCTTTACCCTTGATAAAGTCACGTTGTGCTGTGACGCAACGCGTCGGGAGAAGCCATCTGACGTCACTTCCGGTCTTCGGCCGAGACCGGAAGCTACCTTCACCACTGTAACGCTGCCACGCTACTATGCTGTTATTCCTGTATCTAAATGTGAGTTTTTACTATGTTTTATGAATAAATCTTTACAAAACTTATTACACTATGAAGTCTCTCCCTTTGTCCATGGTTTGAGCTTCAAACCCTGCATAGGATACTATACCCATTAATGATTGATGCTAGATTAAGGAGCCTGTCCTAGAAGTGACCCTCTTGGCTACTGGAAATTGGTTTACAATATCTGCAGTGGAGACCTTGTTACCTATTAGTACAAACGCTCTTTAAGAGTGATTTGGAGGATACTCACCACCGAAGTGACAAAGTTTCCCACACCACCGAGTGATTGCAGTTTCCCACACAATCAGCAACCCGTTTAGACACCAGCACTTTCTCCACTGAAATCTCTCTTTTTGAGACTATATGAAATTTCCATGTTATACTTTTGCACAAGAACTGTATCTCACTCATTACCCGTTATTTAACCCCTTTGTTGTTTTTGGGGTATTCTACCCTTTTTCACAGGGCAATTTATTGTGATTTCATTACTTAGTTGTTTTTCTGATAAGACTTTTTGATTTGATCAGTGTCGAGCACAGTGCACCTTTATTCACTGTCACTTTTAACAATTTACTTTTCCCCAGACATGGGAGTAAGTCACATATGTGCAAGTCACAAGTCTCAAGTATTAACCTTTAGGCCCCATGCACACGGGACGTTTTTAACGCCGCTGTAAGTAGCGTCAGGCGTTTTCTTTTTGCAGCCTAAAAACGCACCTCCATGTTATTCTCTGGCCTCATGCACACACAGACGTTTTTGAGCTGTAAGAGGCCTAGGCATTTTTAAGCTGCAAGAAGAACCCAGCGTTACAGCTGTAAAAACGTCTGATGCTGCTAAAGGCTGAATAACGTTGCTATAATGTTGCTTAATGTGCGTTAAGCCACGTTATACGTTTTTTCTACCTCCATTCAAAATCAATGGTTCCCTATGGGAGCCTATTGATTTGAATGGAAGTCGCACCGCAAGTCGGATCCGACTTGCGGCGCGACTTGCGCTGTGAGAATCTTGAGGGGGAACTCCACGCCAAAATGGGAAAAAACGGCGTGGGGTTCCCCCCAGGTTCCAAACCAGGCCCTTCGGGTCTGGTATGGAATTTGAGGGTAGCCCCACGCCGAAAAAACTGCATGGGGTCCCCCCCAAAATCCATACCAGACCCTTATCCGATCATGCAGCCCGGCAGGCCAGGAAAGGGGAGGGGACGAGCGAGTGGCCCCACCCTGCCTGGACCACACCAGGCCACATGCCCTCAACATGGGGGGGTGTTGGTGCTTTGGGGTAGGGGGGCTGTGCACCTTGCCCCCATGTTGATGAGGAGAAGGGCCTCATCCCCACAACCCTGGCCGGTGGTTGTGGGGGTCTGCGGGCAGGGGGCTCATCGGAATCTGGAAGCCCCCTTTAACAAGGGGGCCCCCAGATCCCGGACCCCCTCCCTATGTGAATGGGTATGGGGTACACTGTACCCCTACTCATTCACCACATAAAAGGCAGTGTATGTAAATAACGTCAGGAGACGTTTTGGAAATTTTATTAAAAATCTTCATCCGGTCTTCTCTTGCTCTGGTCTTCTCCCTCTCCGGTCTTCTGCTCTTTTGCTGTCCGCTCTTCTGCTGTCCGCTCTTCTGCTCTTTTGCCCTCGGCTCTTCTTCTTCCTCTGGTCCTCCTCCTCTGACGTCTCCGGTGATTATGCCGGTCTCTGCAGCTTATTATATAGCCATTAGGGGCGTGGCCACCCGATGATGTCATCGGGAGGCCCGCCCCCTTATGTCACAGACGACGTCATCTGTGACATAAGGGGGTGGGGCCTCCCGATGACGTCATCGGGCGGCCATGCCCCTAATGGCTATATAATAAGCTGCAGAGACCGGCATAATCACCGGAGACGTCGTCGTCGGAGGACCGGAGGAAGAAGAAGAAGAGCCGAGGGCAAAAGAGCAGAAGATTGGACAGCAGAAGAGCGGACAGCAAAAGAGCAGAAGATCAGAAGACCGGAGAGGGAGAAGGACAGAGCAGGAGAAGACCGGATGAAGATTTTTAATAAACTTTCCAAAATGTCTCCTGTCATTATTCACATACACTGCCTTTTATGGGGTGAATGGGTAGGGGTACAATGTACCCCATACCCATTCACATAGGGAGGGGTCCGGGATCTGGGGGGCCCCCTTGTTAAAGGGGGCTTCCAGATTCCGATGAGTCCCCTGCCCACAGACCCCCACAACCACCGGCCAGAGGGTTGTGGGGATGAGGCCCTTGTCCTCATCAACATGGGGGCAAGGTGCTTTGGGGTGGGGGGAGCTCTGCACCCACACCCCCCCATGTTGAGGGCATGTGGCCTGGTGTGGTCCAGGGGGGGTGGGGCCGCTTGCTCGTCCCCTCCCCTTTCCTGGCCTGCCGGGCTGCATGCTTGGATAAGGGTCTGGTATGGATTTTGGGGGGGGGGACCCCACGCCATTTTTTTGGCATGGGGCTACCCTCAAATTCCATACCAGACCTGAAGAGCCTGGTTTGGAACTTGGGGGGACCCCCACGTCGTTTTTTTTTCCCATTTTGGCGTGGAGTTCCCCCTCAAGATTCTCACAGCGCAAGTCGCGCCGCAAGTCGGATCATCCTGATCCGACTTGGGTGCGACTTCCATTAAAACAATAGGGAACCATTGATTTTGAATGGAGGCAGAAAAAAACGCTGCTAAAAGCAACGTGGCAAAACGTGCAATAACGCAAATGGAAAAAGCTACTGAAAGCACGTTTTTACAGCTGCTTTTTCCGGCGTCAGAACTAGCTCTGGCGCACGTTTTTTCTAACGCCCCGTGTGCATGGGGCCTTAAGTCTCAAGCAAGTCCCAAGTTACTGTGGCGAAAAGCAAGCAAGTCAAGTCATTTGTTTTGGTCAAGTCACAAATCAAGTCAAAATACTGATCTACCCCAATTTTCACCTTTAAATCAGTTAAAAATCAGTGGTCAGGAAAGGTTTTGTTTTATTTTCAACATTAACAAAACTGCTTAATGCTTTTTTCTTGGCATATTAAAGAAACACTTTGGATGCCCAAACAGCTCAAAATCCTTCGTCCGGTCATGTTTCAACACCAGAGTCACTAAAAACATATTAAGTATTTCCATTGTTAAACAGCCAGTGTCCTAAAAATCAGAACACACTGAGGTGTTTTAAGTGACTGTGGTGTCAGAAACATAACAGGCACATTCATTTTGCTTTAACACATCTTGAGAAAATGCAAATATTTAATAACTTAAAGTAAAGTCATTTCAAGTCATATGTCTCAAGTCAAAGTCAAGTCTCAAGTCATGAATACCAAGTCAAAGTCAAGTCGAGTCTTTTATTAATTTTAGTCAAGCAAGTCTCAAGTCCTCAAACTGGTGACTTAAGTCTGACTTAAATCAAGTAATGTGACTCAAGTCCCCCACCTCTGCTTTTCCCTTCAGCTTTTAAGTGATTTATGATTATTTTATTTGGTCTACTATTTTGCCCCAAGTTGACCAGCTCCTTTTAGCACAGTGCACCTTACCACTTCACTACGCTTTTGTTTTATCTCATTGATTATTTTATGGTTCACTGTCATTATTATTACTATTGTCACTTTTAGCTTGATGTTCATTTATTCTTGCTATTATTTTTATTCTTGCTTTTATTTATGACTGAGATGTGATTAATTTAGCGCAAATTTATTTTATATCTTCTTATATGCTTCTATGTATGTGGTGACACTACTGAGATAGCTTAGCTGTGAATAGCTCTTAGGGCTGGGCCTCTGTTACATCCCCTGGCTTCTAGAACTTGCTGGATAGTTCTGGAACTTAGAGGGTGAACATTTATGTTTCCACCAATCTCTAGGAAGGTAAAACCCAGAAGGTGTGGTCATAAATGTTCAGGAGCCTATCAGTGGGGGAGCAGAGTCCAGGGTCCATTCGCTTGGAGGGGACCCCTGTGCTGGGAGGCTCTGGCTCTGGGCAAAGGGAAGAACATGAGAAGAAGAGATAAGGTGCAGCTGAGAGTCTCAGCCCTTCTTACCAGCCTGATAGACAAGGTCTGGCCTGTATAGCAGAAAGCATATACAGCAGCCTCCTGAACTTCAGGATTCAGAAAAAGAGGGACTGAGCGAATAACTTCTATTTTCACCACACCCCAAGCCTGGGTAGAGGGTACAGCAGGATATTTTTCTGGCCCATAACCAAGGGACAGCTTGCCCTTACAGGAGTAGCCCTACATGTGCAAAGAGGGCAGGGCTGAACTTCTTTGAAAAAAAAAAGTAAATAAACCACAGAGAGAAAATTAATCTGCTTCACGTGTAAAGGAGCGGAGAAGGGGTGGAGCAGAGGGAGCTTGAATATAAGGGTGAAGATCCACTTTAATTTTGTGTTTCACTATGTTTTACTAGAAGGTGGAGAATGTTGAGCCTTAGGATCTAGACAGTTTCCCCCCTCTACCACAACACACATGCACAACACCCCTTTAAACACCATGTTTGTGTACCTCACCCCCCCCCCCCTTTCCTGACTAAAGCTCCCTCACATTAAATTCTGCAGTCCTCTGGCTGGTCTTGCGATATCCCTGATACCTCTAATACCCCTAGTCTTTCCTCTTCTTCCATGGAAGGGGGGAGGTTCTTAATGGCAATGTATGAAAGCCATTCTGTCCAGGATTACTTTCTGCCAAGTTGTTTTCTGACTGTATCAGGTTTTAAAGTGTTTGCTACCCCAACACTTCATATTCCTGAAATGTCCCTGCTGTACCATGTACATGTATGAAAAGTATCCTGTTCTCTTTGTGTTGCATCCCTGGTGTACCTGCCAGTCTCTCTGCTTTCCTATTAAAAACTGACCACACTAAGCAGGAGAGCACACCATGACCAGTACTCTAGCTAATTTTGGGAACTCAGTGTGCTCTCCTCCAATGATCAGACTTGTCCTGACACACCCCTGCTTCACAGCCAACCACGTGGAAGCTCAGTATAATGCTGCTTCTCCTCCCCTCCAGAATTTTTTTCATGTCTGTACAAAAGTGTTTTGCATGTATTTTCTATTTTAAACAGAATGGGTTTTTTTTACAAAGGTGATTGTTTACAATCACTTTAATTCTTCTGCATTACAAAGTAGGAACACTGAGCAAAAAAGTCAGAATTCCAAATTGCTATATTTTGTGTCGATGCTAAGGAAAGTATCAAAGCATGACACCCAGGCAGCTAGTGTTTTTAGAAGGAGATCAATAACGTTGTGGCCCATATTGCTGACATAGGTTTTAGACCCCCATATCAGCTCATTTTGCTTGATAGGGAGTGGGGCAGATATCCCCAGTGAACTTTAATTGGTCCAGTCATCTCTGGCTGCAAGCTCAACCCACATATCAGCCCTAATGGATATTAATGTTGGCAGCAAATTTCTTCTTCAAATTAAAATGTTCATAAAGAATGTCAGAATGCTAGTTGGGAAATACTCTATCCATTCACTTTACCATTAAAAAGATATCCTTCAATAGTTTACTTGGCTGGATAAAATGATTCTTCTTGCAATTTTATGTATGGGCAATAGTCAACAAGGAAACCTATACTAGGAAGTGATTATCATGATTTTCAGCCAAAAACATTATATTTAATAATGATTTTCATTCCTCTTTTGCAAAAGGAAAGTAAATATGAGTATCCTGTAACTATAGAAACAAATCCAGGGTGAGAAGGGAATGTCAAAATGGTATTTGCAGCACATGTCTAGAAAATACATTTGAAATGTTAAAATATGCTTCTTATGATGTTTTAAAAATAGCACTAAATATTAAACACATTTTAATTTAATAATGTTCAATTTAAAACTAGTGTGATTATTCTACCTTTATATTAAATTTAGTTATTTCTAACTATGCATTTTTAAATCTATCTATCTATCTATCTATCTATCTATCTATCTATCTATCTATCTATCTATCTATCTATCTATCTATCTATCTATCTATCTATCTATCTATCTATCTATCTATCTATCTATCTATCTATCTATCTATCTATCTATCTATCTATCTATCTATCTATCTATCTATCTATCTATCTATCTAATTATATATACATATATTATATACATACACAAGTACACAAGGTGTGTCTATTAAATAAAGAGACTGATTAAATAACTCCCCTTTAGTTATATGTATTACAAATGTAGCAAGGTTTCCAGGCCTGTCACCTGATGTGGGTCTGCCATTAGAACCGGTACTCTCTCCAGCCGATGTGAGCTGTGGCCCTGGGTGTGATAACTGAAGCAGCGACAACTCCGGCATCTTTGTTTATGGTTTTTATTTAATTTAAAGGAGATGGGAGAAGGGAATGAGTGGGATACTCCTTGAGGCTTGAACTAATTACATGTGGGATTTTATTACTGAAAAATGCCCGTTGGCACTTCCTCGACGCCAGCCGGCGCCAGCCAACGCTCATTGACTCTGAGAACACTCTATATAACCAAAGAAGTTTTGAATCCTTGACTTATAGTCCTGTAGATCCAAGACTGCGAACTGTAGAACTCCTGACACTGCTGTGCTGTGAAAGTCACTAAATACTGTCCCCGGCTTGGTACAGCTTGAGGTAGTATATTGTAGAACTCTGTGTAACTGTCGCTTTACTGACACTCTCTGTACAATTCAGGGCCCAGACTTCCTTTACAACTTCAAGGTCTTCAACCTAGGCATCCCCTTTACAGCTAGCTGGCACTGGATCCCAGAACCTCTTCCGGAGTGGTCCCCTCTAACTTCAGGCGAACCCCCAGGGGCAATCCTCAGTACTCACGACCTGTGTAGGCTTTCCTGGGACTTGACCCCTCTCAGCACACCAGATCCCCTCAGCTCAGCTCAACTCAGCACTCTCTGGACACTCAGGCGACACCCTGAGACATCCACCTTCCTCGGACAGGAATAGAGACAGTCGCACTCTCCTTCCTGGGACTCTGCTCCTGCCAAAGACAACCTGTCACGCACTTCCCCCCAAACTTATATCCACTCCCAGAATCCTTTGCAGCCTAATCTGCCTTCTGGGGTAGTTACAAGCTTACACAGGAGCCAGTGGGGATACTTCTCCCCTCAGCAGGCACATCTGGAAGCCCTGACACCCTACCTAACAAATCACATCCCTGCTGTTAGGCAGACAGGGCCCACTATATACTGTATTTACCTAGCACCTACCTGTAGGGTGCTACACAATTTTTTTTTTTTTTTAAATCAAGAAAAGCTTTATTGAGAAAAATCCACACCATTACATTCAATAAAAGAAACACTGTCGGATGGCAGCATCAAACCATAAACATTACATAGTTCACACCATGCCACAGTCCCCCCAAGTTAATCACACATAGAAAAGAGAACATAGTATATGGAAATGCAAATGCAGGGAACTCCCCAACCCCCGACATTCGAACCAGAAATCAACCCTCCAGGAATTACAATAACAAACGGTCCATAACGAGATCATCAGGGGCCATGCCCGGACTGTTCAACCATACTCCCCATACCTTTGAGAATTTCTGGGGCACCCCCCGATGTTGGTATATCACCTTCTCCATACGTAAAGTAGAACCCATCTGTTCCAGCCACATCCTGTACGTAGGTGTTTCCTGTGCTATCCAGTGTCTCAAGATGATTAAACGGGCCTGAAAGAGCGCCCGAGCGGAGGCCTCTGTCAGAAACCTATCCTCCACTATCGACTCCAGTATCCCAAGAAGACAGTGTCTGGGATCCCTAGGGATGTCCACCCCCAGAGCCCCATTAATGGCAGATATCACCGTGGACCAGTACCTGTGCAACTTTGGACATCTCCACAACAAGTGAATCAAGTCCCCTTTCTCTCTCTGACATCGTCCACAGAGATCATCGTCGCAAAGACCCGTAGCATGAAGCTTCAGGGGGGTGTGATGCACTCTAAGTAGGATGTATAGCTGCGACACCTGGTGGGAGACATTGAGAGAGCAGCTATGAACTGCCTCCAAGGCCTCCTCCCACAGTTCCCCCGGGATCTCCCCCACATCCTCGCTCCAACGGTCACAAGCCGGGCTCGGGTATTTTTCCAAAAACGAACCCAGAAGAGAGGCGTAGCAGCCAGATATGAAGCCTTTGGTGTCCGTATATTGTTGCATAAGGAAGAAAACAGGAGTCGGGGACAGGAAGAGCTGTCCCCGGGCTGCCTGCACCCTCATCGCGTGTCGCAATTGAAAGTTATAAAACCGCATACTGTCCGGCAGCGAGAAACGCTCCTTAAGCTGCTCAAAGGTCAGGAGGGACCCCTCCCGCAAAACATGCGTAAGGTGAGTCACCCCATATACTCGCCACCTATCTGCCTGGTCCAACTTACATAATTCAGGATAAGTCTTATTGTCCCAGATCGGACTGAAATTAGTGTAGCCCATGGCTCGCTGAAGTTGTTTAGTTTTGTCCCATATTTTTTGTAATAATCTATACTGTATGTCGGGAAACGCTTGTTAGGTTTAGAAAAAAGCTGCGCCTCAAGACCCTCCGGCACCCCTCGTGCGCCTGCAAACCACTGCATAACCCCCAGTGCCGCGCCAGTATGCGTCCCGGACACCACCCCCACCAGATGTTGCAACTGGGAGGACAGATAGTACAACCACGGATTGGGAAGAGCGAGGCCCCCCCCCTTCGCAAGGTTTCTGTAATTGCTCCAAACGTACTCTAGCTGCCTTACCCTTCCACAGAAGGGTTCGGAATAGAGTATTAACTATGCGAAAGGTGTGCAGTGGAACTACAGCAGGAGAATTATGGAGGAAATATAATAATTGCGGCATCAATACCATCTTTATAAGGTTAACCCTACCGGCTAGTGAAAGCCAGAGTTTGTTCCAAGTCCTGATTTTATCGCGGAATCTGGTGAGAAGGGGACTAATATTAAGTGAGCCATACTGGGTTGGATCCGCAGAAACCACGACTCCCAGATATTTAAACTGCTGGACCACGGGGACTGGACAGTGGGGACCCGGGGAAGGGGCAACCTCCCTGTCTAACTGCAGAAGGGCCGATTTGGACCAGTTTATAGTGAGTCCGGAAAACCGACCAAACTCAGTAATAACCGCCATAACAGTTCTCAGGGAAGCATCAGTATCTCCCAACGTCAGGAGCATATCGTCCGCGTAGAGCAGGACTTTATCCTGATAAGGACCATAGCGGAACCCCACGATGGACCGCTGGGCCCTAATGCGCGCCGCAAGGGGCTCTATCGCTATGGCAAACAATAGGGGTGACAGCGGAGAAAAGCATGCAGAGACCCTACCTCCCTCCCTAATGGAAGCCGTCGGTTGATAGTACAATAACTTCACCCAGGACAGGAAAATAGGGCCAAAACCAAAGGATTCCATGGTCGCCCAGAGGTATCGCCACTCAATGCTGTCAAATGCCTTGTTGGCATCCAAGGACAGCAGCGCCCTTTCCCCCGCGACGCAGGTTAAGGGCCGTAGATCTATTGGGCATAAATCCCGCCTGGTCTTCATGTATGATGTGTGCTATAACCTTGTTAACTCTACGCGCCAAAACTTTAGCCAGTAACTTGACATCTGCCTGGAGCAAGGAGATGGGTCTGTAGGATCCCGGGTCCGTGGGGGGTTTATCTGGTTTAAGCAGTAATATGATGCTCGCCCTTGTCATAGACTCCGGAAGAGTCCCCACCTCCCTGGCCCTCCGAAGCACCTCTAATAATTTCGGCATCAACAACCCAGAATAGTTTTGATAGATTTCAGCAGGAAGGCCATCATCCCCGGGAGCCTTAGATCCTCCTGTTCCGTAATCGGCGCTTCGAGCTGCATCCGTTGTTCCTCCGTCAACTGCGGTAGAGGAGTGGCATCTAAATATTCCTGCAACTCCTCCGGGCTGTAATTAGCCCGCGAGGCGTACAGGTCCTTGTAAAATGTCACCAGTTCAGTCATAATTGTATCCTGCGTATTAACCAAAGCTCCCCCAGGCAGCCGGAGAGCCCCTATGGGAGGAACCGAGGGGCGTGCCCCCACCATTCTCGACAACATGCGGCCCGTCCTTTCCCCCTCCTCATAAAATGCTGTTTTGGCAAAAAATCGCTTTTTATCCGCCTTGGAGCGAACTTCCCCAACCCACACCGACTGAGCCGAGAGCCATGCCGCCCTCGTATCATCAGTGGGATTGAGCAAGTATTCCTGCTCCAGCCGCTGTGCACACTGGGAGAGTTGTTCCTCAAAACATTTAGACCTGTTCTGGACCTTCTTAACATTAGCTATGAGAATCCCTCGGACAAAACACTTAAAAGCCTCCCACCTCAGGAGCACATCCCCAAATCAGTCATGCTCCTCAAAAAAGCCGGCAATGGCAGCTGGAATGTCATTATCCGGCGGAAACAGTTTCAGCCAGAAGGCATTCAAACGCCAGGGAGCTCTACGTAAGTCCACCCTAGGGCGAACCTGCAGTCTGACCACCAACGGGGAGTGATCTGAGATTCCCCTGCGGGCATACTCAATGTCCTCCACCATTGCAAGAGCCTCCCTGTTTCCCACACATAAATCTATACGAGACAATGCAGAGTGTGTTTTGGAGAAACAGGAAAATTGCACCGTGTCAGGGTTCTTGAGGCGCCACGCCTCTGACCAATCCACCTCTGCCAGAAAGCGGGAAAGAGCTGTGCCTCTCGCCACTCCCACTGGGGAAGGTGGAGGGTGTCTGTCCCTGGCGGGGTCCAGCACTCCATTGAAATCCCCTTTAATAAACAGTGGCAGACCAACTTTGTCCATAGTAAATTGGAGGAGCTCCCTGAGCACCCCAGAAGAAAAAGGAGGCGGAATGTACACTATTGCTAAAACACACATAACTTGAAAAAGCATACAATATATGAATACATACCTCCCCTCAGAGTCCACCTGGACCCCCAATTCCCGAAAGGCCAGTGACCCATGAATCAGCACACTGACCCCCCGGGAATATGTGGAGTGGGTGGAGTGATATCCCCAACCCACCCATGAGTACCGAAGACAACCAACAGAGTCCCCCACCAGATGAGTCTCTTGTAAAGCAATTATGGCTGGGTGATACTTATGTAACTGATGGGCCACCATAGCCCGCTTGAGCGGGCAGCCCAAGCCACGGACGTTCCAAGAGACTACCGGTACCCCCGCCATAAGGAAAAATGATAGAAATACAGGGGTGGAGACCGAGGGCCCCCGTCAAAGTGGCCAAGGTCCAAACAGAAAAGGTCCCCAGAGGGCTGCCGTTGTGGAGACATGGTATCCTGCTACACAAATTTAATGCTTGTCCCCTTCAATATATTCCCCATTTGTACTAATACATTGCTACAGTTTTGCTTTCCACTGGTCGAAGGCATGAAGAAAATCAATTTCTGTCGGCTGTTTCAACACATCTGCCGTTTTTCTTCTTTACAGCATCAACTGACTCAAAACGTGTCCCTTCAGGCTTGGATTTAACTTTTGGGAAAAGATAAAAGTCTCATGGTGCTAAATCGGGCGACTATGGAGGATGTTCAAGTGTAGTAATGTGCTTGTCGGTCAAAAACTTCTTCACAGAAAGTGCTGTGTGAGCAGGCGCATTGTCCTGGTGAAGAATGAGAAAACCATTTTCCCCACAGTTGCGGGTGTTTTTTTCTGACTCTTTCTCTCAGCTTTATCAAAACTTCCTTATAATAATGCTGGGTAACTGTTGTGCCTTCTGGAACCCATTATTTCAAAATTACACCCTTGATATCGAAAAACACAATGAGCATGGCTTTGACTTTTGTTTTGCTTTGACAACCTTTTTTCATTCTTGGTGATGACCGTGTTTTCCAACCAAACTTGGCTTTTTTTCGGCACACTACAGAAAACACAACCAAACTAAATAGCGACTCACATCAACTGAACGTCATAGAGTGTTGCTGCTTGTCATGCAGGTTCAAAGTTCATGTCGAAGGTCACCACGCATGCAGTTATAACCAGTGGCTGCTTTGTTTACTAGGTGGAATCACATAGGTGGAGTCTTGTTATTAATTGGACATACCCTCTATATATATATATATATATATATTGTAACAGGAAGTCAGCTAAATCTGGGAATGTAGTCACAGGAAGGAGATACATTTCCACCTGATTTAGAAAGTCCATTAATTAATTTAGGGTGTTGGCTACAGAGCTAGCCAGCAGGAAGTTGAAAGGCCTTCACCTGTTCAGAATGAGGGAGTTAAGGCTCTATAATTTGTTCAGAGAAATTCCTATTGTTTGCTGCCTCCAGAAGCTGTGTCCTGAAGCCATGTGGGCTGGGAGCAGGAGGACAGTCAGCGTGTGCCTCCCGACAGGATGTGTGGGCCTGGGAGAAGACCCCCCGGAGTGATGTGTGCCCGGGACGGTAACCAAGGGTGAATACGTCTCAAAGGTGAGAAGACGAACTGTTGATGTGAAAGAAACAAAAGGACTGTGTTGCCCTGTGAAGCTATTATAAAAGGACTATTGAGTGTCCGCTGTAGGACAAGGAAGTCTGCCCGACGGTAGGTTGGAGACAGACACTTAGGCAGGTTCCAGTTGTGAGAAGGTAGCCGCCCACAGAGGCAAGGATTTATTTTCTGTTTTATTTTATTTTGGATGTTTTGCTGCATACAGCCTGGTGAAGAAAACACCATTTAATAAACCACACTGTTTGTTTGCAAGCACTTGTCGGCTACCTCTCTGGGAAAACGCACCCCCCAAGGGGTCATCCACACCCGCCACCGAGCTAATCCCTCACATATGGTGGAGGTATGCAGTGGGCAGAAGCGAAGATCCCTGCAAGGAAGTGCAAATGTTTGATGAACTTTGTCTGGTGCATGAGATTGCACAATCTATGTGTGCAGGAGAGAAGATCCTGACAGAAAAAAAAAAAGTGTTTTAAAGAGACAGCGGTCTCAAAATTATTTGATGAACTTTGTTGTGTCTGGTGCAAGTGACTGCACAAACTGTGTGCGCAGGAAAAGAGATCCTGCAAGAGAGAGAAAAACTACATGTGTTGAAGAGACAGTGGTCTGAAAATTGTTTGCTGGACTGTGAAAAATTTGTTTGTGGAGTTATTGAAGATGGGGCGGTCCAAACGCCTGAAAAATGCAAAGATAGATGAAATGAGAGACCGGATTCTATGGATGGAGGGGATGTTACCGTCTGAACCAGCCCCATCCATGCCTAAAGAGAGTCTACTAAAGAGGAAGGTTGTTGTCCCTAGCAACACTGATGAAACTGCTATGGAGACGCAGTGTGCTCAGATGAAAAGTAAACTCAAAATGGAGGAGATGTTGAAACATCTGATTATATCAAATGCAGCTCAACAGCAAGCAAATGCAGCTCAACAGCAGGCAAATGCGGATTTTCAGCAGAGCTTTGCAGCTCAACAAAAGGCTCATCAAGAGAGCATGGCAGGCTGGAAACAGAGACGCCAGCAGCCAATGGAGGCCATCGGTTTGGAGGAAACCGAGTATGTGTGCAGGGCTGAGTTGGATGCCTTGCAACGGAAAATGGAAGAAAAGGAACAAGCCTTGGAATTGCTTAAAATGGAGCATAGAAACTTGCAGGAAACGAATGAACTACTGAAGTCTCATGTGTCACAGTGGGAAGAATCCACTGCTCTTCTTTTGGTCGAGTTGCAAAAACGCAGAGAGACTATAATGGAGAAAGATACCATCCTCATGGAAAAGGAAAGTGAAATTCAGACTTTGCAGAAGCAAAGTATGGCTGATATGTTGGAGTTGCGTAATCAGCTGGAAAAAAGTCTTCAGTCTTTGGGAGCTACAAAAATAGACCTGCAGGAGTCGCAGGAACAGAATGTTGCTCTGAAAGCGACATTGTCTCTCAGCGACAAAGAGAAAAGTGAAAGAGAAGCTAAATTACTGAGTACTGTGTATGAGCTCACTACTTTAAGCAATGTGGTAGATGAATGGCGTGCGGACTGTGAAAGTTGGAAAGGGGAAGCCCAACGTGTCCAGCAGCAGTTAAAGGAGAAAGAAGCCTGTGTGGCAGAATTACATTCTTATTCCCAGATGCTAGCCAATGAGGTGAAGGCTCTTATGCAGGGAAAAGGAGATTGTGAACATAAGAGGGAAAAAGTAGAGGCACAGCTTCTGGAATCGCAAGTCAAGGTGTCAGAAGGTGACCGATTGTGTGCTAAGCTGTCAGAGAAGGCAAACCGACTGCAGGTTGAGTTGGACAATGTTACAAATCAGCTTTCTCAAGCAGACAGCAAATCTAGAGAAATTGCGGAAGATTTTTCTATCTTGGAATCGCAGCTGCAAGACACGCAGGAACTCTTACAGGAAGAGAGGTGTCAAAGGCTGAGTTTTAGCACAAAGCTCAAACAAATGGAAGATGAGAAAAATGGCTTCCTGGAACAATTAAAAGAGGAGGCGGAAGCAAAGAAAAACCTATCAGAGCAAGTCGCAACATTGCAAGCTCAGATAGCGGATATGAAAAAACGCATGGAAGAAAGCGTTGGTTCATTACAGTGTGTTGAAGATGTGAAAAAGAAGTTTGATCACATGCTTGGTGAAGAGAAGACTGTGTCTGCAAAATATGCAGAAGAACGCGCCCGTGCAGAAACGGAGGTGCGTGATAACGAGAGCAAAGCCCTGTTCTTGGCTCGCTCTTTGGAGGAAGCTCTAGAGTGTAAGGTTGAACTAGAAAGAGTTAACCAACAGCTGTGTACAGAAATGGAAGATTTGGTCAGCTCCAAGGATGATGTTGTGAAAAGCGTTCAGGAGCTAGAAAAGTCTAAGCGAGCCTTAGAACAGCAAGTAGAAGAGATGAAGATTCCGTTGCAGGAACTGGAAGAGGAATTCCAGGCAACAGAGGATCTGTCCCAAAGAGGGGATAGTGTGCCTGATGCAGTTTTTAAAAGGATCAGTGTTTTGGGGTCTGTCCTGAGTGAGCCTCAGAAATGTGATGACACGTGGCTTGAATCACCCCTTTGGAATAAACCGTTCCTTCAAAAACTTCAAGCATTGGAAAATGTATCATTAGAGCTTCAGCAAACAAAGGAGCTGAGTAAGAAATGTGGTGATTTCTCAGTTCAGGCTGAAAACCTAGTGGAGAAAACTAAGGCTGTTGGTGAAAACGTGAAGCAAATGAATAAGTGCCTTTCAGGGAGCGTTTCCAAAATGGAACTGGTGAAAGACGGGTGGCAGAAGTTTGATCGTGATCTTGAGATGCATTCCATGTGGAATTCAGATAGAGAAAAAGAACTAGGTGACCTTGAGCGGTCAAATAGTTCAGCAGAAAGTGCATTGAAGAAACCTGTAAAAGAATGTGTTGCAGTTCCATGCTTCTTCACTGATGCAGAGAGGAGGTCTATAATGGATACCACCCAGATCGCTGGGTTCAACTGTGTTGTTGCCTTTGACCCCTATGTTGGTGGAAGGAAAGTTGATGATGTTCTGGTTGGCTACTTCTGTGAAGAGTTTGGCAAGAAATATAAACTGAATATCAAATCAAATAGTAGGCCTTTACTGCGACTCGCTCAGGAGGGCGAAAAGTTTAAGAAGTTGATGAGTGCAAATGCTTCAGATCTGCCTATGAATATGAAATGTTTGAATGATATTGATATCTCTGGGAAAAGGAACAGGGGTCACTTTGAAGAAATGTGTGACAGCCTGTTGTCTCAATTGGAAAATCCTCTGCACAGCATCTTAGAGCAAGCAAAGCTCAAGAAGGAAGATCATTCCCTTTTACAACAAAAAGTCAATGATTGTGTACAGCTGTATGGAGAGGCAACTCAAGTCACAGAGGGATGTCAAGAGTCCCTACTTGGAACAAAGCTTAGTGAAGCAAAGGTTCTCAAAGTTTTGTGGAAAACATTTATGGATTGCAGAGAGAGGCGTCTTAAGAATGTTGAAGACATTAAGACTAGCCCAATTGAGTTGCCTATGGATCACGGTCCTCCGTGGTGGATTGGACAGACGGTTATGAGGGACAAGCTGTCTGACATTTATGAGAAAGCTGTCAATGAAGATGACAGAAACGAGAAGGAGCGAAATGATGCCAAAAATGCAGTTGAAGAATGTGTATATGAGATGAGAGACAAACTGTGTGGCATTTATGAGAAATCCGTCAATGAAGATGACAAAACAGTTTCATCCGGAAGCTTGAGGATAATAGGAGGCTTATCAGTGAGTCAGCAGTGCTTGACACATGCGTGCCTGGAAATCTGTGTCCCAACCCTAGGGTTGAAACAAGAGGGGGGGGGTATGTAACAGGAAGTCAGCTAAATCTGGGAATGTAGTCACAGGAAGGAGATACATTTCCACCTGATTTAGAAAGTCCATTAATTAATTTAGGGTGTTGGCTACAGAGCTAGCCAGCAGGAAGTTGAAAGGCCTTCACCTGTTCAGAATGAGGGAGTTAAGGCTCTATAATTTGTTCAGAGAAATTCCTATTGTTTGCTGCCTCCAGAAGCTGTGTCCTGAAGCCATGTGGGCTGGGAGCAGGAGGACAGTCAGCGTGTGCCTCCCGACAGGATGTGTGGGCCTGGGAGAAGACCCCCCGGAGTGATGTGTGCCCGGGACGGTAACCAAGGGTGAATACGTCTCAAAGGTGAGAAGACGAACTGTTGATGTGAAAGAAACAAAAGGACTGTGTTGCCCTGTGAAGCTATTATAAAAGGACTATTGAGTGTCCGCTGTAGGACAAGGAAGTCTGCCCGACGGTAGGTTGGAGACAGACACTTAGGCAGGTTCCAGTTGTGAGAAGGTAGCCGCCCACAGAGGCAAGGATTTATTTTCTTTTTTATTTTATTTTGGATGTTTTGCTGCATACAGCCTGGTGAAGAAAACACCATTTAATAAACCACACTGTTTGTTTGCAAGCACTTGTCGGCTACCTCTCTGGGAAAACGCACCCCCCAAGGGGTCATCCACACCCGCCACCGAGCTAATCCCTCACAATATATATATATATATATATTGTGACAGGAAGTCAGGTAAATCTGTGAATGTAGTCACAGACACAGACAAGAGCTACACTTCCACCTGGGTTAGACAAATCACCAATTACTATAGGGTGTCGGCTGCAGAGGTAGCCAGAACTGTCTAAGGAAGTTGAAAGGCTTTCAGCTGTTCGGAATGAGGAAGTTAAGGCCTCTATAATTTGTCCAAAGGAAGTCTATGGATTGCTGCCTCCTGTCGCCGTGTGGGCTGGGAGAGGAGGACAGACGGACGTGTGCCTCCCGACGCCGTGTGGGCATGGGAGAAGGACTGCTGCCTCCTGTCGCCGTGTGGGCTGGGAGAGGAGGACAGACATACGTGTGCCTCCCGACAAGCTGGTGAGCATGGGAGAAGACCCCCTGAAGTGATGTGCGCTAAGGAGGGTAAACAAGTGTGAAGACTACTCGAAGTGAGGTCTTGGATCGTCTCAAGGTGAGAAGAGAAACTATTTCTATGTGGAAAGAAATAAATGCACTGCTTGCTATGTGGAGAGACAAGCAAATGAACTGTGTTCAATGAGAAGAGTGTGAAGAAACAAAGGGACATGTTCCATATGAAGAGGAAAAGGGACATGTTAAATGAACTGTTTGCTGTGTGAAGAGATTATAAATGGACTATTGATGGTCTGCTGTAGGATCAGCAAAGTCTGCCCAACAGTAGGTTGGGGACAGACTTCATTAGATAGGTTCCAGTGTGTGAGAAGGTAGCCGCCCACAGTGGCAAGGATTTATTTTGTTTTATTTTATTTTGGCTATTTTGAGGCTTGCAATTGTGTGAAGTAAATTGCATGAATAAATCAAAGTGTTGTTTGCAACCACTGCTCGGCTATCTCTCTGGGAAAACGCACCCCCGAAGGGGTCATCCACGCCTACCACCGAGCTAATCCCTTACAATATATATATCTTTTTTTTTTCCAAAACAATATATATATCTGTATATAAAATTATAATAATGTGCATGGCCAGTAGGGCTGTTTTTATTTTGCGGCAAAATGCCTCGCAAAAAGTGTTGAAGATGACCACTATGTTTTACAGTTATGTTTTACAGTTAATCTAAATTTTTAATAGACAAGCACAATTGGGTCTATTTGGTTGACAATTACATATAAGGATGCAATCCAAAAATATCATTGAGGTTTAAATTGGATATTAATTGCGGACTCTCCTTACTTTACTCAGAAGGTATACGGTCTATTTTTATAAATGTATTAGTTTGCTTGTGTGTTCTACGTCTGCATGTCTCTCTCTCTCTCTCTTTAACCCTCCCACTTTCTCTTCACCACCTACACACCAGCAGCCCCCTACCTTGTCATTACTGTCTCTGTACCCCCTGCTCACCACCATGTCTGAAACCTCCCTACCACTGTACCTTCACATGAACCCTACTGCTCTGTCACCACTGCTGCTGTACCCACCCTCCCCCCTCCCCCTCCATTAACCACACCCCACCTGCATATATTTGATTGTGCATCCAATGCAAACAATTCAACAAAAATTAACTAGCCAATTACGTATACTGTGGGTTCTGGTCGTGCTCTGGAAAAAGATAATTAGTAATGAAGAGAACTATCTGTGATTTCAAAGTCAAAATCAGATAGGTTTGGGATTTTATTAATACTCCTATCAGTCATATGATAGCAACCATATAAAGCACCATATCCCCGTTCTTTAGCAATCTTACCTATTTTCTAACACGTTTTTTCTGTATTTTTTTTCTAATTATAAAACATTAAACCCCCATTTTCACACAAAATCCCATTATAACAGCAAATCATATGATACCATTGACTTGCCTGCAGCATTACCATAATGCTAGCAGGAATCCTGTTAATGACAAGTTAAAAATTCTTAAATGACCATTAATGCTGTAGCTAACAGCAGTGAAATGTTTAATGAAGCTATAATTTAGCAAAGGGGATTTTCACTTCCATTATAGATTATGAATATGGTATGGCTAGGAATGCTATAATTTATTTCATTTAGCCCTATGCTTTCTTTTGCCTTGCACAGCTTTCCAACTAACACAAAAATGATTTTGATAATGTTTTATTTACAGTTGCTAAAAAAATGCCTTGTAAAACCTGGCCAGTTAGGTCATCATATCAAGTAGTATGCTTGCCCTGCTTTGCCTGCAGGCATCTTTGTTTACCAACACAGCTAGTTATACCTGTAGCCTAAAAGAAATCACCTCTCATGGCACACCTGAGCTTTTGCTATTTCATTCTTTGCCAACTGTGATGCCAATCAACATGGCCTAATGAAGGAGTTTGACATATACAGATTTTGTAGGGGGTCGGAACCTACATCCTACATTTGCAGCTCACCAATTTAAGAGTATACATGTAAAAAATGTAATATTTTAGTTGCATCTTTAGTTTAAAACAATATCTTCATTTTATTGGGTTTCCTTAGACTAGGGCAACCAGATTTTGAGGTCAAGTCAAATGCCATGGCTGTTAGGTCTGAGACAGTTCACTACTGTAGTATTTTTCAAAATACTTTTTTTTTTCAAAGCACCTATCTACACATGTCATAAGCTAAAGTATTTGTCACATGAGAGATCAACAAGAACACCAAATAATATTAAAATATTTCAGAAGGAAATATATGGTCATGCTGGTCCATTGGCTGCAATATTTTGTGTCACTAATTTGACACATGTACGCATCTAGTAAAAGTCGAATCTACATTTCTGTCTTGGGTCTTAGAAATTGGTAGGCTGGCATTCTTCTAAAAATTCTAGCTACCTTTCTTCCAGGCTGATCCAATACCGCAAATAATTTCAATCAGCACAGATTTTCTTTAAAACTTTTAAAGGTGAAGATGAAGTTGTGAATCTGGTGCTTACTTACTGCATCCCTCACTGGTAATGCAAAGAAAACAAATAGACTGAACATTCGAGTGGTGGATGGTATTTGACGCATCCATTTGGTTTAATGCTTGCAGTGACAGGGAAAAGTGAGCAGGTGTCATAACAACAAACAGGCCACTGGAAAGGGAAGTACTGTATTTATGGGCCTATAACACGCACCTCAAATTTAGGAGGGAAATTTTAGGAAAAAAGCTTAAAATTTTAAATAAACAGCATTGAACTCAGAACTTTTTTTTCAAATCAAATGCAGTCTTACCAGTGCCTGTGAATGCAGCCTCATTAGCACAGTGTCCATAAATGCAGCCTCACCAGTGCAGTGTCCATCAATGCAGCCTCGCCAGCGCAGTGTCCCCAATGCAGCCTCGCCAGCGCAGTGTCCCCAATTCAGCCTCGCCAGCGCAGTGTCCCCAATGCAGCCTCGCCAGCGCAATGTCCCCAATGCAGCCTTACCAGCGCAGTGTCCCCAATGCAGCCTCGCCAGCGCAGGGTCCCCAAAGCAGCCTCGCCAGCGCAGTGTCCCCAATGCAGCCTCACCAGCGCAGTGTCCCCAAAGCAGCCTTGCCTGCGCCATTGCAAAATACATATACACGCCATTGCACGGCACAGAGCGGCGATATATTTAAAAAGAAAAAAAACGGGCAGCGCTGAGGCAGAGGGGGCGGGCCGGGCCGAGGAGAAGGGAGGATGAGCGGCTGCTGTCATCTGTCATCTGATGTCCCGGCGCTTATGATAGACGTCACACATCCCAGCATTGGGCCACTGTGCTGTCTATCATAGGAGGCTGGACTTCCTATGACAGAAACCGCTTGTCCTTCCTTCTGCTCGGCCCAGGCTGCCCCCCTCCTCTGCCTCCCAGCACTGCCCGGCTTTTTTTTTTTTTTATATATCCGTGTATAACACGCACTGGTGTTTTGCCCTCCATTTTTAGGAGAAAAAAAATGTGTGTTATATGCCGATAAATATGGTATATTGTCTCTTCTATTATAGGTATTCTTTAAAATACAAAGTGACCTTTTGTGGGCCACTTTAAGTAGCAACAGGAAGAATGAAATACTACACAGGTGAGAATAGGATGGAGGAGAGGGGAAACAATATGTGCTGGACAGGGGATATACAACAGACAAAAGAGGAGTGTGCAAAATGGATGGTGCCCAGGTAGAGGCAATGTAAAACATGCAACCAATTTGTGTTTAAATATGGTCTGCAACCAGACCCTCACTGCAGTCACTTTAATGTAAACTCATTAAAACAAATTATTAACATTAATCAATAGAGCACAAGAGAGTTAACCTTTCTTGTCATGATTAAAAAAACTGCTATTTTCTGGCTCTCAGCCTAGGCCACCGAGACTACAAAGTCTTTAATTACTAATCATAATTGATTTTTCTTTTAATCTACTGAGATAAAGTTTAAAAACATTCCACCCGCATACATTTTTTTTTTTTTTTTTTCAAAATACTTACAGTACCTACTCCCTTAGACCTCTTTTGGGGGGAGTTATGAGAAATGGCCCTCTCCAAACCAAATATTGCAGTAAATATGTAGGTAAATAAGAGAACCAGAACCTCATGTACACTGCCCCTGTTAAACAGACGTTTATGAGCAGTTGGGCGTTTTTTTCAGCAGTCCCTGAACTCTCCTTAATGTTATTTTATGTGTACATGTACACTCAGTCATGTATAGGTGGTTGAGGTTACTGAAATTTTTTTGAAAGCAGAAAAATCGCAGGAAAATTCAGGACTGTCGTTTTCCGGCATTTTAAACACCAAATTCTTGTGTAGCATTACTCCCTTGGGAGCTGCTGGTGACAGGTTCCCCTAGGTTACCCATAGCAACAACACAATAGTTTAGCGACTTTGAAGTGCTTGGCTCAGTCAAGAAACAGTCTAGGGGTTTTGTTTTTTTGGAGTTTTATTTGAGAACTTGGATAGGAGAAGGGATGAGTGGGATACTCCAACTTGAATAAACTATGCACAATTTGCTGGGACATTTAGATATAACTGAGTGTGGCAAGGCTGCTGCTTCACCTTGTCACTAGCAGTGAAGAAGCTCCTTGATCCCCTGACTTCACTGGAGTGGTCCCCTTCCTGGGCTGACCCTTTGGCAAGTCCCTGAGTACTCACAGACACTGTTTTTCCTGAGAGACTCTGCCAGAAACTCCACTGTCAGTTACACTGGATCCTCTGCAGCTCAGCTCCACACCTGGTTCACTAGGCCGACTGCCTAAGACTACCTTCCTCCTACTCAGCAGGAGGAGAGACCGGCCTTCTGCCTCCTCCTGGGACTCTGTTTCCCACCAAAGACGCCCTGTCACATGTCCCCTCCGCTTTTATGAGCAATCCCAGGATGCATTGCAAGAATGCCCTCCCACTGGGACTCCCATAAAAGATAATGTGTCACTGGCTGGGTTTCCTCCACTGTCCAACAAGCTCCCTATTGGATACAGTCTTGACACTCCCTCAGACCCAGTGAATCACACCTGGAGAAATGCATCAGACAACCTAACAGATTAGGCTCCCCGGTTAAGCAGAAGGAGCAATAGATGCTTTTTCCTAGCACCTACCTAGGAGGGTGCTACATCCACCCCCCCACCAAAAATGAGCCATGTCCCATTGGCTCTGGGGCAGCCCCCCCATACAAAAATCCTATCAAAGACTTCAGGAGTATCCCACAAAACTGCAAAGGGGGAAAAAGGGAAATGAACAAATGTACAATTAATAAATTAAGTGCAAAAATATAAGTATCTCTCTATACACAATATAATACAAGATGAGTGCATTTGTGGCAATGCACCCCCTATCAAGCAAAGCCTGCTGTGGTAAATAAATCAACCTAACTGACTATTTCTGAGTTTTGGGTTACCTGCAAAGAAAGGAGAAAAGGTTAAACATTTCACAAATATACAGTGGTTATTTGCTATCTGAAATTTTACAATGATAAGACCCTGCCCCCGGGGGCGACCTTCTCATCCTACATCCCTGACTATCGCAGTCAGCTTCCTCTGTAGCTCTTGACTCCTCAAAGGTGGTCCTAAACCTGCTACTAACTAACTACCTAATCAGTCCATCATAGCCCTCTTTGCAGGGAGTCGGTCACTGGAGCCTAAGCGACCAAACCACCCCCATGGAGGGAAAAAAAGAGTCCCTTCAGGGTCCCTAAAAACGACAGGACACCCCCCCACCAAACTCTTTGTAGGCTGCCGGCCTCCTCATGGGCAGCCACTGACACAGTCCTAGATCTGGCCCATTGGCCTAAGTAGTTCATCCAGAACTCAAAGTAGGATCTTGAAACTTGACTTTTGCTTCCATTTGTAATCTGCGACCCCGGCCCGATGGCCCAAAGGGTCTCCGGAACAGCAATATGGAGTTGTTCCAAAAGAAAAACTCTGAAGAGGGACGGCCCTCTGATTTGAATCGTGATGGTGCCTCTTTGTGTTTCCCAACCTCTTCTGTAAGGAGAGAAGGGGAAGGGGTAGGGGTAGGGGAAAAGGGTCATATGCCCCAACAGCAACAGAACTTGAAACTTGCTTGGTTCAGTCCTGACTATAGGCTAGCCAGCCATTTGTAAATTTCTTCTCCTAAAGTCCTCCTCAGATGTAGTAATTGGGATGGGGAATTTTCACTAGCTTCCCATTTTCATCTCTAATGCGGACCGACCAGGCCTGGCCCGATCCGTCTGGGCGGCGGACCTCAATTCGGTCCAGGTAAATGGACCACCCATAGTTCCACTGAGTCTTCACTGATAAGTTTTTCCAGAGATCCAACTTTGTGGAATTTCGGTGAGGCATGGGGACAAACAGGAAGTCCGATATGGCTTCATCACACCAAGACTCTCTCTTCTCCAATCTCCAACATGATCTCCCGAGGAGCATATGGGTAATCATACCCGTATTCCATGGTAACTTTTCTTTGCAACCACTGCTGCATTCTTAAGAATCTGGGAAGGGTTTTCTGGTTCCCTCTCCCAGCTGGAGAAAGTGGGGTCTCTTCACGCTTGATCAGGGAGCTGTAGGCCTCATTTTGGTCCTGAGCCCGGGCATAGGTCTTGGATGGTGTTAAATCTTGGACCCGACTGGCATAGGCCTTGCAGAACCCCAGACACTGGGCAAGCTCTCCCTGCACCACAGAGTTCCTAGTCCCTTCATCTGGCGTTTCTAACCCATCAGGACAAGGTGGACTGTTCAGTTCCTCAGATCCCTAGTCCCACTCAGTTTCATCTTCTGATTTCCAGACATCAATTCCTTCTTCTACTGATCCAAACCGATTTTGGAAACTAGGAGACCCCCACATCGATGACCCCAGCCTCTTTGTCACTGCTTGCACTCAGTTTCACAGCCCTGGTTGCCGCTGGCCATGTTTTCTCCTCAATTTTCAGGGGAGCAGACTTTATTTCTACTGCTGCAGTTTTCAATGCATCAGGTGGCCACTCTCCAGCCCTCACTATGTGCATGCATCCTTCTCTGACATTCGGGTCTCTTTTAGTGAGCATGCTGGACCACTGCCAGGTTGCATGGCCTCCAGCTGCATCACTACTCTGAACATTATTCTTCCGCGACCCTGGAGAGGCCCCAATTCCAAAACCAACAAGGCCCGAGTGACTCCAGTCTCCAATGACACACACACCTTCTTGGGCTGACCTTCACTCTTCTCTGCCCACAGCAGCAGATGACCGCAATGCCCACACTGGCTCCATGCTTGCACTCGCAAAGTCGCACTCAAACACTGGGGACATACCAGGCCTAAGTGCTCCACGCCTTCTCTGGTGCATAACGCCAGTCTTCCATTGAGAATCATCCGCACTCCTGTATCCCACAGGATGGATGTCTTTGGCTCTCCGGTCTGCTCCCGGGTCTGCCCAGCAGGTTCTCCGCCAACAGGTGGAATAATCGCTGTTGCGCTCTGTTTCACTCCGGCACTCTCCATATTGCTTCTCCGCACACGTGTCTCCCTCTCAACCACACACGAAGGAGGAAGTAATTTACGGACTTCCCTTGTCACTCCTGATTGGCTGGGCGCGAATTACGTCTCCTCCCACATTTCCTTTCTGGCGGTGGCTCCTTCTGCTCAGCAGAACTCTTCAGCGTGTGCTTTCCTGCGCAGTGCAGTAACCCCTTCCAATGCCGCTCTCTCTCAACACAGCTGACATGGAAGTTACTGCAAAGCGGACCGTGCCCCTCACTAGACACGCATCCACTCTTCTTGCTTGTAACAGGGCCCCAGCTGCGCCTCCATCATCTTGAGCCAGCTTTTGCCAGTCCAGAGAATTGTCCCGCTGTCGTATGCACGATCAACAGTCCTCTTCCCAGCACATGTACAAGCAAGGCCCGTCACCATACTGTCTCCGAAGAATGTCCCACTGCCTCTAACTGCATGGCCGACAGATTTCTTTACAGTATTGACACTGCCACTATATAGAATGAATGTTAGGCTGTAGTATGCAGGGTTAAAATTTTTCCATGTAGTCTTGGCACACACACGGCCCCCGGCACACCGATCCATGTGCCCCTGACCACCATTTTCTCAATCCATACTTGCACCTTTCACTGTTAAGCAGACACTGTCCATATTCACAAAAAGCTGCCTTTCTCCTGCCTTCCAGCACTTCACGGGAGTATACAATTTGTAGCTCAGACGAAAGCTTTCCGGCATTTTGCGATTCTGACTGGAATCTTTCTGTTGCCATGGGCAACTATGATTGTGCAATTTTTTCCTTATCCCACTCTCCCTATATCCTGTAGAACAGGCCTCACACTTGGATTGAGCATTAGAACACAGTCCCAGAAGCAAAATGTTTTTTTTTTTAGAATTTTCTTCGGCTGTTGCCCTTAGCAACCGGGTCGGTAACCCAGGACGGCATCCCGGACGAGCCCCCAAATGTAGCATTACTCCCTTGGGAGCTGCTGGTGACAGGTTCCCCTGGGTTACCCATAGCAACAACACAATAGATTAGCGACTTTGAAGTGCTTGGCCCAGTCAAGGAACAGTCTAGGGGTTTTGGTTTTTTGTAGTTTTATTTGAGAACTTGGATAGGAGAAGTGATGAGTGGGATACTCCAACTCGAATAAACTATGCACAATTTGCTAGGACGTTTAGATATAACTGAGCGCGGCAAGGCCACTGCTTCACCCTGTCACTAGCAGTAAAGAAGAATTTTACTGGACTTGTATTACTCTGTGAATCGCTCTTCATGGCCCAACTAGTCACCCCCTTTATCCCTATTCTTCAGGGTTCTACACGACACCCCCTTTACTGTAACTCTCTGTGTGAGTTAGCTTCTTGATACCCTGACTTCACTGCAGTGGTCCCCCTTCCTGGGCTGACCCTTTGGCAAGTCCCTGAGTACTCACAGACACTGTTTTTCCTGAGAGACTCTGCCAGCAACTGCTACGTCAGCTACACTGGATCCTCTGCAGCTCAGCTCCACACCTGGTTTACTAGGTCGACTGCCTAAGACCACCTTCCTCATACACAGCAGGAGGAGAGACCAGCCGTCTGCCTCCTCCTGGTACTCTGCTTCCCGCCAATGACGCCCTGTCACATGTCCCCTCCGCTTTTATGAGCAATCCCAGCATTGCATGCATTGCAATAATGCCCTCCCACTGGGACTCCCATAAAAGCTAATGTGTCAGTGGCTGGGTTTCCTCCACTGTCCAACAAGCTCCCTATTGGATATAGTGGGGACACTCCCTCAGACCCAGTGAATCACACCTGGAGACATGCAACAGGTAACCTAACAGATCAGGCTCCCCTGATAAGCAGAAGGAGCAATAGATGCTTTTTCCTAGCACCTACCTAGGAGGGTGCTACATCCACCCTCCACCAAAAATGAGTCATGTTCCATTGGCTCTGGGGCAGCCCCCCGTACAAAAATCATATCAAAGACTTCAGGAGTAAACGCATGTATATGCGGCAACCCGCGTTTATGTACATTGGCGTTCATAAGCGTTTTTAAAGGGGAAAACATTTCTGATATGTTTTGAACATATACAAATGTTAAAAAAACACAAGTTTCACCACATGCTGTTGCCTGTATCAATGGATGAGTCCAGTAGCAACTAACTCTGGTCCTCACATGCAATTTTCTATGTTTTCAGAGCTTTAGCAAAATTAAAATCAGGAGCATTTCTCACACATGCTCATGATGGGATCCATAGCGAAAACACAAAAAATGAGAGAGCTATCCACAAGCACACTGCTGCTGCCCTCTCTTTTCTCACCGAATGGCTGAAATCTATATTAATAAAAGCCAAGTGTCCCTGCATCCAGATTCCAGATTCCCTGTGTCTGTGGAAGTAAGTCTGACCTGTGTAGGATGGGGGAGCTCCTCGGTGTCGGAGGCCGGGTCCCGGGTGTTGGGGGTCACCCCCGATAATGGTGCGGTGTGAGGGCCGTTCTGAATTCGTATGTGCTGGGGAGGCGGGAGGCGGAGTTCCGATCAGTTGCCTTAGATTTAAAAATGGCGCCACCCGGCGCCAACATGTCACTGCGCATGCACCGCTGCACGGGAAAAGCCGTACACGTTCGGCTATTTCCGGGAATAGCCGAACGTATTCGAGCTTTCCCGAGCTGCGGCGCATGCGCAATGACGTGTTGGCGCCGGGTGGCGCCATTTTTAAATCTAAGGCAACTGATCAGAACTCCGCCTCCCACCTCCCCAGCACATATCAGGAACAGGTAAGTGAGACTCCTCCACTGCCGCACTTCCTGCCATTATGCGGGGCTGCAGGCATACTACAAGAGATGCAGTGCTGCAGGCATGGTACTCCTGTACCATGCCCGCAGCACTGCATCTCCTGTAGTATGCCCACAGCCCCGCATTCTCCTGTACCATGTCCGCAGCCTCACATTCCCCTGTACCATGTCCGCAGCCCCGCATTCTCCTGTACCATGTCCGCAGCCCCGCCTTCTCCTGTACCATGTCCGCAGCCCCGCATTCTCCTGTACCATGTCCGCTGCCCCGCATTCTCCTGTACCATGTCCGCAGCCCCGCATTCCCCTGTACCATGTCCGCAGCCCTGCATTCCCCTGTACCATGTCCGCAGCCCCGCCTTCTCCTGTACCATGTCCGCAGCCACGCATTCTCCTGTACCATGTCCGCAGCCCCGCATTCTCCTGTACCATGTCCGCAGCCCCGCATTCTCCTGTACCATGTCCGCAGCTCCGCATTCTCCTGTACCATGTCCGCATCCCCGCATTCACCTGTACCATGTCTGCAGCTCCGCATTCTCCTGTACCATGCCCGCAGCCCCGCATTCTCCTGTACCATGCCCGCAGCCCCGCATTCTCCTGTACCATGTCCGCAGCCTCACATTCTCCTGTACCATGTCCGCAGCCCCGCATTCTCCTGTACCATGCCTGTAGCCCCACATTCTCCTGTACCATGCCCGCAGCCCCGCATTCTCCTGTACCATGCCCGCAGCCCCGTATTCTCCTGTACCATGTCCGCAGCTCCGCATTCTCCTGTACCATGTCCGCATCCCCGCATTCACCTGTACCATGTCTGCAGCTCCGCATTCTCCTGTACCATGCCCGCAGCCCCGCATTCTCCTGTACCATGTCCGCAGCCCCGCATTCTCCTGTACCATGTCCGCAGCCCCACATTCTCCTGTACCATGCCCGCAGCCCTGCATTCTCCTGTACCATGCCCGCAGCCCTGCATTCTCCTGTACCATGCCCGCAGCCCTACATTCTCCTGTACCATGCCCGCAGCCCTGCATTCTCCTGTACAATGCCCGCAGCCCTGCATTCTCCTGTACCATGTCCGCAGCCATTGCAAACTTATATTCTGAGGTTTTAATTACATTATTTGAATATAGTCAGTCGTGAACTAATGTGGGCCGGTCTAAGGCATGAAACTCCAGGGCTTAAAATGAGTCGCACTCCGGCCCTGCCGGAGAGTCTACACTCACCCGCATGCTGGAGCCGGGCAGGAGCACCCCGTCATGGGTCAGGAGAAGAGGCAGGCGCCGGGGGATCTGGATAGAGCCGCTAGAGGCCATGACTGGCCACACACACAATCCGCACACCGACCGACCAAACTCACAGATAGCTCCGAGTCCGGGCAAAGAGCAGCAAGACTACAACTACGGAGAGCGGCCGGAGACAAATCATCTCCGCCTGAGGAAACCACCGCCATCTACTGGCCAACTGTGAGTATTACAACTGGGAATTCACCTCACAGGGCTGTGGACAGAAATCACCTCATCATATATTGTGATATCCTTCATACTATACACCCCAATATAATCACCTCATCATATACTATACACCCCAGTATCATCAGGATATCTGATGAGGTGATGATACTGGGGTGTATAGTATATGATGAGGTGATTATATTGGGGTGTATAGTATATGATGAGGTGATAATACTGGGGTGTATGTAGGATATCACAAGATGGCGGTGGTTTCCTCTAGCGGCTCTATCCAGATCCCCCGGCGCCTGCCTCTTCTCCTGACCCATGACGGGTTGCTCCTGCCCGGCTCCAGCATGCAGGTGAGTGTAGACTCTCCAGGGAATATGGATCTGGTCCGGAGCCGCCTGCTCAGAGGAACTTCACTGAAGAGCGCCATTATCGGGGTAACCCCCAACACCCGGGACCCGGCCTCCGACACTGAGCTCCCCATCCTACACAGGTCAGTGTGACTTACTTCTGGGGCCCCTGACATGGTGCCCGCCCCCAGTCCCAACGGCTGTCCGTGGGGCACATGCACAGTAGCGCAATCCCACAGACACAGGAACGGACGCAGAGACACTTGCATATTATTAATATAGAATAGATATCCTACATACACCCCAGTCGGGCGGCCGGCCAAAACTCTTGAAGCGGTGGTTGTGCGCGGGCACGCGGTGGGTACGCGCTCACACGCGAGAGCCGCTCGGTTAGCTCTGCGTGTGTCTCTGTTACTAGGGCAACAGGGACGCTATGTGCAGAGCTGGCTATGTCATTCGGCTCTCACGTGGTTAGAAAAAAAAAGAGATAAGCGAGAGCCTCTCAGTCAGCCATATGTTCTAGCACCCGTTAATTTAACGGGCTTAATGTCTAGTAGTTGATAATTTAATTGTTTTTCATGTATTGTAGGCATTTGGGAGGGTCTCGCTTCTAACCTCAAATGCTCATAACTGCTGCTAAACTCGCATAAACTCTGTATGTAAAAGCTGTAAAACAAATGTTTTTCACTGTCGGTTACCAGCTGTTAGTTTCCAGCGTTCAGTAGAGGTTTTCAAATGCCCTGTGTACATGAGCACTTAACCATCTAATCAAAGTAATTGGGAGCAGATAAACTACTGAGTGCACATATAACATGAACCATAAGTATAAAGACACACACCAGTACAGAAATATTATGAGCTTTATATAATAAAAGATTAATAATAGCGGCCCAACAAGAGTCCTGGTGGAAATACCCAGTTATGTATAATCATTATTAAGGTATCTCCAGATGAATGTTGCAGCAAAGTTCAGTTGCAAGATCCCCTGAGGATAATCACGATGTGGTATCCGTCTTGGTGTCAAAGTCCTGAAGACCGGAGCAGAGATGATGGACTGGAACTGGACTGGACTGGAACACATCTTCTCACTAGCAAAAGTTGTGCTGTGATAGGGGAAATTAAAATCAGCCTATCTACTCTGCATCTTAGCCCCTAGTAGCTTCTAATCGGTCAAACAACCAGACCTCTAACTACCTGTGGGCCATGGGATGACCCAACCTAGCTCTAGCTTTATGCTGGTTACAGATCCTTGAGCTAAAACTAAAGGCCCCTGAAGACGAGCATTGGCTGGAAACAGGTTGGGTGGTGCCATTCATGTGACATCACAGGGCTGCGTTTACTGACCACGGTGGCATTCATATGTGAGTCACAAGTGATTTTTTTTTTTTTTTCATTTTAAACAATTCTAGTTAGCTGCTCTGTTATTGTATCATGGATCAATTACTACACTATGATACCTTGATTTTCCTATCAAACTTGTATCATGATGTGGTGTGTGCGGCTCTGTGTCCCCTAACATCATTACACTGAGAGTCTTGGATTAAGTGAATACTGGAGGCATTGTTGTGATTCATCCGTTTATCCTTGTTGAGCTGATTGGGCCACCCATTGTGTGTTTTCATACTCCCTCTGGTGAATTTGCACTGCATGTGGGGAAGATGGAGTGATGCACGAACACAACACTGTCTGTTACCATCACTGGTGTACCTCCCTTTTATGTTAATGTTTTTTATGATTTTCTACACTATGAGATTTTTTTTTTGGCTGATTATGGTATGATGTGAAGAAGGTGTTGACATCCAGCATCAAGAGTGGACTGCCTTTGAAGAATCATATTGACATTGTTCTCTTAGCTGAGACAGCATTCATCTCTGGTGAGTGGCCACTTCTTCCATATCCATACACGTAAAGGAGTATTGCACATTGTTTATGGACTATTATTTGTGGACTATTTCTACACATTGTGGGTTTGATTGTGATGATTGTCCAAAGAAGGACTATTGCAATTAAGTTGTTTGTTGACCACTTAACTTTTTTCATGCACTATTAGCGCTGAATTTTTTTTGCAGAATCTCAGACCACAAGGTACAGGGTTACCTAGAATACCAGAAGCTGCATATACAGTACATTCTATTGCAATTAACAGATTCACCTACTAACATACAGTAAGGTGACCACAACAACACATGCACACTGCATCACAGATCAAACTAACTAGTTTAGTGCATGTGAGATAACAACAAGGGGACAGATATATTTCTGTCACCAGTCTTTAAATCTACTATATTACCAAAAGTATTGGGATGCCTGCCTTTACACACACATGAACTTTAATGGAATCCCAGTTTTAGTCTGTAGTGTTCTAAATTGAGTTGGCCCACCCTTTGTAGCTATAACAGCTTTAACTCTTTTGAGAAGGCTGCCCTCAAGGTTAAGGACTGTATCTATGGGAATGTTTGACAATTTTTCCAGAAGCGCATTTGTAAGGTCAGGCACTGATGTTGGAGAGAAGGCCTGGCTTGCAGTTTCCGCTCTTATTCATCCCAAAGGTGTTCTATCGAGTTGAGGTCAGGACTCTGTGCAGGCCAGTCATGTTCCTCCACCCCAAACTCGCTCATCCATGTCTTTATGGACATTTATTTGTGCACTGATCCAAATCATTTGGTAGAGGGGGGATTATGGTGCAGGGTTGTTTTTCAGGGGTTGGGCTTGGACCCTTAGTTCCAGGGGAACTTTTAAGGTGTCAGCATACCAAGACATGTTGAACAATTTCATGCTCCCAACTAATGTTGGAACAGTTGGGGATGGCCCCTTCCTGTTCCAACATGACTGTGCACCAGTGCACAAAACAAGGTCCATAAAGACATGAGCGACATGAGGATGAGCGAGTTTGGGGTGGAGGAACTTGACTGGCCTGCATAGAGTCCTGACCTCAACCTGATAGAACACCTTTGGTGTGAATTAGAGCGGAGACTGCAAGCCAGGCCTTCTTGCCCTACATCAGTACCTGATCTCACAAATGCGCTTCTGGAAGAATGGTCAAACATTCCCATAGACACACTTCTAAACCTTATGGACAGCCTTCCCAGAAGAGCTAAAGCTTTTATAGCTGCAAAGGGTAGGCCAACTCAATATTGAAACCTACAGACTAAGACTGGGATGCCATTAAACTTTATGTGCTTTTAAAGGCAAGTGCCCCAATACTTTTGGTAATATAGTGTATATACACCCAGAAGCTATGGGCTACAATAGTAGACTATTAAACATAGAAAAACTTGTCTACTAATCCCTCCTTCTGGTCTGGATTGGTAGCAGCTCCTTCCTAGTAGGACATGTGGTCTCAGACCTTCCCTCTCTATTTACTTCCTCCCTCCGGGGTTTCTAACCCAGCCACACAGACACAGGAAGTCATGTACCCTTCTATGTTTTGGGGTGCCCAGTGTACACTTGTACACTTCATGACTTGTTCTGTAATGTTGTATGCACCAAATCAATACTTTTTTTCTCCCACTTTTGCCATAGCTGCATTCAGGGAATCCCTTTAGATAGGCTCAAAGTAAAAGGCAGGGGTTCTGCACACAGAGGTAATAGAGGGTGGTCAGGTTCCGAAGGACAAAGTGGTAGTTGGGCCACATCTTCTGAGGGTGGGGTATGTATGCCTTTCATGCAGGAGGTAGTTTGGTGGCTGACAAAGCCTTTCTCTTACTCCTCCAAGGTGCAGAACTTCCAGTTGTCTGCAAATGCTACTAATATGCCCTTTTTTTTCCCTCTTTCTCTTTTGCTAACCTGCTATAGCCCCGCAAACTGGCAATGAGGTGGTTTATGGATTTATTTGATAACATGATCGCTGGCTTGCTGCTTCAGGATAATCTTTGTCATAGGTGAGCATTCCTTGTTTCAGTTGCTGCGGAAGACATGGGGGGGGGGCATCAGGCAGGGAGCAGTAAAAGGCAGCTTTGTTCATGTAGCTAGAGTTTACTGCCAAGTGGGCTTCAGTAATTAAGAGGGGTTGGATGATGATGTGGTAGACTGTATGTGGGTGCTACTGAGAAGTTCTAGGGAACAGCAATGAGGGAGGAGCTTGCAGAGAACTGGGAGAAGCAGCTGTCTTAAGACATCTGGTTGCACTGCCTCACAGGTGCAGGCCACTGCTATCCCCAGGATCAGTCCACAGAGCTCTGCAGTGTGGGCTCTTAACGTATCTTCTACCAACAGCGTCATTGTGGTTTACAGCTTCCTTCCTGAGGCTGGTGTTTCTTCTGCAGCTGCTGGAGCAGAAATAAAATGGACTATGCTGGCAGCAGCAAAGTACATGTGATCCAATAAATATGAGCAAGGATGCTACATATCCTTCACAGAACACTAGGTCAATCTTTTGGTGGCTGCAAAGGATGCAGGGTGAGGCACATTGCTTGAGCAGGTGGTTCCGCCACATCCCTTGTCTGATGGTGACAGTGCAGTCACCTGTACCACCTCCTTTTTCCTTACCTCATCCACTGACTCCTCAGAACCAGCATCAACCCCCCAGTGTGGGGGCACACTGGGCTAGAGCTACTGGCAGCTAAAGAAGCCAATGCTGAGCGGTTGCTGGCCCCACCACTATCCTAAGTCAGGCAAGGTTGAGAGTGGCAATGGTACCAACTCGCTAGCAGCCCTTTGCCGGGGAAAATACACACATACCATTTTAGGCACAAATCCTCAACCTGGTTCATCACGAGCTACCCTGCCCTGAAGAAGGGCTTTTATCAGACCAAACAGGTTTGTGGTAACTTTATGTTGTCCTATAAGGCCAACATCAGCTGCTTGCCAAGTACCCCATCTGTGATACCCCCACACACAAGATTGCAATATTGGCCATGTTGCAGAGGGTGCACCAACAGCTTTGTGCCATCAAAGAGTGGGTATCTGTGTGATTATAGTATGAGGACAGGCTCTGGGGAGCTGGGGTTCTTTTCACTAGGTTAGTGGCTCATCAATCAGAACGTGTGCAGCATTTTGGTATCTTTTGAAGAGGGGACCACTATTGTAAACTGTGATAAGGTGGAGATTGGTTATACAATCCCTCTCATGTTCCTCCTAGAGCTCACATTCTATGGCCTAATAGAGAGAACACTGGAAACACAGCAGTAGTTTTAGGGGCAAGCAGGATTCCTTGCCTACTGCCTACATCCCTGTGAGGCAGATGCAGCAGGGGGCAGAAAAGAAGGATCGACCTGCTACCAGTAAGAGTTAAATGAGGCAGACTTTAAAGACATCTAACCCCTCCTACACCCTGGATGTATGTGGGTGGGGTGAGATTGTTGGGACAATGTTGTCCTCAGTGAGACCTCTGCTAGAAATTTGTGATGAATGGGTATTTTATGCCTATGCCTATTTTAATGCCTATGCAAGGACCCCAGAATTTGGATAATCAAAGACAGGGCACTACTGGTTTGCCACCCTGTAAGATCACAAATAAAAGAGTAAAATGGTTTATTTCCTGCCAACATCCCAGAGAGATCCTAAAATGCACTTTGAGGAGGTGTTGCATAAATACATTCTTGTTGCATTTCCTCACAGTGGCAGTATCCCCTATAAAGACCAATGAACCTCCAATCCTCTAAATTCTAAGGAACAGCAGTGATGGCAGCACTGCAGGCAGCACTCAGTGGCCCAAGACTGAACCATATGATTGCGGACTACATCAGGGCTAGGGCTGATGAGGATGCTTTCAAAAGTGAGTACCCCATGGGATATTGGGTATCAAGGCTGGGCCTCTGCCTGGAGCTTGCGAAATATGCACTAAAGCTTCTGGCATGCCCTGAAGCCAGTGTACTGTCTGAGAAGGGCTTTTAGCACAGCAGTAACTTTTGTTATAGAGAGGCAAATCTACCTGTTCCCTGACAGTAGGGACTGACTTAATTTAATTAAAATGAACCAATCTTGAATTACCAGGTGTGATCCAGTGTAGTTTGTTCCAATAACAAATTTTGGGCACAAATGTCCAAAAATGTCCTAAATCAGCAAGGGTAAAACTGAAACTAAACTGAGCATGGAGAGGCTAAACATATCTAACTATGGGCTGGAATAACAGCAAAACAGAGGAGGTTACAGTAGAATATATCAAACACAAATACATTGAAAAGGCAGCACAATTCTATGTATGACAGTGCAGAAGTGCTATAGTATAATATTTGATTAAAATAGATCTCCAGCCACAAATAACACAATAAAATGAATAGCCAAATAAAAGATACAATTTAAAAAGTAGCTTTTGTTGCATTATTCTATTTCAATCCAGAGCTCTCCTCCCCAGTACTTATTTTACAACACAAGATGTCCTCTTTCTGATTGCCAGTATCATTCAACACACTACTTCCTAATTCAGGTTTTTTAGGACGTACCCCAGCTTGTGAATGGTAGGACAGGGACAAGGGAGCCGTTCATGTGGATGGTAAAGGGTGGGCACCGACACTGTCAGTAGATGCAAACATGTCCCAGCATAAAGAGTTCAGAGGACAGGGGGGAGCCCTTATTTGCTCCACCTCTTGAGTGTTAAGTACCACCTCAACACTGGTATCAGGGAGATTAAGACCAATCAGCAAAGTCTGTGAGCAACTGTCATTCTCATAAAGGCCAGAGGGTGCCAAGATCAATTGCACATGTCACTGTGCACAAGCGTGCATTGTGAATGAACATCTGTTCATTGTGAATGATCGTGATCATGCTGGGCATTGACAAGTGTGCCAGGCTTTTGAGCCAATCTTCTCCAGCTCATCCCCTGACAGCTGGAGCCTGACCTTTTGCCAAGGATACCAATCTATCTTTCTCTTTTTTCTACAACAAAACTGTGTATCCACCTGAAAATTGATGTTACTTTTGGAAACAAGACGTCAAAGACAATCAAGCCCCTGTAATCAAGGTAGTCCAGGTCTCTTCCCCAGACTGATCATGAACTGGTATCCATCATGGGGATTCCTTAACCAACAGGAATTTAGGACTTCCTTGCTCCAGAGCTGGACTCCTGAGCCTCAGTGATAGGCAAATCACCTGTCCAAAAAGTCAACTGGTCACCTTAATAATGAAGGCCTGTAAAGGCCTGGGGTGAAACTAGGGCAGAGGAATTGCTACCCTTAGTTCCAGGCCTTTCATACAGATGGCTCCTGGTCCGGAGAGCTTGAATCTGAAACCAGTATGTGTAAAGTTATCAATGAGGAAAAGAACTTTGTCCACAAAAACGGAGGGAATGGCCCACGGGACTTTTGAAGAGACACATACCAAATGTTAAAAAGACAAGTTCATTGCACAAATATACAATTTAAAATCCAATAATGACAACAGGGTAAATTCATCAATGGTAGCAACACAGAAAAATAATGAAATCTTTTTTTGTGTTCCTTCGATTGATGAATTTACCATGTTGTCATTATTGGATTTTAAATTGTATATTTGATGTGCAATAAACTTGTATCTTTTTAACATTTGGTATGTGTCTCTTCAAAAGCCCTGTGGGCCATTCCCTCTGTTTTTGTGTACAAATTTGGGACTGAGACACCTACGTATTCCACGTATATCAGCGCTCTCTTCTTGTGAAAAGTATTTTGTCCTCAGCTTTTGAGCAAGACCATCCAGATATTCCCAAGGCGAGTCAGTTCCAGCAAGATCTCTGAAGGTTTTGGACCTATCCAAATTACTGCAATATCTGGGGGGATCATGTCAGGTTGCTTGATAAAGCCCGCACCAATGTTCCCTCAGCAGGAGGTCATCTAGGGATCCCATGAACAATTTCAGGAAGGCAGTAAGGCTACTACTGGGTCCAGCATCCTAATACATAAGGTGCTAATGAGAGGACAATGGGATTTGTAGTGCATGGGGCCTATCGTAAGGCACAGAAATTGCTCAAGGGATCGGAACATTTGCTATCTCTGATGCCCACAAAAGCCAGAAATTCTCCCAAGTGAAGGGAGGCAATGCAAATTTTGTATTTCTTAAATGGAAAACCCACTTCTGAACCCAACCCCTTAGAGCTTTAAGAGGCAAAACACTACAACTGGGGCAAAATACCTTGAACTAGAAACCTTCAGAGGATATGCAGAAGCCACATGTGGAGAAAAGCCATTTTCTAATAATTAGAAGGAGAAAAAGACCTTGCAATCTGTATCTGTTGTCTTGGGCTGTCCTAAAGAAAGAGACAATGTCCTGGAATGCAATGCAGGCTACATCCTCTGACCGAGGAAACGCTGTAGCAAGCTTCTAACCAAAGGAGCCTTTGTTTATCTATTACCTGGTTCTTCTGGTTCTCCTCCACTCATGGTAAACTTGCGTGCCTCAAAGAAAAATAGCCCTCTGGTGCGAGGTCTCAGGCTAAACAAAAATTACCAGCTTATTCTTTCTGATTTTCCTTGCCAGCACAAGCTGGCCTGCTCTCTGCTGTGGGAGGCTTTATGCAGTTGGTAGCAACAGTATTGGAATGCAGCTTGAGAATAACTTGGCTATGGAGACTTCCCCCTTACACCTATTAGGTGAACTTTACATGTTCACCTAATAGGGACTCTAGGTCTATTGTATCAATTAAATCAAGATTATCTTTGTTTTCTAATTTTTTTGATTTAGGCTGCAGGAGTTTGGGATTGAATCTCTGTGCATGTTGGCTTTGTAGAAGGATCTTACATGCGAATAGGTTCAGATCCTTTGCGGCAATGAATAATGGGCAAAAGTGCTTCTATCTACCTCTTTAAAGGGGTTGTAAAGTCATAAGGTTTTTTTTTATCTTAATGCATTCTATGCATTAGAATAAAAAGCCTTCTGTGTGCAGCAGCTGCCCCTCATCCCTCCTAACACTTACTTGAGGTCCCTCTCTGTCCAGTTAGTGTCTCAGCCATCCAAGATGCTCCCTCCTGATTGGCTGAGACACAGCAGATAGCTGCCATAACCCTGGTATTTTTCTACATGTGAAATCAAGGAAAAAACCTGCGCTAAATGTGGATGTGCATAAAAGGAATGATGGTGGAAAAGCTGCTAAACACTGGATCAATAGAAATCCAAAAAACAATATATAAAACAATCGTGTAGCGCTTATCATAAATAGTGAAATTACAAATGAAATTAATACATGAAACAGGTACAAAGTAAGACATTAAAAGTGTATCAAAAAACAATGCATTAAATAAAGTCCAATAGAAATATTAAAATTCAAAAAAAAGGGTCCCAGAGTGGACGATGAACTGACAGCTGATGTCTAAAGATGGAATTCCCAACAGATGGTGAGGCAGGAGAAAAACACCCGTGAGGAATGATACAAAAATGGCTGCTTACCAAAAGGTATGGGCCCCCAATTTAATGGATAGGCCACAAAAACCTTATCTGCAGATCAATTTTCTGGTCTTTCCCTCCAGGTGGTCAGGGGTTAAATCATAGACTCACAGGCAACTCCAACCGTACACAAATCAGTATGCATGGTAAGAGAGAGTAATGCCTCGTACACACACAACGATTATCGGCCGACCGATCGGCCGTCTTTTGTCCAGAGTTGTGTTTTGTTGGTTGGAATGTGCCTAGACTGCACACAAATTTTTTCGGCCAACAAAAATCTACTTCAGAAGTGATGTCATGTGCTGGTTTACTTTCCGTGTGTTTTTTCTTCTCTGAGCATGCCCAGTCTTACTCATCAGATTTTTGTCTGCCGAAATCTGTACTGACTGACGGAAAATCGGCCGTTATGTTGACGGCCAACAAAAATTTTATAGCCTGCACACCAGATTTTTCTCGGCCGAAAAGTCGGAGTCGGTTGTCGAAAGCATCATACTAACAAGCCGAAAATCGGCCGATCGGACGTTGGCCGAAAATTCACGGCCAACTATCGACGCGTGTGTACGAGGCATTAGGGAATACATAGCGTAATCCAGTTTGTTAGAGAAAAGTATTTATTAAGATTGCACTTACATCAGTTAAAAAAGTCCAGGCAGAAAATCTAAAACCGCGGCGTCCCGCAAATATTTAATACAGCCGGCGTTCCAGGGGGCGTATGGATTAATTTCATTTGTAATTTCACTATTTATGATAAGCGCTACACGATTGTTTTATATATTATTTTTCTACATGGCTGGCGGTCCGCTTTCACATAAAAGTGGTCCCAGCGGCATAAAAGGATTACTTGCCCACCCCCCTCCCGCCGTTTCCCAGTCGTTTTCCCGGAGCTGTCGGTAGTGGGGAAAACAATCCGGTCCTCTGTGGTGCTGGCCAATAATCAAAATGCAAATTTTGCAGCCAATTAACTAATGGCTGTAGCAGCTGTGTCAATTCACCAAAAGACTGTAACGGTCAATAAATCGGTGCAGTCCCTGTGACAAGAGCAAGCATAAATTAAGGAAGAACAAAAAAGTCCAGCAAGAAAGTCACATTGTGGAACACTACAGTTGTAATAAAAACAGCTTTATTTGAAAAGTACCAAATTGAATAGCAAAAAGTAACAGTAAATGTGCCTTCACCACACCAAAGTAAAAATAATGACAATGGGGGTAAGCAGCTGCATGGTGCTGGGCAGGAAGTCGAGTGAGGGGAAGATGGCCCCCACTCCACTCTATGCCCTTGGAGGACTGGAGCGATGCCAGAGGCCCTAAAGGGCCAATTTTTTTTTTTTTTTTATTAAAAAAATGACTTTTTTTTTATTGCATTTAAGTGTCGATATGAGATCTGAGTTTTTTTTTTAACCCCAGATCTCACATTAAAGAGGACCTGTCCTGCTTATTTCTAATACAAGGGATGTTTACACACAAAAGTGATAAAAAAAAAAACATTTTTTTAAAGAGACAGTGTAAAAATAAAAAGTAAAATAAATAAGAAAAAAAAAATTTAATTTAGAGTGCCCCGTCCCCCAGAGCTTGCGTGCAGAAGCGAACACATACGCAAGTCACGCCCACATATGTAAACGGTGTTCAAACCACGCATGTGAGGTTTCACCGCGATTGTTAGAGCAAGAGCAATAATTCTAGCACTAGACCTCCTGGTAACCTGAAGGAATTTTTAAAGCGTTGCCTATGGAGATTTTTAGGTACCAATGTTTGTCGCCATTCCACGAACATGCGCAATTTTGAAGCATGCATTGTTAGGTATCAATTTACTTGGTGTAACATTATCTTTCACATTAAAGAAAAAAAATTGAGCTAACTTTACTGTTTTCCTATTTTTTTTATTAAAAAGTGTATTTTTTCCAAAATAATAGCGTTTGTAAGACCACTGCATAAATACGGTGTGACATAAAGTATTGCAACGATCTCCATTTTATTCTCTAGGGTCTCTGCTAAAAAAAAAATATATGAAATGTTTGGGGGTTCTAAGTAATTTTCTAGCAAAAAATATGGATTTTAACCACTTCTGGACCGGATTGCCCCCTTAATGACCAGACCATTTTTGCGATTCAACACTTTGTTATTTAACGGACGATTGCGCCGTCGTGCAACGCTGTACCCAAATAAAATGTATTTTGTTATTTTTTACTAGTAATGGCAGCGATCTGCGACATTGTGGCGGACAGATCGGACCCCTAACTGACATTTTTGACACTTTTGTGGAGACCAGTGAAATTACTACAGTAATCAGTGCTAACAATATGCACTGTTACTGTAGTAATGACACTGGGAGGGAAGGGGTTAACAAAGTGGTGATTAAAGAGTTAAGCGTGAGCCTAGGGGAGTGTTTTCTAACTGAATGCGGGAGGGACTTGTGAAATGAACACAGAGACCTGTGATCCTATATAGGAGGATCACAGGTGCTCTGTGATCATTTTAGAGAGAACAATGGGGTCTGATTTGTTTACAACAGCTGACCGGTGTTCTCTTTCAGCGGGGAGCAATCGCGGCCGCCGACCCTGTGGATCAGCATCCCCACTGCCTACTGCCCCCAGCACTGCTTCCGCGAAGTGACGTATGATACATTAATTCACACAGCCGAGCCAGCCTGCCGTAGTATATAGGCGGCGGGCGGGCAGTCGGCAGGCGGTTAACTAAACAACAAGTGTCAGAAATAGGCTTGGTCCAGAAGTGGTTACCCTGTAAAGATGACTTCCCCAGGATTTACAGCCATGGCAGCTAAGCATAATGGACAGGAGAGCTTCTATCTATTTCTTTAACGCAGTCCTGACACATTCTTTATGCCATAGTGCTGGAGTTTGCAGTATGGAAGAGAATTTTCTCTACCTCAAACTGGATTTCTGGCACCCCTTTCATGTATATTTCAGTCAGTTGGACAGGCTGGGCTCCTTAGACTAGAGAGAGGCCTGCAGGAGCCTGAATGCACTCTTTTTGTAGCAAAATACCTACCTGGTCTGATGACTATTACCTATAGGAACCGTGTGGATCTTTGTTATACAGTGAGCTCATAATGCAGGGTAGCTGCAACACTGACATTTACTCAAGAATAGAGATGGCCTTGCAGTTCACCCGGCGGTCGGTTTGCGGCAAACTTTGCTCGTTCGCTGTCTGCCGATAATGCGAACATATGGCGATGTTCGCAGGGGCCATATTCTTTTACATTGTGAAGAACTTTGACCCATGACACATCCATCAGGTGGTACAGGACAGCCAATTGAGACATTTCAGCACATGGGCATACCCCCTACCTTATAAATAGACCTGATCTGGCTGCCATTTTACATTCTGCTTTTTGTCAGTGTAGGGAGAGGTTTGCTGTGGAGAGCAGGGACAGATTGTCAGTGACACAGATCGCTCGGTTATAGGTCCACAAAAGTCCTTTTAAGGACTGGTATTTGGTATAGGTGTACTATCTATATTCTGCTTTTTGTAAGTGTAGGGAGAGGTTTGCTGTGTGGAGCAGGGACAGACTGTTAGTGAGTGACACAGATCGCTCGGTTATAGGTCCACAAAAGTCCTTTTAAGGACTGGTATTTGGCATAGGTGTACTATCTATATTCTGTCTTTTGTCAGTGTAGGGAGAGGTTGCTGTGGGGAGCAGGGACAGACTGTCAGTGCCGGTTCACACTGATGTGATGCGGAAACACTTTGAATATATCTGTGTTTTCCCGCATCGCATCCGCAGCACAGGCAGTTCACACTGCCATATGCGATACGCTGGGGGTGTCAATTCAAAGTTACCGACACCCCCAGCTCAGATCGCATATCGCAGTGCGATCTGACAGTTCGCACAGAATCATATCGCATATGGCATTGTGAACTACCTGTGCTGCGGATTTGATGCGGGAACACGCAGATATATTCGCAGTGTTCCCGCATCGCATCAGTGTGAACCGGCACTGAAAGGACTGGTATAGGTGTACTATTGTTTGGTGTGCAGTATATAGGGGTGTAATACACCTATAATATACTTTCTAATATAGAAATCATATTATAGTGTATTTGCATACTGCAGAAATTTTGCCTCTTTCACTGCGTTAACTCTGCTACACACAGTGACAAAAGTTACTAGAAAATATTTTTCATAACTGGTGTGATATACCAGCAGACCCCCAAAATGTCAGATTGAAGCGGGTGTTATACTTTCATAATAGTGTATTTGAGTACTGCAGACATTTTGCCTCTTTCGCTGCGTTTACTCTGCTACACACAGTGACAAAAGTTACTAGAAAATATTTTTCATATCTGTTGTGATAAACCAGTGGCCCCCCAAAACGACAGATTGAAGCGGGGTGTTATACTTTCATAATAGTGTATTTGGGTACTGCCTCTTTCACTGCGTTAACTCTGTTACTGGGAAAAAAAGTATTATAACTGGTGTGATATACCAGTGGCCCCCCAAAACGACCGATTGAAGCGGGATGTTATATACCTTCTTCCACATATACTGCGCTTCTCTAGAGACTTCTGTCACAGGGTCATTTAAAAAATGACAGGCGGAGGAAGAGGCAGGCCCTTCCGCAGGGGTGGTAGGGGTAGGGCAGGAGCACCAGGCCGAAGCCAAAGTGAGAAGTTGCAGAAGGTGCGTTCGATTACGTCAAAGGACGCACCAGACTTGTTTGGGTGGCTCACTCAGCCTTCATCTTCTGCACCCTCCTCATCCTCTCTATCTGCACCCTCTTCACTCTCTGCTGTGTGCATCCCCAAAGACACCACCACCAACACCACCACCATATACCCTCCGCTTAAGTCACAGGAATTATTTTCCGATCCATCACAAGACATTTACGATGCGCAGCCATTCTTGACTTCGGATCAGGAAGAGGAGATATCAACAGCCGCCACTCAGCAGTCTGACGACAGTACCCAGATCAGCCCAAGGAGGTTGGTCCCCGCTGTTGCTGCCTACTCCGAGATCTCTAATGTTAGTGGTGGGGAAGGTAATGTCGATGATGCAAATTTCTGCAGTACCCAAATACACTATTATGAAATTACAGTATATTGTTATATAAAACCCCCGCTTCAATCTGTCGTTTTGAGGGGCCACTGGTCTATGACACCAGTTATAATACTTTTTTCTAATTGCGTTTTTCACTCTTTGTAGTTGTAGTATCGCTGCAGAACCGCTCACCAGTCACAATGCTGCACAATACAAATCCACTATAATATGCTTTCTATATTCATCCAGCATTGAGACTTCCTCATCTTCCTGCTCCTGCTCCTCGACGGCTTGATCAATGACACGACGCAATGCACACTCCAGAAAGAAGGCGTAAGGTACGATGTCACTGATGGCGCCCTGGCTGCGACTGACCAGTTTGGTGATCTCATCAAATGGCCGCAGAAGTCTGCATACGTCGCGCATGAGCAGCCACTGGCGTGGTGAAAAAAATCCAAGCTCCCCAGAACCTGTCCTGCCGCAGAATTCGTACAGGTAGTCGTTAACTGCACATTTCTGCTGGAGCAGCCTATGAAGCATATACAAGGTTGAGTTCCATCGTGTCGGGCAGTCACAAATAAGACGTCTGACGGGCAGGTTGTGTTGCCGCTGAATGTCAGCAAGGCGAGCCATGGCTGTGTAAGATCTTCTGAAATGGCCGGAGATTTTCCTGGCCTGACGCAAGACGTCCTGGACCCCAGGGCATTTGACAACGAATCGATGCACGACCAAGTTCAGGACATGTGCCATGCATGGCATGTGTGTAATTTTGCCCTGTTTCAGCGTGCTCAGCAGATTGGCACCGTTTCACTACATTCACTTGCCGCTGAATCACCATATAGCTCTGAGATGCTCTTCTGCGAGAAATATTTCCTTCCTGGGACCTTCCATAGTGGTGTTCCAATGGCCACAAATTTTCAAAAGGCCTCCGAGTCCACCAGTTTATATGGCAGTAGTTGGCGGGATATCAGTTCCGACAAGCCAGCGGTCAACCGCTGGACAAGAGGGTTACATAGTTACATAGTTGGTGAGGTTGAATAAAGACAAAAGTCCATCCAGTTCAACCTGTGTAGATGTGTGTGGCTGTAATCATCTTGCATACCCCTGAATGTTCTGATCCTTGAGATGTACGTCTAAGAGTCTTTTGAAAGCCACCATACTACCCGCAGAAACCACCTCATGTGGTAGAGAATTCCACAATCTTGTAGCCCTCACAGTAAAGAACCCCCCACGTTGCCTGAGGTTAAAACGCTTCTCCTCTAATCGCATTGTATGCCCCCGAGTTCTCATGCAATCCCTTCGACTGAACAGCTTTTTTTCTAAGCCTAGATCCCCATTTAGATATTTAAAAATTGCTATCATGTCCCCCCTCAGGCGTCTCTTCTCCAGGGAGAATAAATCAAGCGATTGCAGACGCTCCTCATAATCAAGGTCCTCCAATCCCCTAATTAGTTTAGTTGCCCTTCTCTGGACTCTCTCCAGCTCCAACACATCCCTTCTGAGGACTGGTGACCAGAACTGGACCGAATACTCCAGATGAGGTCGGACCAGAGTTTTATAAAGTGGAAGGATTATAGTCTTATCTCTGGAATACATCCCTTTCTTTATGCATGCTAATATTCTGCTAGCCTTGGCAGCTGCCGCTTGACATTGCATGCTGTTGCCTAGTCTATCATCAACCAAGACTCCCAGATCCTTCTCCATTTTTGATTCTCCCAAGGGTTCCCCTCCTAACGTGTATTGTGCTTTTATGTTTCTAGTCCCCAAGTGTAAAACCTTACATTTCTCCACGTTAAACCTCATTTGCCATGTCTTTGCCCACTCCGTTATTTTGTCCAGGTCATTCTGTAGGATATCTGCTTCATGCTGTGCTGTTATTGCCCTGCCTAATTTTGTGTCATCTGCAAAAACTGATATTGAACTACTGATCCCGTCCTCAATGCTGTTTATGAATAAATTGAACAAGGTTGGTCCTAGGACTGAGCCTTGGGGGACCCCGCTTACTACCTCAGACCAGTCTGAGTACACGCTGTTTATTACCACCCTTTGGACACGCCCTTTTAGCCAGTTCCGTATCCAAGAGCAAACCCTGCTGTCGGTACCTGCAGACCTTATTTTATAAATTAAGCGCTTATGGGGAACTGTATCAAACGCCTTAGCAAAATCTAGGTACACCACATCCACTGGTCTGCCCCTATCTAGCTCACAGCTCACCTCCTCGTAGAATGTTAAGAGATTGGTTTGACAAGAACGCCCATTTGTAAACCCGTGCTGGTTACTACTGATGATGCTGTTGTCCTTAGCAAACTCTACGATATAGTCCCTTATCATCCCCTCCAGAAGTTTACATACTACTGATGTCAGACTGACAGGCCTATAATTTCCCGGTATATGCCTCTGACCCTTTTTGAATATCGGAATCACGTTAGCTTTCCTCCACTCCCCTGGTACATCTCCTGTCCTAATACTGTCCGCAAAGATCAGGAACAGTGGTCTGGATATAACCTTACTGAGTTCCTTGAGTACTCTCGGATGTACGCCATCCGGGCCTGGTGATTTGTTTGTGTTGAGTTTATCCAGCCTTTCCCTGATTTCACCCTCTGTTAGCCGTAGTGGCAAGTCCTGTGTATTACTACTAACTATACAGTCATGGTCAGTGTACCTCTCTGATTCCTGTGTAAAGACTGATGAGAAAAAAGCATTCAGCACGGTTGCTTTTTCAGTGTCCTCTGTAACCATCCTCCCATCATTGTTAATTATGTGTGTAATATGCTCTGCCCTAGTTTTTTTGCTGTTGATATACTTAAAGAATTTCTTTGGGTTTTTTTTGCTATCCTCCGCTATTTGTCTCTCAAAGTCTATTTTAGCCATCTTGATTTTGACTTTACACTTCCTATTTGCCTCCTTGTATTGGTCGAAAGCCAATACTGTGCCCTCTGATTTATATTTCCTGAAGGCCAATTTTTTTCCCCTAATAAGTTTTTTAACGCTCCGGTTTAGCCAGCCAGGTTTGGCTTTGTCCCTTCTAAATTTATTTCCCATAGGAATGCACTGCAAGATGCCTTTGCTTAATATGTTCCTAAAGCATTCCCATTTTTCCTCTGTGGTCAGGGATCCCAGGGTTCGGTCCCAGTTTACCCTTTCCATCAACAAGTACAATTTTGGAAAGTTTGCCCTTCTGAAGTTAAGGGTTCTTATGTTCCCCACTTGCCTTGCTATATTGTTATTTACGCTAAATGTGATCATCCTGTGATCGCTAGAGCCCAGGTTGTACTGGACTCCTACCTCCGAGATTAGGTCTGGGTCATTAGTGATCAATAGATCCAGGATTGTGTTTTCTCTGGTAGGGAAATCCACCAACTGTGACATGTAATTATCCTGTAAGGTTTACGTGAATTGACGGCCCTTATGTGAGTGTGTAGTCCCCTCTCCCCAGTCAATGTCGGGATAATTGAAGTCCCCCAATATGATGACTGATCCTAGCTTTGCCACTTTACCCAAAAGTGCTAAAAATTCCAGCTCTACCTCCTCCCCTTGTTTAGGTGGCCTATAGCAAACCCCCACAATTACTTTTCCCTTTTCTCCTTCCCTATGGAGTTCTACCCACACGGATTCTAACTCCATACTCATCCCTTCCGTAATGTCACTCCTCTCTATCACCCTTACATTATTCTTGACGTAGAGATATACCCCTCCCCCTCTTTTTCCTACCCTGTCCTTCCGGTACACTGAATACCCTTGGATATTTGCCAGCCAGTCATGTGAGGGGTCGAACCAAGTCTCCGTTATTCCCACTAGGTCTATGTCCTCCTCATGTACTAACATTTCCAACTCATCCATTTTATTAGCTAGGCTCCTGGCATTAGCATATACCCCTCTTAGCTTTACGGAAGTTAAACGTGATTGGTTATGTTTATTCCTGTTTGGTCTGCGGTTCTCCCGCACAGACCTACCAATAGACGTTGTGGACCTACTGTCGCTGCTGACCCTACAACTGCCTTCAGTCCTTTGCTCCCTCCTAACTGACTCTACTTCTGAGCCCTCCCCCCGTCTCCTAGTTTAAAAGCTCCTCCAACTTGGTGGCCATCTTTCTCTCCAAAAGAGCTGTACCGCCCCCATTAAGGTGCAGCCCATCCTTACTAAAGAGCCGGTAGCTGACTGAGAAGTCAGCCCAGTTCTCCAGGAACCCAAACCCCTCCTTCCTATCTGGCGTCATAATTTTTTTACGCTGAGGACGGCATGATGAAAGCTGGAGTGGAGGACAATTGGGAGGAGAGAGAAGGAGAGAGAGAAGGAGAAGAGGATGGACGGTGAGAGCCTGGAGTGTGGCTTTGTGGGTTCTGATGGCGTTGCTCCCACTGGGCTCAGTGATGGGAGTCCAGGTGCCTTCTTGGGCCCCTTTCACACAGGCGGACCGTTCAGATCCACCAATAGAGATGTCCTGAACTATTCGCCGGCAAACAGTTCCCGGCAAACATCGCTTGTTCGCGTTCGCCTCGGCGGGCGAACATATGCGATGTTCGGTCCGCCCCTACACATCATCATTGAGCAAACTTTGACCCTGTATCTCACAGTCAGCAGACACATTCCAGCCAATCAGTATACCCTCCCTCCCTGACCCTCCCACCTCCTATAAAAAAGCAAGGACAGCATCCATCTTAGATTCATTCTGAAGCTGCAGTGTTACTTAGAGCAGGGAGAGTGCTGCTGCTGCTGAATTAATAGGGAAATTGTTAGCTAGGCCAGTGTTCTGTGTCCACTCCTGCTGTAAGGACAGCATCCTGACAGCACCCCAAAAAGCCCCTTTTAGGGCTGGTACATCAGTCTGCTTTTTTTTATCTTTTATATATATATATATATTGCAGTTGCCTGCCTGTCGTGTGTGAGAGGCCACAGACCCACAGACTGTACTGTGTGCACACCACTCATATCAGGTGGCAGAGCACCTTGCAGATAAAAAAGTCATTTCATTTTTTCTCTGTAATATAATAGCAGTTGCCTGCCAGTGAGTGTCAGCTTCCACAGACTGTACTGTGCCCACTGCCCACCACTCATATAGGGTGGCACAGCACCTTGCAGATAAAAAAATCATTTATTTTTTCCTCTGTAATATAATTGCAGTTGCCTGCCAGTGAGTGTCAGGTCCACAGACTGTACTGTGCACACTGCAAACCATTTATATACGGTGGCACAGCACCTTGCAGATAAAAAAATAATGTATTTTTTCCTCTGTAATATAATTGCAGTTGCCTGCCAGTGAGTGTCAGGCCCACAGACTGTACTGTGCCCACTGCCCACCACTCATATAGGGTGGCACAGAACCTTGCAGATAAAACATTCATTAAATTTTTCCTCTGTAATATAATTGCAGTTGCCTGCCAGTGAGTGTCAGGTCCATAGACTGTACTGTGCCCACTGCCCACCACTCATATAGGGTGGCACAGCACCTTGCAGATAAGAAAATCATTTAAATTTTCCTATAATAAAAAAAAATTCATCCAGAAAAAACAGGAACTGGCTTTTTCAACCGAATTTCAGTAGCGCAGGGATGGTGATAACCTCTTACCAAATAAATAGGATGATAACATATACCAAAATATATGAATCAGATGTGATAAATATAAGCATAAAATCATAAATACATAAAAGCATGAAATCACATCAATAGGAGTCCATAAAGTCCATAGGTATAAAGTGCATAGAGCAATGAAAGTGCAAACATGAAGGATCACAGGTGCGACTTATGGGGACCACTCTTGCTTGCCACCACCACACAGTGGCGGGAGAAGTATCTGAAATTCAGACTCACCAGACGCCTATGCCTAACCAATCTCACATGGACTAGGCAACAACAGCATATACAGTAGTACAATCAGGTTTCCTTCAGATCTCTGATTTGTGCTGCAAAGACTGCTCTGGAAGATTTCCTGGTAAATTTATAGTGCACTATGCACATAAGATTTTATGCTTATATTTATCACATCTGATTCATATATTTTGGTATATGTTATCATCCTATTTATTTGGTAAGAGGTTATCACTATCCCTGCGCTACTGAAATTTGAATGAAAAAGCCAGTTCCTGTTTTTTCTGGATGAATTTTATTTTTTATTATATTTACTCATTTAAGAAGCAGCAATTTGTGTTATTTGTGTTATTCTGTCAGGTTTGTGTTACCTGCATTTCCTAAAGCGCAGTGGATTACAACATCGACTATTAATTTAGTACAAGTAGTGATATTTATATATAACATTTTTCCTCTGTAATATAATTGCAGTTGCCTGCCAGTGAATGCCAGACCCACAGACTGTACTGTGCCCACTGCCCACCACTCATATAGGGTGGCACAGCACCTTGCAGATAAAAAAGTTATTACATGTTTCCTCTGTAATATAATTGTAGTTGCCTGCCAGTGAGTGTCTGGCCCACAGACCGTACGGTGCCCACTGCCCACCACTCATATAGCGTGGTACAGCACCTTGCAGATAAAAAATTAATTACATTTTTCCTCTGTAATATAATTGCAGTTGCCTGCCAGTGAGTGTCAGGCCCACAGACTGTACTGTGCCCACTGCAAATGGACTGTTTGCGGTTGTTTGCTGTGCGTTAAACGGGGAGTTTGGTCTGTCAGAGTTTGGTCTTTCACTGTGAAGCGGGCGTAACCCTTACACTACCTGATCGATACAACATCATACCTGATCGTATTCACACACTGGATGTTTTAAAGCACGTTATTCCAAACAATTTAGGAATGTTAGGTGATTTATGCCCTTTATGGATTAAAACCCGACTCTGCGTCAACTACGTAATTTTCCATGGGAGTTTTGCCATGGATCCCCCTCCGGCATGCCACAGTCCTGGTGTTAGTCCCCTTGAAACAACTTTTCCATTACTATTGTGGCCAGAAAGAGTCCCTGTGGGTTTTAAAATTCGCCTGCCTATTGAAGTCTATGGCGGTTCGCCCGGTTCGCCCGTTCGCGAACATTTGCGGAAGTTCGCGTTCGCCGTTCGCAAACGGAAAATTTTATGTTCGCAACATCTCTATCCACCTATCCGTTTTTTTGGCGGATCTGAACGATCCCCCCATGCATGTCTATGGGGCATCGGATGTCAGCGGAGACATGTCCGCTGACATCCGATCCGTCAAATCTGGACCGATGGAATCGTCCAGTGGATCGTCCCTAGGTGAGTGTTGGGCTTACCGCGACTGCAAAGGCTCCAGCATCAGGGAATGCATAGACAGACAGGTGTCCAACTACATCGGGTTAACAGCCGATGTGGACGCTCTGAGAAGTGATGAACCCCTGGACTACTGGGTGGGCAGGCTTGACCTCTGGCCAGAGCTTGCACAATTTGCAATGGAACTGTTGGCTTGCCCCTCATCCAGTGTAATGTCCGAAAGGATGTTCAGTGCAGCAGGGGGGATCGTGACCGATAAGCTCACTCGCCGAGCTCACGACAGTGTTGACTACCTCACATTTCTAAAAATGAATGAGGCATGGATCTCGGAGGAATTCAACACATGTGACCAGTAGATCATGTTTGATTAAAATTCCTCATGACAAGCCACAAATATCCACCACCACCCATAACAATTCATGGTCCCTGTCTTAGGTAAATACAGCGGCATAAAAGGCCTTTTATGTCCGTTGAATGCCTAATTGCTACAGCCTATCCCAGCTCCACACAGCAACCTCTCCCTACACTGTTTTGCGTGCGTTTCTAGTGCGGTTACTTTGCGGTACAACCAAGGAAACTTAGACCTTTGCGGTGTGTAAATGTGCTTTACTATGCAAAAACAATCTGTACATACAGTACTATTACAATATTTAGGAGCATAATACAAGACTAGCAGATACAGATAAAGATAAAGGAGATATACTTAACTAAAGAAGTTTGTAGCCATGGAGTCTCATTCCAAAGCACATGGCTCAGGGAAGTCAGGTTTAGCTTCTTGCTTCATAGATGTTCCGTTTGAGACTGCAGACTTGCAGCTTTGAGCCGTCATTTAGACTTGTGATTAAGGAATATACCATCCCCCCTAACCAACACCATTTGTTCTGAGGACAAAAGGACTGTTTATCCATTGTACAGTGACTTTGAAGGGGGGGGGGGGGGGGTTAGGCTTGTCCAAACTTACTTTCTAAAATCTTTACAAAAGACAGGTATCATTAGTGAGCCACTGTTAAATATGCACAACACTCCACCCCTTGGCTCACAAATGACATAATGTCTCCAACTTTACATAAAGACATCTAATAATTCTCCCACCCCCCGGTTTATCTAAAATAAAACACAATGGGGGAACTAACTAAAATACAACCCCCTACTATTACTATGAAGGTATTTCAGTCTTTGGCTAAAAGTTCATTAGAAAAGTCCAATCCAACGTTCTTTAGAAAAACAAGTCCAGGCTTGTAATACATCAAAAGGCCTTGCTCTCCATAGCTCTTGCGGTCTTCCATCATTCTGTCCATCATGTAACCACTTTCTCTGGTCTTTCTATGGATCAAATCGGAGACAGCCTGTGGAGTGGAAAACAAAGCGGATTATCTGTTCCTTTTAATAATACATATACAGTAGATCCCGGCCCTTCAGCTACAATCTCTCCTCTAACTGACTTCTTGCCTGGATCTCTGACCAACACATTTCCACCTGCCTGTATCCACTTCTGACCCTCCCAAAGGACATCAATAGGGAGGAGAGGAAATATACTGATATTTCCTAGAAGATCACTGCTGTTTATTTTGGAAGGTTTGATATTATAGAGCCTCACCTTCCACTTTTGCTGGGAAGTATCCACTAACCAATCAGAGTCCCAGCCACTGTCTTGAAGCTCATCTGCCAATGCAAATATAACTTCAAACCTTCCTGCCAGATTCCCTCTCATTCCTAGATAGGCTTCAGCTTCAGATACGTCACTCTTGGTTTCTATGTCATGGGAAGCAGTGACTTGGTACCTGTTAAACCCTGTTCTTTCAGGAACCTTGTGTAAATACTGAACTCTGCACTCTAGCTGTGGAATCTGCACCCCAGCCCCAACCATCCTTTCATATGGTGTGCTTTTGGCTAGTGGCCTAGAATTTAACAACATGACTGCCTGTGTGAGGACCCGATCCCACCCCCTTAGTGTACGTGTGGGTGTAAGTTTGCGTATCTGGTCCTTCAATAGCCCATTGTATCTTTCAATCAAACCAGCTGCCTGTGGATGGTATGGGATGTGACACAACCAGTACACTCCAGAATCTTTGGCCCATTGCTGTACTGTAGATCCGGTGAAGTGTGAGCCGTTATCACTTTGGACTTGTTTGGGACAGCCATACGCAACAACAATTTTCTGTAGCAGTTGAAGTGTTGCGGCTTGATCTGCACGTTTGCAAGGATGAACAAACAAAAGTCCTGAATAGGTGTCCACTGCAGTGCAACAATACCTCAGTCCATTGTTTCCCCGGGGCAGGGGACCGATGAAGTCAATCTGCCAAATCTCTGCAGGCCTCTCTCCCCTCTTAATCGACCCGGTGGAGTACTTTTGCAATGGCCATTGTCGCACTTCTCCACACACTGTACAGTTGCCTATTACAGTCCTTATCATGTCCATTGATATGGGCAATCCTCTTTGCTGTGCCCATTCATATGTGGCTTTCTGCCCCAAATGTCCAGATTGTTTGTGGGCCCAGTTGGCCAAGTTCATCAAGACAGGATCAATTGGCACAACTGCATTCACCTTGGCAATTTCGTCTGCCACTCTGTTATAGTTCTCAAAGTCTGGGACCAGGGGCACATGTGCATCAACATGCCCCACTTTTATGGTGCGGGAGTGAGCTTCCTTCCAGATGAAGTCCCAGACTTCCTTGCCTCCCCACACCACCTTTCCATGAATCAACCATTCATTGGACTTCCACGTGGGCATCCAAGTTGTCAGTCCTTTAAAGACCGCCCAGCTGTCAGTGTAGATAGTGACATGGGAAGAAAGATCCTCCTGAAGAGTCATCACTACAGCTTTCAACTCTGCATACTGACTGGACCCTCCAATTCCGGTCTCCTGCAGGACTGTGTCTGTACTCGGGTTGTAGGCTGCTGCTGTCCATTTACGCCCAGACGAGGTGACTATGGCTGAACCATCAGTGAACCATGCTGACTCCTTCATCTTATCTGACAGAGACTCAAAGGGTGGAGCCTCGTGAATGGGGGATGACTGCAGCACAGGAATTTCTTCTTCCGTATGGGTGCTGGTAAAAGTGACAAGCCCAGCCAACTGTTTTGAAATGTCTCTGACATCCCCAGCTGCAATACCCCCTCTTTCTTGAAGGTACCACTTCCATTTCATCAGTGTTTGGTTCTGGGCTACAGCTGCCCTAGTGGTCAGTCCATCATCTCTCACCCACCCTGCTATTGGCAATGCAGTTTGGATGGTGACTGTGTCCTTTCCTGTAATGGTCTCTACGTGTTGAAGTGCTGTGTAGGCCCCAAACAGGTACTTCTCTAGGGGCGTGTATCTTTTCTGTGCCCCTGTAAGTTGTTTGGACCAAAATCCAATGGGTATTGCTCTCAGTCCCTTCTTTTCATTTGGCTGCCACAGACTCCAAGATATTGTACCATCCTGCTCCACTACATCCAGCTGAAATGGTACTCCTTGTCTCACAGGTCCCAATCCTTGATGCTGCAAAATGGCTTCTTTAGCAGCCAGGAATGCGGTCCGCTGCTCTGAACCCCATGTGAACTCAGTCTTTTTCCTTGTGACATTGTATATAGGCCTCAGAATCAGTCCAAGATGTGGGATGAATGATCTCCAGAATCCCACAACTCCAATGAACTTCTGCGCCTCCTTTTTTGGTAGTAGGTGGCAACAATGCCTGGATAGTTTGCACAACTGTCTCTGGAATTTTCCTCTGTGGCCCGGTCCACATCATTCCCAGGAATTTCACCTCTGTGGCAGGTCCTTGGACTTTGTCTCTGTTGATAGCCCACCCTCTGTTCTCCATGTGCTGTATCAGCAGGTGCAGTGCTTCAGTTACATCTTCCTTTGTTCCAGAGATCATGATGTCATCAATGTAGTGAAACACAGCAACTTTCAGATTTAGGGTGCTTAAATCTCGGGCAATCAGTCCATGACAAATCATTGGAGAATGAAGGTATCCTTGAGGAAGAACAGTGAAAGTGTACTGGCGGCCATTCCACACAAAGGAAAACTGGTTCTGACACTCTGGGTCTATTGAAATCGAAAAGAAAGCATTAGCCAGGTCTATCACAGCATGATATTCTCCTGCCTCTTTAGCAATTTTCTCAATAATTGAGATCATATCCGGTACAGCTGACTTTAATGGAGGTGCCACTTTGTTTAGACCTCTGTAATCCACAGTCATTCTATATGTCCCATCAGGTTTCTTTACTGGGAACACCGGAGATGAGAATGGACTTACAGCAGGTCTAAGGATCCCTACTCTTAACAGTTCATGAATAGTCTCCCCAATTTCTTTGTGGCCTCCAGGAAGTCTGTATTGCTTGAGACAGACTGGCTTCTCTGGTGGAGGAATAAAGACAGGGGTCCATTTTGCATGACCTCTGACCACAGCCTTCACCGCCCTGACCAGATACGTGTTATCAGGATACCCGAATGTGAATGTACCTTGTTCAGTCTGAATAGACTGACCTTGAAGTACATCCATCCCAAGAATATTTTCAGGTAACTCTGATACCAAAACATTTGTCCAAAATCCTGGTCCCTTGCCAATAGCCAATTTCACCCGTGTCCTAATTGCTGGTGTGGTTTGCCCTCCCAAACCTTCTACATAAATCAGTTCTCCTTTGTGATGGGAAGGATCTCCTTGCAAAAGTGTAACTTCAGCTCCAGTATCCACTAAAGCCATGACATGTGTAGGAGGAGACAACTTCCCCCACCATACAGTGACAGGTGCATATGGGCGTCGGTCTCCTGCTGTCACAGTTCTTATTGCTATTACAGGAGACCCACCTTCCCTTCATAAATAGGGTTGAGCGGACACCTAGATGTCCGTGTTCGACGGGTTCGGCCGAACTTTAAAAAAAAGTCCGGGTCCGTGTCCCGGACTTTTACCGAACTTTTCCCGGACACCGAACCCCATTGAAGTCAATGGGGACCCGAACTTTAAGGCACTAAAATGGCTCTAAAACACCAAAGGAAAGGGCTAGAGTGCTGCAAATGGCAGCAAAACGTAATTAAGAGCATGGCAACTGCTCTGCAAACAAATGTGGATAGGGAAATAACTTAAAACAACAAAAAAAAACAGAAAAATAAAACAATGTTCTTCTTCATCTCTGAAGGACGAGGCCCATATGGAGTAGGAGGGAGGTTGAGGTGGTGGTGGATGTGGCGGTGACATAGGCGTGCGCACAGGGTGTGCTGGGTGTGCCTGGGCACACCCTAATCACCTAGGGCACATAGCATTGCCAGTGAGGAGATGGGAAAGATCTCCCTGGGACCTGCTCTGCTCTATTTCTCCTTGCCTACAGGTACATGGCCCCGATACATTACTCTCCCTGCTGGCAAACACATGCATGTGTATTTCAACTTTGGGGTGCACACCTTAATGCAATAGGCTGCGCACACCTATGGGCGGTGTAGGTGGAAGCGGCGGTGGAGGAGGACCAGGGCCGGATTAACAGCATCATGGGCTTGGTGCTGAGGATTTTGAAGGGCCTTAGGGCCGTGCCTTGCCATGCACCCAGAGGAGGAAGGGTGCAGCCATGCATGCCTAATTCAACATGGGATGCTGTCTCTGAAGCCCATAAACACATCCATGCATCGCCAACTGTCCCTCCTTGTCCGGCCTTCACGCTGTGTGGGGAGGTTCTGAGGGTGCTGCCTGGGGAAGCGAGCATAGAAGCCAGACTTCTGTGTTTACAAGTGACAGAAGAGCGGTAACAGTGAATATGGCCAACCCGGGGCCTATATAAAAGGTAGGGGCCTGGAGCTGCAGCTCCAATAGACCCTACATTAATCTGGCCCTGAGGAGGAGGACGAGGTAGCCAACACTGCTTCTTTTCACAAATTTTAAATGAGGGTACACCCCAAAAGAGTGAGAAAGAGCAAAAATGGAACAATGGGTGGGTAAGGTCGGTATCCATTGCTATTCTGCATAAGGTACGGAAAAGTCCCGTGGGATCCATGCCTGGTTCATTTTAATGAACGTGAGCTTGTCCACATTGTCTCTGGACAGGCGGCTGCGCTTGTCTGTTATAACGCCCCCAGCCGTGCTAAATACCCGTTCAGATAATACACTGGCTGCAGGGCACGCCAGCACCTCCAAGGCGTAAAGGGCAAGCTCAGGCCATGTGCCCAATTTGGAGACCCAGAAGTTGAAGGGGGCAGACCCGTCATTCACTACATGTAGGCGTGTGCACACATACTGCTCCACCATGTTGGTAAAATGCTGCCTCCTGCTAAGACGTTCCATCTGAGCTGCTGGTGCTGCTGTTTGTTGTGGCGTGCTGACAAAGCTTTTCCACATTTCGGCCATGCTAACCCTGCCTTCTGAGGTGCTGGCGGTGCCCTGGTTGCGTTGGCGACCTCCTCCTCCTCCTCCTCTGCCTTGTGCTTCCACTGTGGCCCCGCTGTCAGATGGGAATGCCAGCAGCATGGCGTCTACCAGCGTGCGCTTGTACTCGCGCATCTTGCGATCGCGCTCCAGTGAGTGAATTAAGGACGGTACGTTGTCCTTGTAACGGGGATCCAGCAGCGTGGCCACCCAGTAATCAGCACAAGTTAGAATGTGGGCAACTCGGCGGTCGTTGTGGAGACACTGCAGCATGTAATCGCTCATGTGTGCCAGGCTGCCCAGAGGCGACGAAAGGCTGTCCTCTGTGGGAGGTGTATGGTCCGTGTCCTCTGTATCCCCCCAGCCACGCACCAGTGATGGCCATGAGCTGGCCTGGGTGCCACCCTGCTGTGAACATGGTTCCATCTCCTCCTCCAGCTCCTCCTCCTCCTCATCCTCCTCATCCTCCAGAACTGTGCCCCTGCTGGACAATTGCGTCCCTGGCGTTTGCGTGTGCAGGAACCCACCCTCGGAGCCCCTTGCGAATGACTGCCCTGAAAGCCTTGGAAATGTTACCTCTTCATCCTCCTCCTCCTCCTCATCCTGTGCCACATCCTCTTCCATCATCGCCCGAATTGTTTTTTCAAGGAGGCATAGAAGTGGGATAGTTAAGCTGAGAACGGCGTCATTGCCACTGGCCATGTTGGTGGAGTACTCAAAACAGCGCAACAAGGCACACAGGTCTCGCATGGAGGCCCAGTTATTGGTGGTGAAGTGGTGCTGTTCCGCAGAGCGACTCACGCGTGCGTGCTGCAGCTGAAACTCCACTATGGCCTGCTGCTGCTCGCACAGTCTTTCCAGCATGTGCAAGGTGGAGTTCCACCTTGTGGGCACGTCACATATGAGGCGGTGAGCGGGAAGGCCGAAGTTACGCTGCAGCGCTGCCAGGCGAGCAGCAGCAGGGTGAGAACGCCGAAAGTGCGCACAAACGGCCCGCACTTTCTGCAGCAGCTCTGACATATCGGGGTAGTTTTTAAGGAACCTCTGCACCACCAAATTCAGCACATGCGCCAGGCAAGGGATGTGCGTCAAACCGGCTAGACCCAGAGCTGCTATGAGATTTCGCCCGTTATCGCACACCACCAGGCCGGGCTTGAGGCTCGCTGGCAGCAACCACTCATTTGTCTGCTGTTCCATGCTCCTCCACAACTCCTGCGCGGTGTGTGGTTTGTCCCCCAAACAGGCAAGTTGTAAAACTGCCTGCTGTCGTTTACCCCTGGCCGTGCTGAAGTTGGTGGTGAAGGTGTTACGCTGTCCGGATGAGGAGGCGGTAGAGGATGAGGAAGCGGAGTAGGAGGAGTTAGGAACAGGAGGCAAACTGAAGCGCCCTGCAATCCTCGGTGGTGGAAGGACATGCGCCAAATTGCTATCCGCCTCAGGCCCATCCGCCACTGCATTTACCCAGTGTGCCGTTAGGGAGATATAACGCCCCTGACCGTGCTTACTGGTCCACGTATCCGTAGTTAGGTGGACCTTGGCACAGATGGCGTTGCGCAGTGCACACCTGATTTTTTCCCCCACTTGGTTGTGCAGGGAAGGGATGGCTTGCCTGGAAAAGTAGTGGCGGCTGGGCACGACGTACTGTGGGACAGCCACCGACATAAGGTTTTTAAAACTGTGCGTCTCCACCAGACGGAATGACAGCATTTCAAAGGCCAATAATTTTGAAATGCTGGCATTCAGGGCCAGGGATCGCGGGTGGGTAGGGGGGTACTTCCTCTTCCTCTCAAGTGTTTGGGAGATGGAAAGCTGAACGCTTCCACGGGACATTGTGGAGATGGTTGTTGGTGACCCAGGTGGTGGTGTTGCTGACAGATCGTCTGTTTGCGGGGTGGCAGGTGCCGGTATCACTACAGATGTGGCTGGAGCGGCCGAGACTGCAGCAGAAGAGGAAGCAGGATGAGCCAGAGACGTTTCTTGGTTTTGAAGGTGTGTACTCCACTGCAGCTCGTGCTTTGCACTTAGATGCCTGATCATGCAGGTTGTGCTAAGGTTGAGAAGGTTCATGCCTCGCTTCAAGCTCTGATTGCACAGGGTGCAAACCACTCGTGTCCTGTCATCAGCACATTTTCTAAAGAACTTCCACGCTAGAGAACTCCTTTGAGCTGACTTTGGTGCGCTCGTTCCCTTGCTGCGTTGGGCAGTAGCGGGCGTAGTGTCTAGGGCACGGCCGCTCCGCTTCTGCACCCTGCTCCCTCTTCTGCTGTGCTGGTGGCTCTGTGCGACCACCGCCTCTTCCTCCAAACTACTCAGTTCACCTGCATGACGTTCATTCCATGTGGGGTCGAGGACCTCATCGTCCTCCACATCATCTTCCACCCAGTCTTCACCCCTGCCCTCCTTGTCGGTCTCCACAATGCTGAACGCCGCAGCAGTTGGCACCTGCGTTTCGTCATCATCGGAGACGTGCTGCGATGATCCTTGCATGTACTCATCTTGAGGAATAAGTGGTTGGGCATCGCTGCACTCAATCTCTTCCACTTCTGGGGCAGGGCTAGGTGGATGGCCCTGGGAAACCCTGCTGACAGAGTCCTCAAAAAGAATAAGAGACTGCTGTATGGCTTGGGGCTCAGACTGCTGGCCTGATTTGCAAGGGGGTGAGGTGAAAGACGGTTGGACATTGGCTGCAGGTGCCAACTCTGACCTTTCTGCAGTAGACTGGGTGGGAGACAATGTGAAGGAACTGGAGGCACTGTCAGCAGCAAACCAATCTACTATCGCCTCAACTTGTTCTGGCCTCATCACTTCTAGGGGCGTTTGATGCCCTACCAAATACTGATGCAGGTTCTGTCGCCTACTCACACTTGAGGAAGGTGTTTCACTTGTGCGTGTAGCTGGCACAGATCGACCATGTCCTCTCCTTGCAACAGGAGCTCTACCAGCAGCACCACGACCCAGGCCACGGCCCTTATTTGACGGTCTCCTCATATTTATGTAATTTAAGATCTTGCCCTAGAAAGGTTTTTATTGAATAGCGGAATAGAAAATATGATCCAAAAAAAGTGTATGTATATCACACGTACACAACCACACTAGGCCCCAATTACTATTGTTTGTACCCCTAAAAGGCTAGATGAGGAGTAGGGGGAGTATGGAACAGGCAGCACCCTCAAACCTTCAGAAGTATGAGATGAACCCCAACAACTTGGAAAGGTGGATCTCTCTCACACGTACCGACACAGACTATCCCGCAATTCAATTGATCCTCAAAGGTTTTTATTGAATAGCGGAATAGGAAATATGATCAAAAAAAGTGTATGTATCTCGCACGTACACAACCACACTAGGCCCCAATTACTATTGTTTGTACCCCTAAAAGGCTAGATGAGGAGTAGGGGGGGTATGGAACAGGCAGCACCCTCAAACCTTCAGAAGTATGAGATGAACCCCAACAACTTGGAAAGGTGGATCTCTCTCACACGTACCGACACAGACTATCCCGCAATTCAATTGATCCCCAAAGGTTTTTATTGAATAGCGGAATAGGAAATATGATCAAAAAAAGTGTATGTATCTCACACGTACAGAAACACACTAGGCCCCAATTACTATTGTTTGTACACCTAAAAGGATGGATGAGGAGGAGGAGGAGTATGGAACAGGCAGCACCCTCAAAGCTTCAGAAGTATGAGATGAACCCCAAAAACTTGGAAAGGTGGATCTCACACGTACCGACACAGACTATCCCGCAATTTAATTGATCCCCAAAGGTTTTTATTGAATAGCGGAATAGGAAATATGATCAAAAAATGTGTATGTATCTCACACGTACAGAAGCACACTAGGCCCCAATTACTATTGTTTGTACACCTAAAAGGATGGATGAGGAGGAGGAGGAGTATGGAACAGGCAGCACCCTCAAAGCTTCAGAAGTATGAGATGAACCCCAAAAACTTGGAAAGGTGGATCTCACACGTACCGACACAGACTATCCCGCAATTTAATTGATCCCCAAAGGTTTTTATTGAATAGCGGAATAGGAAATATGATCAAAAAAAGTGTATGTATCTCGCACGTACAGAAACACACTAGGCCCCAATTACTATTGTTTGTACACCTAAAAGGATGGATGAGGAGGAGGAGGAGTATGGAACAGGCAGCACCCTCAAAGCTTCAGAAGTATGAGATGAACCCCAAAAACTTGGAAAGGTGGATCTCACACGTACCGACACAGACTATTCCGCAATTTAATTGATCCCCAAAGGTTTTTATTGAATAGCGGAATAGGAAATATGATCAAAAAATGTGTATGTATCTCACACGTACAGAAGCACACTAGGCCCCAATTACTATTGTTTGTACACCTAAAAGGATGGATGAGGAGGAGGAGGAGTATGGAACAGGCAGCACCCTCAAAGCTTCAGAAGTATGAGATGAACCCCAAAAACTTGGAAAGGTGGATCTCACACGTACCGACACAGACTATTCAGCAATTTAATTGATCCCCAAAGGTTTTTATTGAATAGCGGAATAGGAAATATGATCAAAAAATGTGTATGTATCTCACACGTACAGAAGCACACTAGGCCCCAATTACTATTGTTTGTACACCTAAAAGGATGGATGAGGAGGAGGAGGAGTATGGAACAGGCAGCACCCTCAAAGCTTCAGAAGTATGAGATGAACCCCAAAAACTTGGAAAGGTGGATCTCACACGTACCGACACAGACTATCCCGCAATTTAATTGATCCCCAAAGGTTTTTATTGAATAGCGGAATAGGAAATATGATCAAAAAAAGTGTATGTATCTCGCACGTACACAACCACACTAGGCCCCAATTACTATTGTTTGTACCCCTAAAAGGCTAGATGAGGAGTAGGGGGGGTATGGAACAGGCAGCACCCTCAAACCTTCAGAAGTATGAGATGAACCCCAACAACTTGGAAAGGTGGATCTCTCTCACACGTACCGACACAGACTATCCCGCAATTCAATTGATCCTCAAAGGTTTTTATTGAATAGCGGAATAGGAAATATGATCAAAAAAAGTGTATGTATCTCGCACGTACACAACCACACTAGGCCCCAATTACTATTGTTTGTACCCCTAAAAGGCTAGATGAGGAGTAGGGGGGGTATGGAACAGGCAGCACCCTCAAACCTTCAGAAGTATGAGATGAACCCCAACAACTTGGAAAGGTGGATCTCTCTCACACGTACCAACACAGACTATCCCCCAATTTAACTGATCCCCAAAGGTTTTTGATTAAATAGCGGAATAGAAAATATGATCCCAAAAAAGTGTATGTATATCACACGTACACAACCACACTAGGCCCCAATTACTATTGTTTGTACCCCTAAAAGGCTAGGAGTAGGGGGAGTATGGAACAGGCAGCACCCTCAAACCTTCAGAAGTATGAGATGAACCCCAACAACTTGGAAAGGTGGATCTCTCTCACACGTACCAACACAGACTATCCCCCAATTTAACTGATCCCCAAAGGTTTTTGATTAAATAGCGGAATAGAAAATATGATCCCAAAAAAGTGTATGTATATCACACGTACACAACCACACTAGGCCCCAATTACTATTGTTTGTACCCCTAAAAGGCTAGGAGTAGGGGGGAGTATGGAACAGGCAGCACCCTCAAACCTTCAGAAGTATGAGATGAACCCCAACAACTTGGAAAGGTGGATCTCTCTCACACGTACCAACACAGACTATCCCCCAATTTAACTGATCCCCAGAGGTTTTTGATTAAATAGCGGAATAGAAAATATGATCCCAAAAAAGTGTATGTATATCACACGTACACAACCACACTAGGCCCCAATTACTATTGTTTGTACCCCTAAAAGGCTAGGAGTAGGGGGAGTATGGAACAGGCAGCACCCTCAAACCTTCAGAAGTATGAGATGAACCCCAACAACTTGGAAAGGTGGATCTCTCTCACACGTACCAACACAGACTATCCCCCAATTTAACTGATCCCCAAAGGTTTTTGATTAAATAGCGGAATAGAAAATATGATCCCAAAAAAGTGTATGTATATCACACGTACACAACCACACTAGGCCCCAATTACTATTGTTTGTACCCCTAAAAGGCTAGGAGTAGGGGGAGTATGGAACAGGCAGCACCCTCAAACCTTCAGAAGTATGAGATGAACCCCAACAACTTGGAAAGGTGGATCTCTCTCACACGTACCAACACAGACTATCCCCCAATTTAACTGATCCCCAGAGGTTTTTGATTAAATAGCGGAATAGAAAATATGATCCCAAAAAAGTGTATGTATATCACACGTACACAACCACACTAGGCCCCAATTACTATTGTTTGTACCCCTAAAAGGCTAGGAGTAGGGGGAGTATGGAACAGGCAGCACCCTCAAACCTTCAGAAGTATGAGATGAACCCCAACAACTTGGAAAGGTGGATCTCTCTCACACGTACCAACACAGACTATCCCCCAATTTAACTGATCCCCAAAGGTTTTTGATTAAATAGCGGAATAGAAAATATGATCCCAAAAAAGTGTATGTATATCACACGTACACAACCACACTAGGCCCCAATTACTATTGTTTGTACCCCTAAAAGGCTAGGAGGAGGAGGAGTATGGAACAGGCAGCACCCTCAAAGCTTCAGAAGTATGAGATGAACCCCAAAAACTTGGAAAGGTGGATCTCACACGTACCGACACAGACTATCCCGCAATTTAATTGATCCCCAAAGGTTTTTATTGAATAGCGGAATAGGAAATATGATCAAAAAAAGTGTATGTATCTCGCACGTACACAACCACACTAGGCCCCAATTACTATTGTTTGTACCCCTAAAAGGCTAGATGAGGAGTAGGGGGGGTATGGAACAGGCAGCACCCTCAAACCTTCAGAAGTATGAGATGAACCCCAACAACTTGGAAAGGTGGATCTCTCTCACACGTACCGACACAGACTATCCCGCAATTCAATTGATCCTCAAAGGTTTTTATTGAATAGCGGAATAGGAAATATGATCAAAAAAAGTGTATGTATCTCGCACGTACACAACCACACTAGGCCCCAATTACTATTGTTTGTACCCCTAAAAGGCTAGATGAGGAGTAGGGGGGGTATGGAACAGGCAGCACCCTCAAACCTTCAGAAGTATGAGATGAACCCCAACAACTTGGAAAGGTGGATCTCTCTCACACGTACCAACACAGACTATCCCCCAATTTAACTGATCCCCAAAGGTTTTTGATTAAATAGCGGAATAGAAAATATGATCCCAAAAAAGTGTATGTATATCACACGTACACAACCACACTAGGCCCCAATTACTATTGTTTGTACCCCTAAAAGGCTAGGAGTAGGGGGAGTATGGAACAGGCAGCACCCTCAAACCTTCAGAAGTATGAGATGAACCCCAACAACTTGGAAAGGTGGATCTCTCTCACACGTACCAACACAGACTATCCCCCAATTTAACTGATCCCCAAAGGTTTTTGATTAAATAGCGGAATAGAAAATATGATCCCAAAAAAGTGTATGTATATCACACGTACACAACCACACTAGGCCCCAATTACTATTGTTTGTACCCCTAAAAGGCTAGGAGTAGGGGGGAGTATGGAACAGGCAGCACCCTCAAACCTTCAGAAGTATGAGATGAACCCCAACAACTTGGAAAGGTGGATCTCTCTCACACGTACCAACACAGACTATCCCCCAATTTAACTGATCCCCAGAGGTTTTTGATTAAATAGCGGAATAGAAAATATGATCCCAAAAAAGTGTATGTATATCACACGTACACAACCACACTAGGCCCCAATTACTATTGTTTGTACCCCTAAAAGGCTAGGAGTAGGGGGAGTATGGAACAGGCAGCACCCTCAAACCTTCAGAAGTATGAGATGAACCCCAACAACTTGGAAAGGTGGATCTCTCTCACACGTACCAACACAGACTATCCCCCAATTTAACTGATCCCCAAAGGTTTTTGATTAAATAGCGGAATAGAAAATATGATCCCAAAAAAGTGTATGTATATCACACGTACACAACCACACTAGGCCCCAATTACTATTGTTTGTACCCCTAAAAGGCTAGGAGTAGGGGGAGTATGGAACAGGCAGCACCCTCAAACCTTCAGAAGTATGAGATGAACCCCAACAACTTGGAAAGGTGGATCTCTCTCACACGTACCAACACAGACTATCCCCCAATTTAACTGATCCCCAGAGGTTTTTGATTAAATAGCGGAATAGAAAATATGATCCCAAAAAAGTGTATGTATATCACACGTACACAACCACACTAGGCCCCAATTACTATTGTTTGTACCCCTAAAAGGCTAGGAGTAGGGGGAGTATGGAACAGGCAGCACCCTCAAACCTTCAGAAGTATGAGATGAACCCCAACAACTTGGAAAGGTGGATCTCTCTCACACGTACCAACACAGACTATCCCCCAATTTAACTGATCCCCAAAGGTTTTTGATTAAATAGCGGAATAGAAAATATGATCCCAAAAAAGTGTATGTATATCACACGTACACAACCACACTAGGCCCCAATTACTATTGTTTGTACCCCTAAAAGGCTAGGAGTAGGGGGAGTATGGAACAGGCAGCACCCTCAAACCTTCAGAAGTATGAGATGAACCCCAACAACTTGGAAAGGTGGATCTCTCTCACACGTACCAACACAGACTATCCCCCAATTTAACTGATCCCCAAAGGTTTTTGATTAAATAGCGGAATAGAAAATATGATCCCAAAAAAGTGTATGTATATCACACGTACACAACCACACTAGGCCCCAATTACTATTGTTTGTACCCCTAAAAGGCTAGGAGTAGGGGGAGTATGGAACAGGCAGCACCCTCAAACCTTCAGAAGTATGAGATGAACCCCAACAACTTGGAAAGGTGGATCTCTCTCACACGTACCAACACAGACTATCCCCCAATTTAACTGATCCCCAGAGGTTTTTGATTAAATAGCGGAATAGAAAATATGATCCCAAAAAAGTGTATGTATATCACACGTACACAACCACACTAGGCCCCAATTACTATTGTTTGTACCCCTAAAAGGCTAGGAGTAGGGGGAGTATGGAACAGGCAGCACCCTCAAACCTTCAGAAGTATGAGATGAACCCCAACAACTTGGAAAGGTGGATCTCTCTCACACGTACCAACACAGACTATCCCCCAATTTAACTGATCCCCAAAGGTTTTTGATTAAATAGCGGAATAGAAAATATGATCCCAAAAAAGTGTATGTATATCACACGTACACAACCACACTAGGCCCCAATTACTATTGTTTGTACCCCTAAAAGGCTAGGAGTAGGGGGGAGTATGGAACAGGCAGCACCCTCAAACCTTCAGAAGTATGAGATGAACCCCAACAACTTGGAAAGGTGGATCTCTCTCACACGTACCAACACAGACTATCCCCCAATTTAACTGATCCCCAGAGGTTTTTGATTAAATAGCGGAATAGAAAATATGATCCCAAAAAAGTGTATGTATATCACACGTACACAACCACACTAGGCCCCAATTACTATTGTTTGTACCCCTAAAAGGCTAGGAGTAGGGGGAGTATGGAACAGGCAGCACCCTCAAACCTTCAGAAGTATGAGATGAACCCCAACAACTTGGAAAGGTGGATCTCTCTCACACGTACCAACACAGACTATCCCCCAATTTAACTGATCCCCAAAGGTTTTTGATTAAATAGCGGAATAGAAAATATGATCCCAAAAAAGTGTATGTATATCACACGTACACAACCACACTAGGCCCCAATTACTATTGTTTGTACCCCTAAAAGGCTAGGAGTAGGGGGAGTATGGAACAGGCAGCACCCTCAAACCTTCAGAAGTATGAGATGAACCCCAACAACTTGGAAAGGTGGATCTCTCTCACACGTACCAACACAGACTATCCCCCAATTTAACTGATCCCCAGAGGTTTTTGATTAAATAGCGGAATAGAAAATATGATCCCAAAAAAGTGTATGTATATCACACGTACACAACCACACTAGGCCCCAATTACTATTGTTTGTACCCCTAAAAGGCTAGGAGTAGGGGGAGTATGGAACAGGCAGCACCCTCAAACCTTCAGAAGTATGAGATGAACCCCAACAACTTGGAAAGGTGGATCTCTCTCACACGTACCAACACAGACTATCCCCCAATTTAACTGATCCCCAGAGGTTTTTGATTAAATAGCGGAATAGAAAATATGATCCCAAAAAAGTGTATGTATATCACACGTACACAACCACACTAGGCCCCAATTACTATTGTTTGTACCCCTAAAAGGCTAGGAGTAGGGGGAGTATGGAACAGGCAGCACCCTCAAACCTTCAGAAGTATGAGATGAACCCCAACAACTTGGAAAGGTGGATCTCTCTCACACGTACCAACACAGACTATCCCCCAATTTAACTGATCCCCAGAGGTTTTTGATTAAATAGCGGAATAGAAAATATGATCCCAAAAAAGTGTATGTATATCACACGTACACAACCACACTAGGCCCCAATTACTATTGTTTGTACCCCTAAAAGGCTAGGAGTAGGGGGGAGTATGGAACAGGCAGCACCCTCAAACCTTCAGAAGTATGAGATGAACCCCAACAACTTGGAAAGGTGGATCTCTCTCACACGTACCAACACAGACTATCCCCCAATTTAACTGATCCCCAAAGGTTTTTGATTAAATAGCGGAATAGAAAATATGATCCCAAAAAAGTGTATGTATATCACACGTACACAACCACACTAGGCCCCAATTACTATTGTTTGTACCCCTAAAAGGCTAGATGAGGAGTAGGGGGAGTATGGAACAGGCAGCACCCTCAAACCTTCAGTATGAGATTGTGTTCACTGTACCCCACAAAGATTGAGTTCACTGCACCCCACAATGATTGTGTTCACTGCACCCCACAAAGATTGTGTTCACTGCACCTCACAAAGATTGTGTTCACTGTACCCCCCAAAGATTTTGTTCACTGCACCCCACAAAGATTCTGTTCACTGTACCCCACAAAGATTGTGTTCACTGCACCCCAAAAAGATTGTGTTCACTGCACCCCAAAAAGGATGTTGTTCACTGCACCCCAAAAAGGATGTTGTTCACTCCACCCCAAAAAGATTGTGTTCACTGCACCCCACAAAGATTGTGTTCACTGCACCCCAAAAAGATTGTGTTCACTGCACCCCAAAAATGATTTTGTTCACTGCACCCCAAAAAGGATTTTGTTCACTGCACCCCAAAAAGGATGTTGTTCACTCCACCCCAAAAAGATTGTGTTCACTGCACCCCAAAAAGATTGTGTTCACTGCACCCCACAAAGGATTTTGTTCACTGCACCCCAAAAAGATTGTGTTCACTGCACCCCAAAAAGGATGTTGTTCACTGCACCCCAAAAAGGATTTTGTTCACTGCACCCCAAAAAGATTGTGTTCACTGCACCCCACAAAGGATTTTGTTCACTGCACCCCACAAAGATTGTGTTCACTGCACACCAAAAAGGATTGTGTTCACTGCACCCCAAAAAGATTTTGTTCACTGCACCCCAAAAAGATTGTGTTCACTGCAGCCCAAAAAGATTGTGTTCACTGCAGCCCAAAAAGATTGTGTTCACTGCAGCCCAAAAAGATTGTGTTCACTGCAGCCCAAAAAGATTGTGTTCACTGCAGCTCACACACAGAAAAATGGATGTGGATCACTGACACCTGCCTATCTCCAATCCCACACCACACAGCAATATCGATTGTAGTTTGTAGAACACAGTTTCCCTAAAATTCAGCAGACTCTGTCCCTAACAGGATTGAGAAGAGATCGTAGATCAGGATTGAGTGCAGATTCACCCCACCCCCCACACAGCAATATCGATTGTAGTTTGTAGAACACAGTTTCCCTAAAATTCAGCAGACTCTGTCCCTAACAGGATTGAGAAGAGATCGTAGATCAGGATTGAGTGCAGATTCACCCCACCCCCCACACAGCAATATCGATTGTAGTTTGTAGAACACAGTTTCCCTAAAATTCAGCAGACTCTGTCCCTAACAGGATTGAGAAGAGATCGTAGATCAGGATTGAGTGCAGATTCACCCCACCCCCCACACAGCAATATCGATTGTAGTTTGTAGAACACAGTTTCCCTAAAATTCAGCAGACTCTGTCCCTAACAGGATTGAGAAGAGATCGTAGATCAGGATTGAGTGCAGATTCACCCCACCCCCCACACAGCAATATCGATTGTAGTTTGTAGAAGACACTGACCCTATATAATTCAGCAGACTCTATCCCTAAAATGCCTACAACTCGCCCTGCCTAAACACTCCGACCTGTCCCTCAATTCTATCCGGACACAAATGGTTTTTTCCTGCCTATCTTTCCCTAATCAGCAGCCAGCACGTTGATGTGTGCTCTCTGTCCCTGAATCTAAGCAGCATAATGACGCCGCTGCGGCTGCCTCGAACTTATAAAGACTTGGTCACATGCTTCAGACGGCCAATCACAGCTACTGAGACATTTGCAGGCATGGCTGGGATGGCTTAAGGCACACCAGTTAAACGATTGTTGATTGGCTGTTGAAAGCCCGCCATGAAAAGAGCGCCAAAGCATGCAAAACCCGGAAATAAAACGACCGAACACGGATTTTTACCCGAACATACAGTAAAGTGTCCGTGTCCGTGTTCGGGTACAAAAAATCCAATTATTCGGTACGAACACGAATAATACAGTCCGTGTTCGCTCAACACTATTCATAAAGAATAAGGAACCTCCCAATCCCCATTTCTAATTCTCTCTAACTCCTCCCCAGGATAAAGGGATTTGGGTTTGGGTTCATGTTCAGTTTTGGGAATGGGTTTGGGACTAACAGGAGGGGTATGTTCTGTTGTCTCTAAATCTAGGCTGATGTTATCTTCACTAGGAGTAGTGTTTCTAACCCTGACAGTTTTCCCCACTAAATGTTTCCACCGCTTCAAAATTTCTGCAGTAGAGATGCCATCTATCTCACTTTTAGGTACTCCTGCCTTTAATAGGTCCACCCACATTTGTTTCCTAGAGATGACTAGCCTGGTTTTCTCTTCCCCTCCTGTCTTCTCTCCCACATTCCCTTTCTTCTCTTTAAAAGTTCTTTTCAGCCTGTTCTCTTCCTGTCTGACCTTATCTACTGCCCTGACAGGTTTTGTTTTAGTCTCCTCTAGCTCCCCCAACTGGCTTAAAAGGGTTGTTGCTTCATGAATTTTGCTGTTTAAACCCAGGCCTCCCAGCAAAGACAATAAAGGAGCCCTGAGATTAAATGGTGCAGACTTCATTAGCTTAGAGCGCAGAGCAGACGTGAAGGGTTCCATATCTGGACCCATCCATTCTGGAAATGTATTTAATCCGGTTATACAACCCATCTCACGTAACCTGGAAATACCTTCTCCTAATGTTCTCCACGAGTAGGTATTTTCCAGGTCACTAGGATTAGCGCATACTCGGACTATACCATCTCTCACGAGGTCTAAGAGTGAAAAATTCACACTAAACTCTCTGGCTTTTCGCATGGCCTGACGCAATTGTGGATCATGGGTTAACACTCCCAAAGCCACTGCTTCCTTGCCTGACAAAACAACACTGTCCGCCCCTTCATCCCACAAACGTAAGAGCCAACTCAATAGGGGTTCCCCGGACCTTTGTTTGTATTGTTTTGCCAGCTCATGGAGTTCAGTTTGTGTAAACTCCCTGACTTCTTCAAATTCAACATCTCTGGGGTTGCGATAATGCACCTCCCCATCTGCCATATCCTCTCTATCATGTTGCCTTTTCCTATGCTTAGTAATGAGAGGTCTGGCACACTTTTTCTTTCCCATTGGATGATCATCATCAGAAACATCAAATTCTATCTCCTCATCCTCACTATCATTGGAGGAGACATCCTCACAATCCCAGTTTTGGCATGTGACAATGGCACGTACCCTGGCTTTACTAACAGGTTTACGTCCCTTTCTTTTCCTTAAGGCATTAATTGATTTGGTCATGAGGGCTGCACACCGCTCTTGCAAATCATCAGCCCTACTAGCAGTTGAACGCACACACTCTGAAGCAACTGCTAGCTGGTCTTTCAATAACTTAACTTCTGCCTCTGCCTTCTCCCTTCTCTGTGATTCTGTATAGAGAGCATGAAGAAAATACCAGCCCACTGTGGAAACTGTCCTCTTCTCTGCTTTACTCAAATCCAACCCCTTAAGGCTAAAATCTACAAAATGATCTGAGATTTTACCACCCCAAGTCTTATTCAAAGGAGAAGCATACTTTGCAAATACTTTAGCAATAGACTCCCACTCATTGTCTCTGGCCCAGATAGGTAAACTGCACATTTCCTTCTGGACACCAGAAACCTCTGCAGCCTTGCTTTTCCTAAACAGCTTACGCAGCATTTTTTACCTAGCACAAGCTACACAACACACCACAGAAAACAAACAGGTCTGTTTCAGTTGAATTTATAGCGCAATCCCGGACGAGCCCCCAAATGTTTTGCGTGCGTTTCTAGTGCAGTTACTTTGCGGTACAACCAAGGAAACTTAGACCTTTGCGGTGTGTAAATGTGCTTTACTATGCAAAAACAATCTGTACATACAAAACTATTACAATATTTAGGAGCATAATACAAGACTAGCAGATACAGATAAAGATAAAGGAGATATACTTAACTAAAGAAGTTTGTAGCCATGGAGTCTCATTCCAAAGCACATGGCTCAGGGAAGTCAGGTTTAGCTTCTTGCTTCATAGATGTTCCGTTTGAGACTGCAGACTTGCAGCTTTGAGCCGTCATTTAGACTTGTGATTAAGGAATATACCATCCCCCCTAACCAACACCATTTGTTCTGAGGACAAAAGGACTGTTTATCCATTGTACAGTGACTTTGAAGGGGGGGGGGGTTAGGCTTGTCCAAACTTCCTTTCTAAAATCTTTACAAAAGACAGGTATCATTAGTGAGCCACTGTTAAATATGCACAACATACACTGACAAAAGACTTTTGTGGACCTATTAGCTAGCGACTTGTGTCACTATACAGTCTGTCCTTGCTCCACACAGCAACCTCCAGCCATCGAATACAAAGTTCTTTGCTGTCAGATGAACGCCTGTTGGCTAATTTTTGGGGCCTGTACTGGCCAACACTTACTTCTTTATCCTTTGAATTCCTAATTTTTCAGACTGGCATTGAAAATCAATGGGTCTGTAAACATTCCACTAAATTGTGGAAAGGATGCAGACCCATTTTACAGACGTGTGAATAGATCCTATAAGTATTTGACATGTATTTACCGGCTGCTGTCAGTTCTGGCTGATTTAGAAAAAAAAAAAAATGTTTTTGCCTGAAAAAAAAAACATTTTTATGGCAACTTTTCCAATAGCAATACTTTGGTATGTCAGTGTCCATGTTGTGGGACTATGTGTGCACAGCTAGTAAGTATTTTGTGGCTGCAAATATGACCTGGAGGTTTTTAATGTTCGCCTGCCATTGAAGTGAATGGGGTCCACCGCGAAATTGCAATTCGCGAACATTTGAGAAAGTTCACAGGTCGCGTTCGCGAACCGCCCTGTCCGATGTTCGTCCATCACTACTCAAGAATAATAATGCAGCACTGAGACATGAGCAAGGGCATATCTATCTGCTGGTAATACGAAATGGCCCTTGATGCAGCATATAGTGCAGGGCAGCTGCAATGCTGACATATACTCAAGTAGCTGCAGCCCATCTGCGAGAAGATGTAACACTTACAGGTAAATTACTATAAATGAGAAAACATACTTGTTTTAGAAATGCGGTGTTTCATTGAAATTTTGAGTTATATGGAAATATACACTGTTATACTTTGCTATATTGCACAGCTTTGCACTATGCACTTTAGTTGGTTTTCCATTATCACACTTTATTTTTGAAATGCATATATGTGGTATTATATATGTCAGATCCATCTGACTAGTTTCCATGTCTTTAGCACGGCACTGTTTGTGTTTTTGAGTTGCTTTAAACAATATTGTCATATTGTAGTGCCAGCAGCTATTTTTTTATTCAGTGAGCACAGTAGTTCTTCTCTATAATTAATTTATTTTTGCAGTTCCACTTTAAATAATGTTTAAATTCATGCAATTTTTATGGCAACTTTTCCAATAGCAATACTTCTGGTATGTCAGTGTCCATGTTGTGGGACTATGTGTGCACAGCTAGTAAGTATTAATCTCTGTGTATAATCTGAGGCTGTTCACTTAACTGGGTATATGTGAGAGTTTACATCCATTTTAAACTCACCATACATGTTACGATCTGACTGTACAGTGTTTGTACAATCTCCTTTAGATTTACCAAAGCAATGTCATATGAGGACCTACCTAAACTATCCAATCAATTTGTATCCAATCAGGCAGGTATATGCAGCATTTAATTGTTGGTAAATATAAATAAGATTATACAGTCAAATTGTAAAATTGTGACCTTTAACTGTTCAGCCTGTCCAATTACTTAACCCCTTGCTATTTTAATTTCTGTTTTAACACGTTTATTGAATTTTAACAAGTATAACAAAGCAATGATGATGCTGGAGTATATCAAAAAATAGTAGACCCACGACGCAGGTGGTCCATATCAGTGGTCGTATGATATAAAACAAACACATTTTGAAACCAAAAGCATTATAATCATACTGTATGCTAGAAGTTAGATTATTATGACTAATCAAAGAATAAATCCATAGAAGCATACAACCAACTCATATAGGGGGTCAGAAATAAAATGTACTCTTGCATCTTCCCAACCCACCGGCCCGCCAATGATACACAGAGAGTACAGCATCTCAGATACACAGAGAGTATGTGTATCTCAGATACACATGGAATAAAGTTTACCAGCAATGAAGAATATTAGGGTACTGTCAAGAAAGAGGGAAAGGAAGGAAAAAGAGAGATTTAGAGCCAGTACGAAGGCCTGCTCCACCCGCCATCCCGCCTCAGTCAGCAGGAAGCTGGAGATATCGGATCCAAGAATCCCAAACCCGTTCAAGCCTTGAGGACTTACAGTATCATTCAAGATGCTGACCAGCTTTTCATTAAGCATGATCCACATCAATTTTCTTTTTTACTACTGGTTTCTTCCAGGCAGTCGCTATAGCAATTTTTGCCACGAGAAACATGCAGCATATTAAGATCTGAGTGTGTTTAGGCACATCATCAATAGGCTCATTAAAAAGAGGGACTTTGTTTATTTTTTTTTTGTTTTTTTGACTATATTCACCACTGTCACTGTATAAATCAAGGCATGTACGTCCAAGGGGACCAAATCCTCCAAGCGGCCAGGTCAATATCTTCCCCTAAATCCTGCTCCCAAGCTAACTAACATATAAGATAATTTTGTAGTTGAATGAACAAATAGTTTATACAGCATCAAATTGCCCCCCTCTGAGCCTCCCAATGAAAACATCTCAATTCTTAGGCTGTTCCTGTAGTTATATCATTGGTAGATCTCTACAGTTTACACAAAAAATGCAAACTCTGCTGTAACCAGAAATGCTCAGAGGGAGACACCCCCAACTGCATAAATTAGGAAGCAGGGCAAATTCCACTGTGGTCAAGGGAATGACCTTTACCAATACAGGTCCCTGTTTACCCACCACTGAAAACCATGCAAACACATGCCAGGGGGAATACAGGGTTAAGAAATAATGGAGCCACAGGGGTATGCGAGGTCCTTAGCAATGTCGATTTGCAGGACATTGTTTAAACTGGATTTACATTAAGAGATCAATGGGGAGGGGCACAAGCTTGTGTTTTTTGAGACAATGTTGTCACCTGGGCTGCCTTATAATATCGTTTAAAGTCAGGAACCCCCAAACCTCTAAATTCTCTAAAAGTATACAAAGTGTGTCAAGCTAACCTGTGTGCCTTGGGACCCCAAATTAACTTCAACAACTGAGCCTGGAATTTCTGAAGCTCCTTAAGTGGAACTGCCTCAGGGCACAAAAACAATAGAAGACTCTGGGAAGCACAATCATTTTAATTGAGGCAATTCTACCCATCCAATCAAGACCACCAGAAGACCATTGTTCCACGTCCCGTAAAAGCTGGGCAAAGCGACATGAGTAATTAGACTGATAAAGAGTAGCTATGCCGGGGGTCAATTTAATTCCGAGATAAGGTAGAGAGGTTGTTTGCCATATGAAACTATCATGCCATTTTAGGGTCTGTAGGACATCCTCATCCAGGTAAATATTCAAAGTTTCTGATTTCTCCCAATTAAACACTAGGCCAGATATGCTATTTTACTTTCCATGACATCTCTTGGTCCTTCCTGTTGCCATTGATCCTGGATTTATTCTGCAACCTTTAGATTCAGATTGTTGAAATACCAGTGAACATAAGATATTTATGTTCACAAATCTCCTGTTTTGCTGTGATGCCTGCCTGATCCCATCTATCCTTGATGTTTCTACCAGGTGAACCTGTTACCACTTGTTCATTGTAAAATGAAGCTTTCTAACCCTCTTGTGACAGTAATTTAAACTATAATTAAATGTAGTGGTGGAAAGCAGAAAAAAATATGTAAACTTTAAATTACCTAAAACGAAAACAAAAATACATCCGCAATACACGTTTTGCACCATTAGGACATTCAGTTATACGTAAAACAACCATTAAGCTACATGCTTGGGACTGACGTTTTAGTATAAAACTAAATAAGTGAAGAACTAATTGTTTTTAATCATGTTTACACCCTTGCCAACCCTAGTCCCACCCCAACCAGAATGTATATTTTTCTTTAGATAGCACAGGAATAGTTTATAACCTTTGTCAGGATTTAAATGCAATCTGTGAAGATTTGCTTAACTCCCTGTTCTGCCTGATACCCATAAAATAGACAGGAGGGGAGGGGTGGAAAAAGCGATAAAATCTTGACAGATCTTAATACTTCCTCGCTATATACAAACCAAAAATATTTTTGGCTGGAGTTTGGTCCATGGGGACTTTGGATAATGTAGGAAGGAGTGGAGATTTGCAATTTCAGATGGAGGTTGATTGACAGAAATTTTTTCCCCCACACACCCATCCTAGATTCAGTATTATTCACAGTATGGAAGTCACACTAACCTGGCAGTTTGGGGGTCTTTGGAGGTGGTAGAACTGTTGCTAGTGTAATGATTGAGGACCTGTCTTTAGTATGATGTCTTTGTCTCATTGCGGTCAATGGTTGGTTGGGTGATTGCCCTATTATATTTAAGTGGTTCCACAGATACAGAATCAGGATATGTGCTTAGTGATTTTAAAGATCAGCAACATTTACCATGTTTCTGTTTTTGGTATGTTTGTTGGTTGTTAATAAAATGGCTGCTATGGCCAATTTGATTCCATTTTTATTGTGTGGTCTGGTATTTGCTGGTATCCTATGAGAGTTGGTGGGGATGGCCTAATGCAGTGATGGTGAACCTTGGCACCCCAGATGTTTTGGAACTATGTTTCCCATGATGCTTATGCACTGTAGTTCCAGAACATCTGGGATATCAAGGTTCGCCATCACTGGCCTAGTGTGTAAAGGGAAGTGGTTGGGGAAATCTGTTTTACCTTCGTCATGTCACTGCTGTATTTCTTGTCATGGTTCTTTTTGTATTTGCAGTTAGAGGAGTTGGACGAACGTAATTATTATTAATTAACATTATGCTGGCACCCAGAAAGGAATCAACTTCAAAAACCTATTAATATAAAGGAGAAGCTAAAAGATAATGATGATCCCAATCTAGAAAAAATAAAATACTAAATCTCTTTAGATATATTCAAGGTCTCAGATTTAGCACGCAGAAAGTTCAGGTGTCAGCTCTGTGTGACCTGACAGAATTGTCTGTATCCAATAATGATCTCATTAAAAGGTTCTTTAATGCCATGGTGTGACTCTTTCCTGAGCCAATCCAGATGAAAGCATTCACTAACCAAGTGAATACAGAAACATGTATTACTCAGCATTTGAAGTTGAGAACTAGCTGTTCTTGCAGCCATCGATCGACATAACTAAAAAGAATTTGTTTTAGCAACTCCTAATTCTACCTTTGACTACATTTTAGGAATAATTACGCACAGTCATTATTTTCAGCACCATAATACTTTATGCATTTTTACATGTACATCTCATTTTCATGATTTGTCTAATTTCCTCTGCTGAATACAATCAAGAAGATTGCAGTATGCAGGGTCTGAATAAACTGCCCATTAGCGTATATACAGTACATTAACATATTTTCTACCATATACTGAGATTTTATAGTTGTGTGGGCAGATGACGTGGATTTGCATATGTCTTAGGAGAGATAGTTCTATGTAGATCAAAGAAAAACATTCTATGAGGAAGATAGTGTAGCCAGGACCGGTCTACCATATTCTGAAAGTGCAGAATTATCTTTGTTCCTTTTGGATTGTCTTTATGTCCCTCCATCATGATATTGCAGAGACTGAGAGAACGGCATTGTGGGAACTGTAGTTCAATGTAAAGTGGTTACTATGTGGCTGGATCATTTAAGAACTACCTTTCCTATAAAGCCTGGGGGACAGTGAAGCATCTTCGGAGAGACTATAAAAGTATCGGCTAAACAGAATTGAGGCCTCTTGCTCCTGGGACCCATCGGGTGCATACTGGTCTGTCCTGCAGAGAGAGTGAGACAGCAGATTGCGGCCTACTGCACACTGCCTGACCCATTTGCAGATTCAGCCCCAGTGGAACGGATGTCCGTCGCAGCACTGCAGACATCTGTAGCAGGATTTTAAGGCATTGGGCCTTATGTGGGTCTGCCATTGTCACCGATAACACCTTCAGCCCATTTAAGCTGAATGCCCAAGTGTGAGATTTGAGTCAAAGACCAGTCCAGCATCTTTGGTTTGTTTTGTTTATTTTATAATGGGGATGGGAGAGGGGAATGAGTGGGATACTCCTCTGGCTCAACTAGGTACAAATGGGACACTTTGCAGAAAAATGCCTTTCAGCGCTGTCTTGGCGCCAGCTGAATGCCGACCAACGCTTACTGGCACTTGAGAAATGCTGTCTTGCTGGACTGTACTAGAACTTGGCTTTTAACCCTCTGGTTAACTCAAAAGATCCTGGACTGTAGTAAGACTTGACTCTTGACACTGTGTTTAGCTCAAAAGTCCTGTGAACAGCTCCCTCCAGGCCTTCACTGGCTGAGGTAGCTCCTTGTAACTGTTTGTGCTGCTGCAACTCTCAACACTGTACACTGCACACTGCACGCTGTACACTTAACTCTTCAGGGCACAACCGCTGGCGCCCCCTTTACACTTTCAGGGTCCTCTCACTAGGCACCCACTCTGACACTTCAGGGTCCTCTTACTAGGCACCCCCTCTGACACTTCAGGGTCCTCTCACTATGCACCCCCTCTGACACTTCAGGGTCACACTGGCACCCCCTTTATGGCTAGCTAGCTCCTGGATCCCTTGGACCTTCACCGGAGCGGTCCACTCTCAGCTAGCCAGACCCCCAGGGGCAGTTACAGTACTCATGAACTTGGAATGCTTTCCTGGGACCACTCAACTCCGCTGGTCCTCAGCACACTGGATCCTCTCTGCAGATCAGTTCAGCCCTCTGTCCCCTTAGGCAAGCTGCCTGGGACACCCGATTCCTCGGACAGGAGGAAAGACAGCCGTACTCTCCCTCCTGGGACTCTGCTTCCCGTCAAAGATGCTGCGTCATGCGCTCCCCTCAAACTTATACCGACTCCCAGAATCCTGTGCGGCAGAATCTGCCTTTCTGGGGTAGATACAAGCCTGAATGTGCCACTGATTGGGTTTCCTCCAATGCCTAATGAGAACCCTCTCATGGAGCCAGTGGGGAGACTCCCCAGTCTCAAAAGCAACACCAGGGAGACATGACAGCCCAGCTAAAAATCATGGCCCTGCTGTTAGGCAGCCAAGACCTACTATACTTTTGCCTAGCACCTACCTTGTAGGGTGCTACACATCTTTGCAGTATCGCTGATAGAGTGGAGTCGGCAGGACCCCCTGAGACAGCAGAGCGCAGGCATCTTAAGGCCTCCGAGCATGGAAGACTGCATCACCACTGTGTTAATTCCTTCCTGCCAATGTCAATATTACAGTAACAGTGCATATTTTTAGCACTGATTACTGTAGTAATGTCACTGGTACCCCCAAAAGTGTCAAAAATGTCAGTTAGGGGTCCGATCTGACCGTTCTTCTCTCTGAAATGATCACAGAGTGCCTGTGATCCTTCTATATAGGATCACTGGGCTATATGGTCATTTCAAAAGCCTAACCCCCCACAGTTAGTAATCACTCCTCTAGGCTTACATTTAACCCCTTGATCACCCACTAGGTTAACCCTTCCCTGCCAATGTCATTATTACAGTAACAGTGCACATTTTTAGCACTGATTACTGTAGTAATGTCACTGATCCCCCCAAAAGTGTCAAAAATGTCAGTTAGGGGTCCGATCTGCCCGCTGCAATGTTGCAGTTCCGCTAAACATCGCAGCTCGCCGTCATTACTAGTAAAAAATAAATAAATAAAAAAAGCATTAAAACTTTCCCCTAGTTTGTAGACACGATAACTTTTGCTCAAACCAATCAAAATGCGCTTATTGAGATTTTTTTTTTTACCAGAAATGTGTAGCAGAATACAAATTGGCCTAAAATATGAAAAATTTTGATTTTTAAATGTATTTGTTTTTGGAATGTTATATAGCAGAATGGGGAAAATAGTGGGTTTTTTTTAACAGAATTATCGCTCTTTTTTTGTTTATAGCGCAAAAAATAAAAATCGCACAGGTGATCAAATACAACCAAAAGAAAGCTCTTTTTGTGGGAAAACAAGGAAAGCTCTATTTGTGGGAAAAAAGGACATCAATTTTATTTGGGTACAGTGTCGCACGACCGTGCAATTGTCTGTTAAATGAACGCAGTGCTGAATCACAAAAAATGGCCTGGTCGTCAAAGGGGCAAATCCTTTCGGTCCAGAACTGGTTAAAAGAGTTTAGTGTGTTTGCAGCTTGAAGAATCGGGATACGTGTGTCCCAGTGTTGCCCTAAATTCAAGGTGGCAATCTACATCGCAAATATCCAGTGCCAGATTTGAACAATTATTTAAAAAGGATAAAAGGCATGCCTACATATGAAGACACAGAAGAATCTGTACATTTACAGAAACCTTCCTGATTTTCTAGGTTATATTACACTATAAAATAGCATTGTAAATTAGATTTCCCAAACCTGACACATAGTTATTTTTCTTATTTAAGAGTAATAATGACAGTAGAACGCATGATTATTTTAGCAAATTGTCATCCAAAACAAAAAGACGTGTCCATAAATGTACTAAAAGCCTCTGGTGATGTAATGTATTTGTGCATTTTGAAATGTGAGAAAAATGATTAAACCAGCTCTAGGGAGCTATATACTTTATATATTTCTATATTGTTCCTCTGCTTACATCTGCTTGACTAACTGCCTGAAGTTTCTGCACCTGTTTCACATGTTCTGTGCCAGCTCTTTAGGTTTTATCTATACAACACCTCTGGTGTAAAAAAAGAACCGTACGTTCACCTTACTGGGGATACAGATGGAAAAGTTAGTCAGGCTCCGCTGGAGTGTACCGATGTCATACATTTGTCTAAAAGAGTTAAAATACCCAATGTAATGAGTGAGTGGCAGACCCGCGTTTAGTGAAAACAAAATGAAATTCTTCAGGTAATTACATAATTGTAGAAAGGCACATTTTCTTATAAAAAGAGAAAGGGACATGGAAATTGGTCTGTATTTAGAAACCCAGTCTTTATCAACACCTTTTGTTAACAGTGATGTCTGGCACTTCTCCAGGTTGTTGGCAGTTCACTAAATTGCAAAGTGGAATTAATTAGGAAAGCAATGGGAGTGGAAAGCATGTACAGGCCATGGTTTAACAACTAAGGCACATTAGTAATTGCATATGACACAAAACATCCAGTAAAGCCACCGTTTGGGATATGTCATGCAACCTCATATGTTAATACTGCATTAGCCCATAAAATAGGTTTGTTTAACCACTTCTGGACCAGAAGGATTTGCCCCCTTAATGACCAGGCCATATTTTGCAATTCGGCACTGCGTTACTTTAATGGAAAATTGTGCGGCCGTGTGATACTGTACCCAAATAAAATTGTTGTCCTTTTTTTTTCCCCACAAATAGAGCTTTCTTTTGGTGGTATTTGATCACCTGTGTGATTTTTTATTTTTGCGCTATAAACAAAAAAACGACAATTTTGAAAAAAAAGAAAACAATATTTTTCACATTCTGCTATATGACATTCCCAAAACAAAAAATTAAAAATCAAACTTTTTTAACTTTTTAGGCCAATTTGTTTTCTGCTACATATTTTTTGTAAAAAAAAAATCACAATAAGCGTATTTTGATTGGTTTGCACAAAAGTTATCGCGTTTACTAACTACGGGAAAGATTTATGTCATTTTTATTGTTTTTATTTTTTTTTCTAGTAATGGCAGCGATCTACGATTTTTTGCGGGACTGTGACATTGCGTTGGACAGATCGGACCCCTAACTGACATTTTTGGCACTTTTGGGGGGACCAGTGACATTACTACAGTGATCAGTGCTAAAAATATGCATTGTTACTGTAATAATGACACTGGCAGAGAAGGGGTTAACCCTGTGGGTGATCAAAGGGTTAAATGTGAGCCTCATGCTTACTGACCTGTGGGGTGGGGGTTCTGTGACACAGACAGAGATCGCAGGTTCAGCTACAGTATGCTGAATCCTGTGATCCTTCCATGTCGGTCACAGAGAAGATCCGCCTGCTTTGTTTACATAAGAAGGCAGATTTTCTCACACTTTCCCCGATGATCAGGGAAGAGAGGCGGCAATCACCGCCTCTCTCCCCCTCCGGCCGGACTCCCGCTGTGTCTAAATCACTAGGAGTCCAGGGACGTAGGTCTACGTCGCTGGACCCAGGGGAGCCGCACTGCCGCAGTAGGATTACTGTCGGCATTAGGCAAGTGGTTAAAGTTTATGTAAACCCAACATTTCATATGTATTTTTATTTGTGTGAATTACCTGGTGTTCCTGCAAGTCCCTCTGCTTTTCTATTAAGAACTGAAAGCACTAAGCATGAGGGCATGTGGTAAGTTTTCTGGTTATGCTGGGGAGTCAGCCTGTTGTCCTCCAATGATCAGACTTGTGCTGACTTCAGTATCACAGAACTGTCCATAACATCTTCACATTACGTTTGGTCGTGTGTGATTTAGCTGTGGTGTCCATTCCTGAAAGTTAAGAAAATTCATAAAACAGAGTCTGCTCCTGTGGATAGCCTCACAAATGGGACCTATTTGAGGGAAATATACGTTTCTGTAAGAACGGATTACATTATACATACAGAGGGTCTTTTTTGAACTGCTCCTACACTAGATTGCACCACGAGGCAGGTTTCCCCTGCATTTACAGTGGGTATAGAAAAGTATAACACCCCTTTAAAATACAATACTCACATTTTGTTGCTTGGCAGCCTGAAATGAAGACAGGCTGTCACTTACCTGGTTGGTGAGCATGGCGTGCAGAGGAAGGCCTCTCGTACAGCTCTGGCTTGAGGGCCACTGATGGTGAGACAGTAACCGCTGGAGCATGGTGGGGTAAGAGCGCCTATGATCAGTCTAGTAGTCTTTGCAGGTAGTAGTTGGGAAGGAAGCCAGGAGTAGCTGACAGCAGGCAGATGAGACAGCAGGCAAACGTGCCAGGAGGATAGCTGGAAGCAGGCAGACTGGCTTGGCTTGGCTGATGACAGACTCTGGATGCACAGCAGGAAGCAGTCGCCAGAAGATGCTGAGCTGAACTGAAGGAGCTGTAGCAGGCTGGAAGAGCTGGAAGCAGGGTCAGATGAGCCGGGTCGGTAACAGACGGACAGATCAGGCATATACGGCAGACAGCAGCGTCGTCGGGTCACAGGCAGAGTCGGCAACGGATGCAGGATCAACAGGTGCAGCAGGCAAAGACAGAATGAAACCAGGGGTCAGGACAAGTAGCAGACAGGAATAGTGGGAGGCAAGCTGGGTCAAGATCAGAGGTCAAACACAGGAATCAGGAATTCAGGAACATACACAAAGACATACACAAAGACCAAACAGCAATTAGCCAGTGCTGAAGCTCTGTTTAAATAGGCTGTTTGTCGCCAGCTTTGGTGACAGATGTGCACTCGCGATTACATGATCGTATTTGCACATGTATGTTTGCCTGAATGTTTGAAGGTATTTGGTACAACACAGACCCTTCCTGGATCAGGATGTTGCTCCAAACTGGATGAAAGAGCCAGGAGGAAACTGTTCAGAGAGGCTACCAAGAGGCATACAGCAACTCTGAAGCAGTTGCAGGAACGTATGACAAAGAGTGGTCATTTTGTGCATGTGACAACAATATCACACATTTTCCACAAATGTGGCTTGTATGGGAGGGTTGCAAGAAGAAAGCCACTCTTCAAGAAAGGCCACATTCAGTCATGATTGAGCTTTGCCAAAATGCACCTTGAAGATTCTGAGGCCACATGGAAAAAGGTGTTATGGTCAGATTAGACTAAAATAGCATTTTTTGGTTTCAGCACCAAACAATATGTCTGGCAGAAATCCAAAACAACTTACCAAATATCACCACTCCCACAAAGCATGGAGGTGGAACATGTCAGGATAGAAAGGAAAATGGGTGGGGCAAAATACTGTCAAATTATTGAGGAAAAATATGATGCCAGAAATTGGTTGTGGTAAAAAGGTTTACCTTCCAACATGACAATGATCCAAAGCACACAGCAAAAAATGTCCACACAGTGGTTGAAGGCAAAAAATGTGAATGTCCTTTCATGGCCTAGTCAAAACCCAGGTTTAAAGCCCATTGAAAATCTGTGGAATGACTTGAAGACTGCAATCCACATATGGTCACCATCAAACGATCTCTTTGTCATTCCACAAAGGACAAATACTGTGGTTTACGCCATGCCCTGGCGATCACAGAATGTGTGGAAATCAAGAAGTGTCAGAGAAGACTTTTTAAATTTTGTTTAGAGGATCCAGGCATCATTGAAAGCAGAGTAATAAGTGGAGAATTAGTGACTCTATCCCCAATCAAATCATAATAAAGGTGAAGTATTTTGTCCCAGAAAGGAGTTATGAGGGGACAAGTGCTCCAAATATGAGTCAAGGTAACTGGGGACTGTATGTAAACATCATGTAAATAATAGGGCGCCAATACGACCTGGTGAGGATTTTATAGTTATGTTTCTGCGCTCTAGAAGATATGGAAGTCTTATAAGTAATCATCAGTATTTTGTACCAAAGTCTTTACTGGGAATATAAGGTTTCTGCTTCCATTTGGTGATAAACTGCGGGGCATGCGGTGGGGATGCCTTTAGCAAAATGCGGTATATGTGAGACAAGGGGTTTTCCGGCCTTGCAGACTGTGACCGCAAGCTCTCAAGCTAGCAAGTCAGTAAGTGCTCTAGCTAGGGCACTCGTAGGCATGTTAGTGGCAAGGTAATGACGGAGTTGGGAGTATTTTATCCAAGCTCTGTCCTGGTAATGACAGGGCGCTAACAGTTGCAACAAGGGAAGCAGTGTACCATTCTGCAAGGAATGGCAAAGCAGCAGTTTATCCTCCTTTTTCCATATAAGAAATCGAGATTGATGTAGAGTAGTCCTATAAGGGGGCAATAATGGCCTAGGTCTGATCGTTAGTAAGCCTTTCTCACCGTAGGAGTCCCATATACAGAGTGCAGCAGTTACCAGAAGAGGCAAGGTATCTTTGTGTGATCTAGTGTTGGGATCGTACCATGGGAAAGAAGTGATGTCAGAAAGGAGTAGGTCATTTTCCAGGACTGTCCATAATTTAGAATCTCGTCTGTGGTACCAATCAAGAAATCCTAAAGAAAAAGAATGCACGATGGTACAAGATAGGTGCGTATCATGAAATCAATGGGCCCATGTGCAAGAGCTTTGAGAAAAAAAAAAAAGTGTGGTGTGGTTTAACCCCCTCACGCCGACCGTACACAAATATCTTGACTGGGCCCACTGGAATTGCCTTTTTTTTCCGTGGGACTGCATATTTGTGCTCTCAGCACAAAGACTGGGGTCTCATCGAGAGCTGCAGGCTTCGTTCTAACGATTAGAACCCAAAATGTCCAATTCTGGGTCACCTGATCTCTGTGGTAGCCTCTGACTGGCTATCACAGTGATCAGTCACTGTGAAGCCCGCCCCTGTGTTTTCTGTTTCTGTGAATGGATAATGTATCTGTCTCTGTCCTTGCAGAGATAGAAAAAAGAAAAGTGTGTGTAGAAAAAAATAAAATAATTAAAAAAATAAAATATAAAAAACATACCTAGATTAAGGTTTAATCAAAGTTAGCCCCAGGGTTAGTGTTTGGGTCAAAGGTCAAGGTCAAAGGTCAGGGTCAGCATTTTTTGAACAGGATTTTTATTTTTTTTAATTAGTACCTGTGTCAGCTAGTGTCAGTGTCAGCAAAAAAGCACACTGCGCACTTTTGTTTCTGGACTGTACTACGGGTACAAACAACAACTAACATAAATATATGTGGTATCACTGCGATCGCCAGGAGCAGGAGAATTTATTTGGGGTTGTTCTGTGCTGGTAGGTTATGGTAGTAGCAAGAAATATACAGTTAAATTAAAAAAAATGTTTTTTTGTTACTCATATGGGCTAGTTTTCCTTCAGGAGATATCCATAACCATTTACCATCAAATGAAAGCACAATTTCTCCTGAAAAAGAACAAGGTGTAATCCACCCGGATGCACAAAGTAGTTGTGATGATTTTGCAAAGTACATGGTTTTACTAACACATGTCACAGTAGCAAAATTGGGCTAAGGCATTAAGATTTGTTTTATCCTTAGACGCAAAGGGGTTAAAGAGTGCTAAATATTGGGCGTGGATTAAAGGGGGTGTGGTTAAATAGTCTGAGATTACTTACTGGGTAGTATGTGCAGGAGAGGAGTACATAGTGTATGGTGGTAGGTAGTATGTGCAGGGAGAGGAGTGTGTTGTGTATAGCGCTGTGTAGTATGTGCAGGGAGAGGAGTGCGGAGTGTATGGCGCTGGGTAGTTTGCGCAGGAGAAGAATACGGAGTATGGCGATAGGTAGGAGATGTAGAAGAGGGGTACGGAGTGTATGACGGTGGGTAGTATGTGCAGGGAAAGGAGAGCGGGGTTTATGGTGGTAGGTAGTATGTGCAGGGAAAGTAGTGTGGAGTGTATGGGTAATATTTGCAGGGAGAGGAGTGCAGAGTGTACGGCGTTAGGTAGTATGTGCAGGGAAAGGAATGCGGAGTGCATGTCGGTGGGTGGTACATGCAGGACAGGAGTGCAGAGTCTATAGCGGTGAGTAGTATGTGCAGGGAAAGGGGAGCGGAATTTATGGCGGTGGGTAGTATGTGCAGGGAGAGGAGTGTGCAGTGTATGGCAGTGGGTAGTATGTGCAGGGAGAGGAGTGCAGAGTCTATGGTGTTAAGTAGTAGGTGCAGGGAGAGGAGTGCAGAGTGCATGGCGGTGGGTGGTACATGCCGGAGAGGAGTGCAGAGTGTATAGCTGTGGGTAGTATGAGCAGGGAGAGGAAAGTGGAGTTTATGGAAGTAGGTAGTATGTGCAGGAAGAGGAATGCAGAGTGTATGGCGGTGGGTGGTATATGCAGGGAGAGGAGTGCGAAGTATATGGCGGTGGGTAGTATGTGCAGGAGAGGAGTGCGGAGTGTATGGCGCTGGGTAGTATGTGCAGGGAGAGGAGTGCAGAGTGTATAGCAGTGGGTGGTATATGCAGGGAGAGGAGTGCGAAGTATATAGCGGTGGGTAGTATGTGCCAGAGAGGAGTGCGGAGTGTATGGCGGTGGGTACTATGTGCAGAAGAGGAGTGCAGAGTGTATGGTATTAGGTAGTATGTGCAGGAGAAGGTACAACGTGTACGGCGGTAGGTAGTATGTGCAGGGAGAGGAGTGTGGGGTGTATGGCAGTGGGTAGTATGTGTAGTAGAGGGGTACAGAGTGGATGGCGTTGGGTAGTATGGGCAGGGAGAGGAGTGTGGAGTGTACGGCGGTGGGTAGTATGTGCAGGAGAAGAGTGCGGAGTGCATATATTACTGATATCTATACCCTGAGTGCTATTTCCTATCGGGGGCTGTCTTACCGTATGGGCACACTGGGCAGTTGCGCTGCTGTCAGGCCACTTGGACCATGGAGGGGGAGCCCACAACTACAGGAATGCCTGTCCGCCTCCATGGGAACAGGCACACACAGGACAGTCGAGTCTGACCCCCGTATGTGTTTGTGTTCACCGGACCCAGCAGCTAAACATGGAAGCTGTCATTAGCCTGGCACTGCTGTCAGGCTAATCAGGCCATGGAGATGTGCTCACAACAGCAGGAGTGCCTACCTGCTTCCAAGGTCCGCCGGGAGACCAGGACAGCCGCAGCGCAAGCCGCAAGGGCGGGGACACTGCTGTAGAAACCTAAAGTGGAAGCCAGCCTGGCAGAAAGGAAAGAAAGGCAGAAAGGGTAAGTACTAACCTTTTTATTGTCCTTGTATGTTCAGAAAGCCAAAACATCTGAATGTCACTTTCATTTTATATACAATTGATGGCCAAATAATAAGGATATAAGTGCATTTTATTTTTTTCCACTTCTTAAAAAATTGTTTATTAATTTTATTTTTTAGCATTTTTTTAGCCTTTTTTAAAATTATTTAATAATTTAATGTTTAAACACTGATTTTGTTGGAGGTACCAATAAATATAGCCAATCGTGGGTGATTGTGTAGGCAGGGCCCCGCACTGCACTGCCCAGGGGCCTATAATGCTCTTAAGACGGCACTGTTCCCTATATATAACACTGATATCTGTACACTGAGGGGCACTGATATGAGTGTTATATATAGTTAATAGCACCTAGTGCAGGAACAGTCACTGTCGCACTGAGCCTGTTATAGAATAAAGCACGCACTAAGCTGCTGGCGATCACTGACCTGCACACAAGGCTGGCTGCTGCTCCATACATTCTGCTACCTCTGGCAGCACCGATGTGGACTGTGGCCTTACCCCTCCGCTGACCACAGGGGGGGGGGTGGATAGGCGGTGTGTGTGTGTGTGTGTAGAATTCCTCAGGAGGCGAAGTGGGTGGAGCAGATGCCCTTATTCGCATGGCCCCGCTATCCCTCTCATCCTGGCCAACATTAGTCCTTCCTCCTCTCCTAGTACTGCTGCCTCAACTGCCAACAGGAACCTTGTTTGTTTGGGGATTATTATTTAGGGTGGAGAGGTGGGAAGGGTTTCTATTTTGTTTAGGGTGGAGAGGTGGAGTGAGGGGTTATTTGTTTAGGGTGGAAAGGTGGGGAGTGGGTTATTTGTTTAGAGTGGAGAGGTGGGGAGGGGGGGTTATTGTTTACGGTGGAGAGGTGGGGAGGGGGTTATTTGTTTAGGGTGGAGAGGAGGGATTATTTGTTTGGGGTGGGAAGGTGGCGAGGGGTTTAGTGTTTAGGGTGGAGAGGAGGGGTAATTGTTTAGGGTGGAGAGGCGGGCTATTGTTTAGGGTGGAGAGGCTGGGAGGGGGGTTATTTGTTTAGGGTGGAGAGGGCGGTTATTTGTAGAGGGGAAATGCAGGAAGAGGGAGGGGAAGGGGGGGTATTTGGTGCTTGGGAACCCACCGCAGACCCACCCTCCCTCTTCAAGAAGTTCTGCAGCACCTGAGATGCCTAGGGAATGTTATCAGAGGTGGGGAGGGGAAGCCTGGCTCAGGGCAGGACACATTACTCACTTGGCAAAGCAGAGGTGCACAGGGAGGGGAAGCACATAGTCGGAAAGACACTTCGAGTGAGATGGGAGGGGCCAGTAGAGGGCACACTGTATGTGGAACCCATGCTGCAGCTGTAGCGCCTGATATCCTTGGGTGCAGTGTATGTTGGAGTACAGTGCCCCCCCTCCCCTCAGGGCTCGTGTTCAGTGAACATGTTGCATCCATGGATGATATGCCACTGGTGCAAGAGTAGGTTAGGTAGAGCCATGCCACCTCTAGATTTAGGCAGGAAGAGCATAGAGCGACGAATCCTAGACTTTTTGTGTTGCCAGATATAATGTTGTATAAGTGTGTTAATATGAGAAAAAGAACCCTAAAAGGGGAGCTATCGGGACTGCCTGAAAAGTATTGAGCAATTTCAATTTGGGCAACATGTCGTTTTAATGACATTTACTATTTCAATATTAAAGATGAATTGCCTAACTGAAGATTGATCAGAGGCATGTTTTAAGATACTAGTGGTTCCTTTTGCCCTGAAGAAGCCTATTCTGGCGAAACATGTTGGGACTAATAAATATCTTTACCACTATGAAATGAAAACAATCAGGGCATGTGATATACCATAATGTTTTTATTTGGAGTATTTTAATCAAAAATAATTAAATTTGGTATTGTTTCTTTACCTGCTAGCATTGGTTGTTAGCCTAAATGTCATTAGAAGCACCTTAAAAATTCAGAATCTTTTTTCTGGTAATATGCATTAACAGCATTGATGCATTATAATGTAGCCTACAGGACTGTATGTACATGTCAGGGCTGGGCTCCTGCTATATACTAGCAGATCTTTCTTTCAGTGCACAGAGGCTGCTCATCTGTTAATTATCCACCACGTGTTTCCACAGTGGCTCGCCTAGTTACCATCACCTGCCTCATTAGTGCAGCTTACAGCCAGGCCCTTTTGGCTTTTTAAACAGCTTTACTCATTCCCTCCGTGCCCTTGGGTGGTCAACATCTCCAGTGTGTTCCTGTGTATGACTTGGCCTGGCTAACTTCTGATTCCTGCTCCTGATTTTTAGCTCCTGGCAATGATGACTCCTGGTTCCCTGATCCCAGCTCGTCCTATTACTGGCTCTGGCTTCCAAACCCCGGCTTATGTTTTTGATTACATCCTGAACTTTTGTTATTTTTGCTATTACATTAAAGGTGTGATTTTAATTGCATTTTCTGTCTCTGCCTGGTTTATGGTTCCTGACACTACAGTAATATTTTTTTTAACACTAAGTGCTGCAGAAAGAGTTAAAATACCCTGCACTGGTAGCACAAAAGAGAGTCAGATTGATTCATTTACACAAGTTTTCCAGTGGTCTGACATGCCCTGAACACAGCTCTAAATAACAGTACTCTTGTTCCCTGAGCAGTGCTCTTGGTTGGAGCAGTGTTCAGAGGGCTTTTCATATACCCTGATGCAGTAACATTAGCTACATCTACCATGTTTTCATTGCACGTGAAGCTGGGTTGCTCACTTTTCCTTAGGCTGTGTATATTAGTATAAGAAAACCTACTTACTATATACCAGTTAGTAAGAAACACATATAAAAAAGTGTAATCCTTAAGACAGCAGAACATAATTTAGCAGCCTATGTGGATTACATTTAGGAAATGTCTTTTTCCATGCCCTGTGTGAATCACATTTGATTATCTAATTTTATATTTAAGCAAGTCTGTAAATGTCACTATCCCGCAAGGTAAAATTGGTAGCCTACAGGCATGTTTTTCCTTTCAATTAAAATTCACCACTTTAAAGGATAAGTGAGCCTTCAAATAAAATAGAGGTATCCTTTTTGCCCGTCTGTGTTAACCTATTCAACCCTCTCTTTTACAGGTTCATTACTTACCTGTAGATTGAGATTAGAGCACAATTATTCCTTTAAATATTGGCCATTCATTTATTACCCCACTTCTCAGATTTTTGTATTGTATATACAATTTAATATGTATTTCAATATCCTAGGATGACCACATCAATACATTTTAAGTGAACATTCTTTCATGAAAAGTGTATACAATGGAGATGGTGCCAATCCTCTTTCTTTCGTTGGCTGATCAAATAAACCTGAAAATAAAACAAGTAATCTATGGCCAGTTTAGCTCACATCCTACACTGGGGTTTTTATTATAAGCCGTTAAGCTGAGGAAGGTCAGTGTACTTAATCACTCCATCGCGCTTTCTGGGTACTTAGAAACACATCGAAGTCAATTCTTGGCTGCACAATTACCAATGCCCCCCCTGTCTTAAAAACATGTATCCTATGCTTTATTCAAGAAAAGTCAAGCCAATTCCTAATAAAAAGCGTCAAAAAACTTATTAGGGGAAAAAAATTGGCCTTCAAGAAGTATAAAACAGAGGGCACAGTATCGGCTTTCGAGCAATACAAGGAGGCAAATAAGAAAAGTAAACAAGAAATCAAGATGGCTAAAATCAACTTTGAGAGACAAATAGCGGAGGATAGTAAAAAAAAACCCAAAGAAATTCTTTAAATATATCAACAGCAAAAAAACTAGGGCAGAGCATATTGCACACATAATTAACAATGATGGGAGGATGGTTACAGAGGACACTGAAAAAGCAACCGTGCTGAATGCTTTTTTCTCGTCAGTCTTTACACAGGAAACGGAGGGGTACACTGACCATGACTGTTTGGTTAGTAGTAATACACAGGACTTGCCACTATGGCTAACAGAGGGTGAAATCAGGGAAAGGCTGGATAAACTCAACACAAACAAATCACCAGGCCCGGATGGCGTACATCCGAGAGTACTCAAGGAACTCAGTAAGGTTATATCCAGACCACTGTTCCTGATCTTTGCTGACAGTATTAGGACAGGAGATGTACCAGGGGATTGGAAGAAAGCTAACGTGATTCCGATATTCAAAAAGGACCAGAGGCATATCCCGGGAAATTATAGGCCTGTCAGTTTGACATCAATAGTATGTAAACTTCTGGAGGGGATGATAAGGGACTATATCGTAGAGTTTGCTAAAGACAACAACATCATCAGCAGTAATCAGCACGGGTTTACAAATGGGCGTTCTTGTCAAACCAATCTATTAACATTTTACGAGGAGGTGAGCTGTGAGCTAGATAGGGGGAGACCAGTGGATGTGGTGTACTTGGATTTCGCTAAGGCGTTTGATACAGTTCCCCACAAGCGCTTAATTTATAAAATAAGATCTGCAGGTATCGACAGCAGGGTTTGCTCTTGGATACGGAATTGGCTTAAAGGGCGTGTCCAAAGAGTGGTAATAAACAGCGCATACTCAGACTGGTCTGAGGTAGTAAGCGGGGTGCCCCAGGGCTCAGTCCTGGGACCAACCTTGTTCAATTTATTCATAAACAACATTGAGGTCGGGATCAGTAGTTCGATATCAGTTTTTGCAGATGACACAAAATTGGCCAGAGCAATAACTGCACAGCATGAAGCAGATATCCTACAGAATGACCTGGACAAAATTACAGAGTGGGCAACGACATGGCAAATGAGGTTTAACGTGGAGAAGTGTAAGGTTTTGCACTTGGGGACTAAAAACATAAAAGCACAATACACGTTAGGAGGGGAACCCTTGGGGGAATCAAAAATGGAGAAGGATCTGGGAGTCTTGGTTGATGATAGATTAGGCAACAGCATGCAATGTCAAGCGGCAGCTGCCAAAGCCAGCAGAATATTGGCATGCATAAAGAAAGGGATGTATTCCAGAGATAAGACTATAATCCTTCCACTTTATAAAACTCTGGTCCGACCGCATCTGGAGTATTCTGTCCAGTTCTGGTCGCCAGTCCTCAGGAGGGATGTGTTGGAGCTGGAGAGAGTCCAGAGAAGGGCAACTAAACTAATTAGGGGATTGGAGGACCTTGACTATGAAGAGCGTCTACAATCGCTCGATTTATTCTCCCTGGAGAAGAGACGTCTGAGGGGGGACATGATAGCAATTTATAAATATCTTAATGGGGATCCCAGCTTAGAAAAAAAGCTGTTCATTCGAAGGGATTGCATGAGGACTCGAGGGCATACAATGCGATTAGAGGAGAAGCGTTTTAACCTCAGGCAACGTGGGGGGTTCTTTACTGTCAGGGCTACAAGATTGTGGAATTCTCTACCACAAGAGGTGGTTTCTGCGGGTAGTATGGTGGCTTTCAAAAGACTCTTAGACTTACATCTCAAGGATCAGAACATTCAGGGGTATGTGAGATGATTACAGCCACACACACCTACACAGGTTGAACTGGATGGACTATTGTCTTTATTCAACCTCACCTACTATGTAACTATGTAACTATGTAATATTCCACCAACAAAGGATGACAGGACATTTAGCCATTGGGCAGCACACAGTATGCCCACTCTGCATTTTTGTATCCTTTGCTTTATTCAAGAAAAGTCAAGCCAATTCCTAATAAAAAGCATGGAAAGGGTGTTTTTTGTTCTTTTATATTTATCCAAAAATGCAGAAAAAAATACTTGTTCATTTCAGTAATTCTGAGCTGTCCTGCGTCTAGTGCTCACTACCTGTGTTATGGTGAGTCTGAGTAGTTTAGTAACTGCAAGAGAACCCTTGGCAGGACTGACAGCACAGGTATTTTTTTGTACTTGGAAAGTCTTTAACCACTTGCCCATCAAAATACATTTTTAAATGGTGGGGTAGACTACTGGTTAAATCAAACTCACAATTGCTGCCTTGATTCCACCATTTCCACAATCCCTCCTGCAGCAAATAGACCCCTAATACAAAACACAAAAAAAATAATAAACATTTATAAAGCACTCCTGTCACCCTGACACACAGAAAAAAAGGAAAACGGTTGAATCCAAGTGGGAGTACAGCTCCCTCAACTAATAACCATGCGGTTAATTAGACAGGAACTAGACTTGTTGGATTGAATTAGAATCATGTATTTTATTGTATCAAAAATTCTTATCTATAAAAAAGTTGAAATACTCATAATGACAACACGGTGCACCAAAAGCGCTCCTAAACACATCTCCAAAAACAATGCTACTCAGCAAGTACATCTGGACTAATAAACTATATGTGCTGCATACATCTGTGCAGAACTCAGCTTAAGTATATTGTCTCTATTTCTCCTTAATAGAGACACCAGAGTAGCAGCTCCCATAGTCCTCAGGGCTCCCCTTAAATAAAACAACAGCACAACAAAGTCACTTTTCTAGGTTATTATATTGCAATACAGAGTGGAGATGGCTAACATTGGCCTGTATAGGCTAGCCATAGAGAAGTGGATGGGCATTTTTCGTCATTAAACAGAACTGAATAAGCCAACCATCTGGATGTAGTATGAATGGGCTGCTGCGAAATGTCCACATCGCTACTTCTGGTAGAGCCAAAATATAGAGAAAGCGCTTCCCTGAAAGGCCAATGTCACCCCTATAGCATGGTTGTAGAGTTCAAACTTCCAAGATAGTCTTGCAAATATGACTCGGTTAGAGGGCAGAACACCAACTTGGCATCTTAGACATTGTGAATTTTTTTAACTATACCCCTACCTTGTGTTAGTTGTTTATCCTGACACACACTCATGAAAAAAAGCACAGTGTATGGTAAGCACATGTATGTAACATCAATTGTGCCACACGTGTGGGGTATCGTCCCAAGCCTTGGAGTGAGAGCAATAATTCTATGGCCATAGTTCAGCTGACGACTGTTTTAAAACCTTTTCATAGTAGAAATTGGAGACTCCTCAGTAGAGTTGAGCGGACACCTGGATGTCCGTGTTCGGCGGGTTCGGCCGAACTTTAAAAAAAAGTCTGGGTCCGTGTCCCGGACTTTTGCCGAACTTTTCCCGGACACGAACCCCGTTGAAGTCAATGGGGACCCGAACTTTCAGGCACTAAAATGGCTCTAAAACACCAAAGGAAAGGGCTAGAGTGCTGCAAATGGCAGCAAAACGTATTTAAGAGTTGGGGCGTGGCCGGCATGTGAAGCAGAGCGGTCGCACAGTGCTTGAGCTCCGGTCCTCAGTGATCATTATCTTCTTCCAGCCTCTCTTTTTTCAGCTCCGGCACCCCACTTACCTGCACCCTGGGTTCCAGAAGACGGGGGACATCCACGCGGCTTCCTCCGCTGTCTCCGGGGAAGCTCCGCTCCGGTAAGAAGTCCGGTGCTTCGGGTCCTGTCTCCAGCGCGGCCATCTTGCCCACGAGGTCTTCCATCTCCAGGATGGCAGCTAGCTCTCAGCAGGCTCCTAGCCCAGGGGCGAGCAAGGATCCGTCCCCATCCGACATTCTGGAGGCCATTAAAGTCTGCAAAGACACACTTACGGTCAAGATGGACTACATGGCGACAGATATCAGCTTGATCCGCCACGACTTAGATAAATTTCGGTCCAGAATGTCGGAGGCGGAGGACCGTATCTCCCAGCTAGAGGATTCAACCCGGGCGGACTCCAGGGATCTTCATGCCCTCCAACTGCAGGTCCGGGCATTGCAAGATGGGGCGGAGGACACCGAAAATCGGCTGCGGAGGAATAATATCCGGATCCTGGGCCTACCAGAGCGGGCAGAGGGCTCCCGCCCTGCGGAGTTCGCTGAGCAGTTTCTCACCTCCTTGCTGGATTTGGGGGATATGCCTCCGACGTTCGTGGTGGAACGTGCACATCGGGTTCCCCCGGCGCCCCCGAACCCGGGAGCCCCCCCCGCCCATTTCTGCTCTGACTTCTGAATTACCGGGACCGAGACCGCATCCTCTCCGCTGCCAGGACGAAGCCGGATCTCCGTTTGAAAATGCCAAGGTCATGTTGTTTCCCGACTATTCCCCGGAGGTCCAGCGAAGACGGCGTATGTTTACGGACATCCGCAGGCGGCTGCGTGAGAAGGGGATCAAGTTTAGCCTGCTTTACCCTAGCCGATTGCGGGTGATAGATGGAGATCGCACGCGCTTTTTTGAGGATCCGGAGGCGGCGGCTGCCTGGCTTGACGTCCGTTAACCTCCCTGCTTGATCTCCCCCGGGGGTCCTGTGCCCGGTCGCGGTGCTCCTGATCCCCTGGATGCCTACACCTGCAGGTTTGACCACCTTCTCCTTTTTTGTTTGCCCGGGCTTGTGACTGTCCCACCCCCCCTTGATCCTTCCCCATGTCCCGGACTGAGACTGGTTGTCGATTGCTCCTACATCCGCAAGTCTCCTTGAACTGGCACGGTCCCCCCCCCCCTTTCCCACTTCCTCTCCCCTGTTGGTCGGTGCCGGCCGTTTTTTGCCCTATAGCACGGGATCCTGTCTTGCTACGGATCGGAGCCATGCCCAGGACTGACGTCGGGAAGACTCACCGAGAGTGCCGCTTCCCTCCTGGGATCTTTTTGAACTGACATTGTTGGGGGTCCCCTTGGCGGACTGTCGTGGACTGACCCCCCTCAGAACTCTGGCCCGGGCCTCTGCTCCCGCTCCTGCTCCCACGAGGGGCTCGGCTGGTTGATGGCTGAGCCTGCTCGCACCGTTTTTTCTTGTTCGGGGTTCAAACTGTCCCCTGTCCCCCCCACTGTTAGGAGGGGGCTGGGGTACAGTAGGGTAAAGATACTATGTTGGGGTGTTTTGTTCATTCCCCCTGGAGTACTGCTTGTTTTTGTCTTTTCTTTATTCTTTTTTTTTCTTTCTGTTTTGTATGTGTTTATCTGGTACATGGTCTGCTAGGCCTTGCTGCTCCCTGGGTGCCTATCCTGATTGGGGTCCCTCGGGGGTGCTCGCATTCCACATGTTACATGATGGCGTCTTCTAAATTGTCCACTTTCTCTGTGATTTCGTGGAATGTTAGGGGCCTTAATTCCAAATTCAAGAGGGCTCTCCTATTTCAATACCTGCAACGTTATAGCCCCTCCATTCTGATTCTGCAGGAGACTCATCTGGTGGGCAGCAAGCTTCTCTCACTAAAAAGGCCATGGGTACAAAAGTCCTTTCATGCCTCTTATTCTACGTATGCCAGAGGGGTCACCATTCTGATTCGGAAATCCTTGCCCTGCGAGGTGGAGGCGGTACATACTGACCCCTCTGGTAGGTATGTGGTACTGGTGTTCACGATGTGGCGACAGAGGTACGTGGTGGCGGGTATCTATGTGCCCCCGCCGTTTAAAGCTGAGGTCCTCTACACCGTCCTGGAGAGAGTCTCCAAGTACTGTCCGGCCAAGGTGCTTCTCCTGGGGGATTTCAATGCCATCCTCTCCCCGGACCTGGATAGACCTGTGCCACCCAAGACCTTCTCCGGGGACCTTCTCCTTTGGGCTGAGGCCGCGGGGCTTCAGGAGGTTTGGCGTTGGAAGTACCCTCAGGAGCGAGCCTACTCCTGTTTTTCGGCCACTTACAAAACGGCATCCAGGATTGACTATGGTTTCGCCAATCCGTCGATGTTGCTGGATGTGGAGGGGGTCTCTTACCTCCCCAGCGGCTTGTCGGACCATAGTCCCCTGCAGGTCGTCCTGCGAACGGGGTGTGATCGTGACGGCTCCATGTGGCGTCTCGGCGCCCATTGGGTCGAGCACCCTGATATTGTGACTCAGACCCCGTCCGTGATTCGTGAGTATTGGGACATCAATGCGGATACGTCCTCTCCAGGGATGGTGTGGGATGCCTTCAAAGCGGTTACGAGAGGTCATTACATGTCGACCATCAAAGCTGTCAAGGTGCGCCAGGCACTTACGGTGACGACTCTGGAGTCGGCGGCTGAGGAGGCCTCCGACCGTTACGTTCGGGACCCCTCGGCGGTCAACTTTGAGGGGTTGCAGGCAGCCAAACGGGACCTGCATCTCCACTTGTCTGAGGTCGCCAGGCTGTCCATGTATCATGCTAGGCAGAGGTTCTTTGAGCACGGGGACCGAAATGGGAGGCTGCTGGCCACCATGTCTCATCATGATACCCCCCTCACATTGGTGCCTGAACTTACCTCCCCTACGGGGGAGGCGATCACCTCTCCGACGGGGATACTGGAGACGTTCCGGACTTTCTACTCACGGTTATATGATACTACCCTCCCGGCTGACCTCGGCCCGGAGGTCCTGCGGGGGCTCCTGGACCCCGTGGCTCTGGGCTGGCTGTCTGACTCGGAGCGTGTGGGTCTGGTTCGGCCGGTCACGGCGGAGGAGGTGGAGGTGGTGATTAGGTCCATTCCTAGGGGCAAAGCCCCGGGCCCTGACGGGTTACCTATTGAATTTTATGGGACTCACGTGGGAGTTCTGGCCCCTCTCTTGGCAGCATTATATAATGACTGTCTGGAGATGGGCTCTTTGCCACCCTCTATGGCAGAAGCCCATGTCATCTTAATTCACAAAGCCCCTAAAGATCCTAAATTATGTGCTTCTTACCGACCGATCGCCTTACTTAATTGCGATCTAAAAATCCTCACCAAAATCCTAGCCTCCAGGCTTCGGCCTATCCTCCCCTCTGTGATCGACCAGGACCAGACTGTGTTTATGGCCCGCAGGTCTACGGACATTAATCTGCGCAGGTTGTTTACGAATCTACAGACGCAGCATCTGAACGCTGGCACGAGGGTGGTGGCATCTCTAGATATAGAGAAGGCATTCGACTCGGTGGAATGGCCCTTTCTGTGGGAAGTGCTGAGGAGAATGGGATTCCCCCTTTTGTTCATCCGGTGGCTACAAATTATATACCGTTCCCCCAGGGCGGCGATCCGTCTTGGGGGCCGGTTGTCTGCCCCCTTTTCACTGTACAGAGGCACGCGGCAGGGCTGCCCGCTCTCTCCGGCCTTATTCGCCATTGCCATGGAACCTGTGGCTGAGGCACTTCGGACCTCTCCGGAGGTTCGGGGGTTGCGTGTGGCGTGGCTGGAGGAGAGGGTGGCTCTGTACGCAGATGACCTTCTGTTGTTCCTGCAGGACGCTGGTCCCTCCCTCCGGGGGGCCCTGGATATCCTGGATGGTTTTTCCAGGGTCACGGGCCTGCGGGTGAACTGGACCAAGTCTCAGCTGCTGGCGATCGATAGGGCTGCACGTGCTGCCGCCCCGTCGGGTCTCAAGCTTCAGTGGGTTGATAGTTTTGTGTATTTGGGGGTGAGAGTTTCCAAAGATCCCACGGCCTTTATCTCACTGAATCTTGACCCTGTTGTGCGGGATATCAGGGCTAAACTGAAGGCATGGGAGAACCTCCCTCTATCCCTGCTAGGGCGGGTGAACCTGGTGAAAATGAAAATCCTCCCCAAACTGACGTATCTCTTCCGCCACTCACCACAGTGGATCCCCAAAGCTTTTTTTGCTAATCTCAATAAGCTCTTTTCCTCCTTCTTGTGGGGCTCCCGCCCTCCCAGGTACAAATTCTCCAAGCTTATGAGACCTCAGTCTCAGGGGGGTCTCGCCTTCCCAGATTGCCATAAATATTTTTTGGCCTCCCAACTGGTCTCTGCGGTGTGGTGGTTGTCTCCAGACGCTTCCAACTCCGCGGTGGTGACGGAGGCTGCGTTGACACACTTGCTTTTCCGGGGTCTCCGGGCTCCATATCCTTTGACTTCCTCCATGCGGACGACGATTAGAGCCTGGCGCCAGGGCCTGGCCCTGGAGCCCTACCCCGACAACGCAGTCTCCCCCAATGCACCACTGTGGATCAATCCTACCTTGCCTCACCTCTACTCTCTGCCGGATCCGGCCGCCTGGACCAAGTTTGGTATTAAAAGGGTCTCGGACCTATCCTCAGACCTCTCCCTTCCCACATTCTCACGCCTCCTTGAATCTCACGGGTTGCCCTCATCCCACTTGTTTCGCTACCTGCAGTTGTCCCATGCCTTCAGGGCCCAATTTCCGCAGGGGGGGGGGCGGTGCAGTCGGACTTGGAGCGGGTTCTCCGGTTTGACTGTTCTGACCGAGCGGCTTCCGTTCTGCATGCTCACCTCCTTCGGGTGTTCTCTCCGGAGCTCACGGGTCTTCGGGAGCGGTGGACCCGGGATGTTCCGGAGCTGGATGCGGAGGACTGGCAGCAGATGTGGGATTCCCCGTTCAAGATCTTGATCTCGCTCAGGGACCGTATGGTACAATATAAGATTGCACATCGGGCGTATCTTACCCCTCATCGCCTGCATAAGATTCATGGCTCTAACTCCCCGGAGTGCTGGCGCTGTGGCAGCACTCCTGGGGACTTTATTCACATCTTTTGGACATGCCCGGCCCTGGCGGACTATTGGTCGCAGGTGTTCGCAGCGGCCAGAGGTATATTGCAGATATCGATCAACCCCACTCCGCGGTTGGCCCTCCTGGGCCTGCTGGATGATCTGCTGCCCCGGGTGGCGGACCGCACTCTCCTGGGTCTCATTCTATTCTACGCCAGGAAAAATGTTGTTCTTCACTGGAGACAGCAGTCCCCCCCCTGCTTCGGCGGTGGAGGGCGCTGGTGGATTCAGTTATACCATTGTATAAGGATACGTATGCTCACAGAGGTTGCCCCAAGAAGCACGATAGGGTCTGGGCCAAGTGGCTGGCGGACTCCGCAATCCCGATCCTTGCTGAATGCCTGGGTGGGGATGCCCCGACCGATGGCTAGTTGCCAGGGGGACACGGCGGGGTCCCCTCGTTTGGAGCCTGGTGGGTCCCCTGTATTGGTGTATAATTTTTTGTACCTTAACGTGTTTTTATTACGTCATGACTGCTGTTTCGGTGATTGCTTAGCCCCTGCGTGGGCGCCCCCCTCTGAATGCATTTCTGTTTCCAGCGCATGCCGTGTGTGGCGAGGCTGGTTGGTGGACCTATTGTACCAGTGTTTGTCTATATGTTGTTGACTTGTTTAAAACAATAAAAAGATTTTCAAAAAAAAAACGTATTTAAGAGCATGGCAAGTGCTCTGCAAACAAATGTGGATAGGGAAATAACTTAAAACAACAAAAAAAACAGAAAAATAAAACAATGTTCTTCATCTCTGAAGGACGAGGCCCATATGGAGTAGGAGGGAGGTTGAGGTGGTGGTGGATGTGGCGGTGTCATAGGCGTGCGCACAGGGTGTGCCGGGTGTGCCTGGGCACACCCTAATCACCTAGGGCACATTAGCATTATCAGTGAAAGGCAAGGGTGACCAGCGCTATGGAGTCTGAGGTAGAACAGTGTATAACGAGTGTGAAGGTGTAAGCAGCCAACAACCAAACCCCAAAGGGTTAAGGATAAAGGGAAATGTGCAACAAGGGTTGAAAACGGCGCTACCTGAAAAGTGATTGAAAATATAGTGCAATAATGTGCAAATGCCTTATTAAAGGGAAGTGACACCGGCAAATAATAAATAACGTGAAAAATAATAATATTTCAAAGAAGTAGAAAACCACACATATCCTTATCAATAACCACAACCGATATGGTCTGTTTGTGTGTGGTGAATTTTATCTGTAAAGTAATAATAATAGTGCCAACAAGTGAGCAATTCTTATAGTGGGTTTATTCAAATAGTGATACAGTGTAAATCAAACAATATATAATACATAAATCCCTGGTGGTGAAGTGATGGATATAGGTGACCAAAGTGAATACTGAAGTGCTGTATTCCTTAGAAGTGTAGGTGTTGTAGTACCCCAGGTGACCACTAAGTGAGGTATATACGACCTGTTCACATGAAGTGGTCCCAAGAGGGGTGGCTAGTGGGGTCCTCTCCTTGTCCCGCAAGGCACCGGCTGGTAATCTCACGGAAAGAAAAGAAAGGGGAGCCCCATCAAGTAGTATGCAAGGTTAAACCGATGCAGAAAGCAGTAAAAACTCACGGTGAAGCTGCCTCGGATCAGTGTAGAGAGACGCCGGGAAGCTTCCGCGTTCCACGGCTCCCAAGTCCGAGACCGGAAGTGACGTAATGACGCAATGGACCCACCCGACCCGGGCGGGTCCATTGCGTCATTACGTCACTTCCGGTCTCGGACTTGGGAGCCGTGGAACGCGGAAGCTTCCCGGCGTCTCTCTACACTGATCCGAGGCAGCTTCACCGTGAGTTTTTACTGCTTTCTGCATCGGTTTAACCTTGCATACTACTTGATGGGGCTCCCCTTTCTTTTCTTTCCGTGAGATTACCAGCCGGTGCCTTGCGGGACAAGGAGAGGACCCCACTAGCCACCCCTCTTGGGACCACTTCATGTGAACAGGTCGTATATACCTCACTTAGTGGTCACCTGGGGTACTACAACACCTACACTTCTAAGGAATACAGCACTTCAGTATTCACTTTGGTCACCTATATCCATCACTTCACCACCAGGGATTTATGTATTATATATTGTTTGATTTACACTGTATAACTATTTGAATAAACCCACTATAAGAATTGCTCACTTGTTGGCACTATTATTATTACTTTACAGATAAAATTCACCACACACGAACAGACCATATCGGTTGTGGTTATTGATAAGGATATGTGTGGTTTTCTACTTCTTTGAAATATTATTATTTTTCACGTTATTTATTATTTGCCGGTGTCACTTCCCTTTAATAAGGCATTTGCACATTATTGCACTATATTTTCAATCACTTTTCAGGTAGCGCCGTTTTCAACCCTTGTTGCACATTTCACATTAGCATTATCGCTCTGTTTGCCAGTGAGGAGATGGGAAGATCTCCCTTGGACCTGCTCTGCTCTATTTCACTTTGCCAGCAGGGAGAGTAATGTATCGGGGCCATGTACATGTAGGCAAACACATGCATGTGTATTTAAACTTTGGGGTGCACACCCTAATGCAATAGGCTGCGCACACCTATGGGCGGTGTAGGTGGAAGCGGCGGTGGAGGAGGACCAGGGCTGGATTAAGAGCATCATGGGCTTGGTGCTGAGGATTTTGAAGGGCCTTAAGGGCCGTGCCTTGGCATGCACTGAGAGGAGGAAGGGTGCAGCCATGCATGCCTAATTCAACATGGGATGCTGTCTCTGAAGCCCATAAACACATCCATGCATCGGCAACTGTCCCTCCTTGTCCGGCCTTCGTGCTGTGTGGGGAGGTTCTGAGGGAGCTGCCTGGGGAAGCGAGCATAGAAGCCAGACTTCTGTGTTTACAAGTGACAGAATAGCGGTAACAGTGAATATGGCCAACCCGAGGCCTATATAAAAGGTAGGGGCCTGGAGCTGCAGCTCCAATAGCCCCTACGTTAATCTGGCCCTGAGGAGGACGAGGTAGCCAACATTGCTTCTTTTCACAAATTTTAAATGAGGGTACACCCCAAAAGAGTGAGAGAGTAAAAATGGAACAATGGGTGGGTAAGGTCGGTATCCATCGCTATTCTGCACAAGGTACGGAAAAGTCCCGTGGGATCCATGCCTGGTTCATTTTAATGAATGTGAGCTTGTCCACATTGTCTCTGGACAGGCGGCTGCGCTTGTCTGTTATAACGCCCCCAGCCGTGCTAAATACCCGTTCAGATAATACACTGGCTGCAGGGCACGCCAGCACCTCCAAGGCGTAAAGGGCAAGCTCAGGCCATGTGCCCAATTTGGAGACCCAGAAGTTGAAGGGGGCAGACCCGTCATTCACTACATATAGGCGTGTGCACACATACTGCTCCACCATGTTGGTAAAATGCTGCCTCCTGCTTAGACGTTCCATATGAGCTGCTGGTGCTGCTGTTTGTTGTGGCGTGCTGACAAAGCTTTTCCACATTTCGGCCATGCTAACCCTGCCTTCTGAGGTGCTGGCGGTGCCCTGGTTGCGTTGGCGACCTCTTCCTCCTCCTCCTCTGCCTTGTGCTTCCACTGTGGCCCCGCTGTCAGGTGGGAATGCCAGCAGCATCGCGTCTACCAGCGTGCGCTTGTACTCGCGCATCTTGCGATCGCGCTCCAGTGAGTGAATTAAGGACGGTACGTTGTCCTTGTAACGGGGATCCAGCAGCGTGGCCACCCAGTAATCAGCACAAGTTAGAATGTGGGCAACTTGGCGGTCGTTGTGGAGACACTGCAGCATGTAATCGCTCATGTGTGCCAGGCTGCCCAGAGGCAACGAAAGGCTGTCCTCTGTGGGAGATGTATCGTCCGTGTCCTCTGTATCCCCCCAGCCACGCACCAGTGATGGCCATGAACTGGCCTGGGTGCCACCCTGCTGTGAACATGGTTCCATCTCCTCCTCCAGCTCCTCCTCCTCATCCTCCTCATCCTCCAGAACTGTGCCCCTGCTGGACAAATGTGTCCCTGGCGTTTGTGTGTGCAGGAACCCACCCTCGGAGCCACTTGCGAATGACTGCCCTGAAAGCCTTGGAAATGTTACCTCTTCATCCTCCTCCTCATCCTATGCCACATCCTCTTCCATCATCGCCTGAATTGTTTTTTCAAGGAGGCATAGAAGTGGGATAGTTAAGCTGAGAACGGCGTCATCGGCACTGGCCATGTTGGTGGAGTACTCAAAACAGCGCAACAAGGCACACAGGTCTCGCATGGAGGCCCAGTTATTGGTGGTGAAGTGGTGCTGTTCCGCAGAGCGACTCACCGTGCGTACTGCAGCTGAAACTCCACTATGGCCTGCTGCTGCTCGCACAGTCTTTGCAGCATGTGCAAGGTGGAGTTCCACCTTGTGGGCACGTCACATATGAGGCGGTGAGCGGGAAGGCCGAAGTTACGCTGCAGCGCTGACAGGCGAGCAGCAGCAGGGTGAGAACGCTGAAAGTGCGCACAGATGGCCCGCACTTTCTGCAGCAGCTCTGACATATCGGGGTAGTTTTTAAGGAACCTCTGCACCACCAAATTCAGCACATGTGCCAGGCAAGGGATGTGCGTCAAACCGGCTAGGCCCAGAGCTGCTATGAGATTTCGCCCGTTATCGCACACCACCAGGCCGGGCTTGAGGCTCGCTGGCAGCAACCACTCATTTGTCTGCTGTTCCATGCTCCTCCACAACTCCTGCGCGGTGTGTGGTTTGTCCCCCAAACAGGCAAGTTGTAAAACTGCCTGCTGTCGTTTACCCCTGGCCGTGCTGAAGTTGGTGGTGAAGGTGTTACGCTGTCCGGATGAGGAGGCGGTAGAGGATGAGGAAGCGGAGTAGGAGGAGTTAGGAACAGGAGGCAAACTGAAGCGCCCAGCAATCCTCGGTGGTGGAAGGACATGCGCCAAATTGCTATCCGCCTCAGGCCCATCCGCCACTGCATTTACCCAGTGTGCCGTTAGGGAGATATAACGCCCCTGACCGTGCTTACTGGTCCACGTATCGGTAGTTAGGTGGACCTTAGCACAGATGGCGTTGCGCAGTGCACACCTGATTTTTTCCCCCACTTGGTTGTGCAGGGAAGGGATGGCTTGCCTGGAAAAGTAGTGGCGGCTGGGCACGACGTACTGTGGGACAGCCACCGACATAAGGTTTTTAAAACTGTGCGTCTCCACCAGACGGAATGATAGCATTTCAAAGGCCAAGAATTTTGAAATGCTGGCATTCAGGGCCAGGGATCGCGGGTGGGTAGGGGGGTACTTCCTCTTCCTCTCAAGTGTTTGGGAGATGGAAAGCTGAACGCTTCCACGGGACATTGTGGAGATGGTTGGTGACTAGGGTTGAGCGAACACCTAGATGTCCGTGTTCGACGGGTTCGGCCGAACTTTAAAAAAAAGTCCGGGTCCGTGTCCCGGACTTTTACCGAACTTTTCCCGGACACCGAACCCCATTGAAGTCAATGGGGACCCGAACTTTAAGGCACTAAAATGGCTCTAAAACACCAAAGGAAAGGGCTAGAGTGCTGCAAATGGCAGCAAAACGTAATTAAGAGCATGGCAAGTGCTCTGCAAACAAATGTGGATAGGGAAATAACTTAAAACAACAAAAAAAAAACAGAAAAATAAAACAATGTTCTTCTTCATCTCTGAAGGACGAGGCCCATATGGAGTAGGAGGGAGGTTGAGGTGGTGGTGGATGTGGCGGTGACATAGGCGTGCGCACAGGGTGTGCTGGGTGTGCCTGGGCACACCCTAATCACCTAGGGCACATAGCATTGCCAGTGAGGAGATGGGAAAGATCTCCCTGGGACCTGCTCTGCTCTATTTCTCCTTGCCTACAGGTACATGGCCCCGATACATTACTCTCCCTGCTGGCAAACACATGCATGTGTATTTCAACTTTGGGGTGCACACCTTAATGCAATAGGCTGCGCACACCTATGGGCGGTGTAGGTGGAAGCGGCGGTGGAGGAGGACCAGGGCCGGATTAACAGCATCATGGGCTTGGTGCTGAGGATTTTGAAGGGCCTTAAGGGCCGTGCCTTGCCATGCACCCAGAGGAGGAAGGGTGCAGCCATGCATGCCTAATTCAACATGGGATGCTGTCTCTGAAGCCCATAAACACATCCATGCATCGCCAACTGTCCCTCCTTGTCCGGCCTTCACGCTGTGTGGGGAGGTTCTGAGGGTGCTGCCTGGGGAAGCGAGCATAGAAGCCAGACTTCTGTGTTTACAAGTGACAGAAGAGCGGTAACAGTGAATATGGCCAACCCGGGGCCTATATAAAAGGTAGGGGCCTGGAGCTGCAGCTCCAATAGCCCCTACATTAATCTGGCCCTGAGGAGGAGGATGAGGTAGCCAACACTGCTTCTTTTCAAAAATTTTAAATGAGGGTACACCCCAAAAGAGTGAGAAAGAGCAAAAATGGAACAATGGGTGGGTAAGGTCGGTATCCATTGCTATTCTGCATAAGGTACGGAAAAGTCCCGTGGGATCCATGCCTGGTTCATTTTAATGAACGTGAGCTTGTCCACATTGTCTCTGGACAGGCGGCTGCGCTTGTCTGTTATAACGCCCCCAGCCGTGCTAAATACCCGTTCAGATAATACACTGGCTGCAGGGCACGCCAGCACCTCCAAGGCGTAAAGGGCAAGCTCAGGCCATGTGCCCAATTTGGAGACCCAGAAGTTGAAGGGGGCAGACCCGTCATTCACTACATGTAGGCGTGTGCACACATACTGCTCCACCATGTTGGTAAAATGCTGCCTCCTGCTAAGACGTTCCATCTGAGCTGCTGGTGCTGCTGTTTGTTGTGGCGTGCTGACAAAGCTTTTCCACATTTCGGCCATGCTAACCCTGCCTTCTGAGGTGCTGGCGGTGCCCTGGTTGCGTTGGCGACCTCCTCCTCCTCCTCCTCTGCCTTGTGCTTCCACTGTGGCCCCGCTGTCAGATGGGAATGCCAGCAGCATGGCGTCTACCAGCGTGCGCTTGTACTCGCGCATCTTGCGATCGCGCTCCAGTGAGTGAATTAAGGACGGTACGTTGTCCTTGTAACGGGGATCCAGCAGCGTGGCCACCCAGTAATCAGCACAAGTTAGAATGTGGGCAACTCGGCGGTCGTTGTGGAGACACTGCAGCATGTAATCGCTCATGTGTGCCAGGCTGCCCAGAGGCGACGAAAGGCTGTCCTCTGTGGGAGGTGTATCGTCTGTGTCCTCTGTATCCCCCCAGCCACGCACCAGTGATGGCCATGAGCTGGCCTGGGTGCCACCCTGCTGTGAACATGGTTCCATCTCCTCCTCCAGCTCCTCCTCCTCCTCATCCTCCTCATCCTCCAGAACTGTGCCCCTGCTGGACAATTGCGTCCCTGGCGTTTGCGTGTGCAGGAACCCACCCTCGGAGCCCCTTGCGAATGACTGCCCTGAAAGCCTTGGAAATGTTACCTCTTCATCCTCCTCCTCCTCCTCATCCTGTGCCACATCCTCTTCCATCATCGCCCGAATTGTTTTTTCAAGGAGGCATAGAAGTGGGATAGTTAAGCTGAGAACGGCGTCATTGCCACTGGCCATGTTGGTGGAGTACTCAAAACAGCGCAACAAGGCACACAGGTCTCGCATGGAGGCCCAGTTATTGGTGGTGAAGTGGTGCTGTTCCGCAGAGCGACTCACGCGTGCGTGCTGCAGCTGAAACTCCACTATGGCCTGCTGCTGCTCGCACAGTCTTTCCAGCATGTGCAAGGTGGAGTTCCACCTTGTGGGCACGTCACATATGAGGCGGTGAGCGGGAAGGCCGAAGTTACGCTGCAGCGCTGCCAGGCGAGCAGCAGCAGGGTGAGAACGCCGAAAGTGCGCACAAACGGCCCGCACTTTCTGCAGCAGCTCTGACATATCGGGGTAGTTTTTAAGGAACCTCTGCACCACCAAATTCAGCACATGCGCCAGGCAAGGGATGTGCGTCAAACCGGCTAGGCCCAGAGCTGCTATGAGATTTCGCCCGTTATCACACACCACCAGGCCGGGCTTGAGGCTCGCTGGCAGCAACCACTCATTTGTCTGCTGTTCCATGCTCCTCCACAACTCCTGCGCGGTGTGTGGTTTGTCCCCCAAACAGGCAAGTTGTAAAACTGCCTGCTGTCGTTTACCCCTGGCCGTGCTGAAGTTGGTGGTGAAGGTGTTACGCTGTCCGGATGAGGAGGCGGTAGAGGATGAGGAAGCGGAGTAGGAGGAGTTACGAACAGAAGGCAAACTGAAGCGCCCTGCAATCCTCGGTGGTGGAAGGACATGCGCCAAATTGCTATCCGCCTCAGGCCCATCCGCCACTGCATTTACCCAGTGTGCCGTTAGGGAGATATAACGCCCCTGACCGTGCTTACTGGTCCACGTATCCGTAGTTAGGTGGACCTTGGCACAGATGGCGTTGCGCAGTGCACACCTGATATTTTCCCCCACTTGGTTGTGCAGGGAAGGGATGGCTTGCCTGGAAAAGTAGTGGCGGCTGGGCACGACGTACTGTGGGACAGCCACCGACATAAGGTTTTTAAAACTGTGCGTCTCCACCAGACGGAATGACAGCATTTCAAAGGCCAATAATTTTGAAATGCTGGCATTCAGGGCCAGGGATCGCGGGTGGGTAGGGGGGTACTTCCTCTTCCTCTCAAGTGTTTGGGAGATGGAAAGCTGAACGCTTCCACGGGACATTGTGGAGATGGTTGTTGGTGACCCAGGTGGTGGTGTTGCTGACAGATCGTCTGTTTGCGGGGTGGCAGGTGCCGGTATCACTACAGATGTGGCTGGAGCGGCCGAGACTGCAGCAGAAGAGGAAGCAGGATGAGCCAGAGACGTTTCTTGGTTTTGAAGGTGTGTACTCCACTGCAGCTCGTGCTTTGCACTTAGATGCCTGATCATGCAGGTTGTGCTCAGGTTGAGAAGGTTCATGCCTCGCTTCAAGCTCTGATTGCACAGGGTGCAAACCACTCGTGTCCTGTCATCAGCACATTTTCTAAAGAACTTCCACGCTAGAGAACTCCTTTGAGCTGACTTTGGTGCGCTCGTTCCCTTGCTGCGTTGGGCAGTAGCGGGCGTAGTGTCTAGGGCACGGCCGCTCCGCTTCTGCACCCTGCTCCCTCTTCTGCTGTGCTGGTGGCTCTGTGCGACCACCGCCTCTTCCTCCAAACTACTCAGGTCACCTGCATGACGTTCATTCCATGTGGGGTCGAGGACCTCATCGTCCTCCACATCATCTTCCACCCAGTCTTCACCCCTGCCCTCCTTGTCGGTCTCCACAATGCTGAACGCCGCAGCAGTTGGCACCTGCGTTTCGTCATCATCGGAGACGTGCTGCGATGATCCTTGCATGTACTCATCTTGAGAAATAAGTGGTTGGGCATCGCTGCACTCAATCTCTTCCACTTCTGGGGCAGGGCTAGGTGGATGGCCCTGGGAAACCCTGCTGACAGAGTCCTCAAAAAGAATAAGAGACTGCTGTATGGCTTGGGGCTCAGACTGCTGGCCTGATTTGCAAGGGGGTGAGGTGAAAGACGGTTGGACATTGGCTGCAGGTGCCAACTCTGACCTTTCTGCAGTAGACTGGGTGGGAGACAATGTGAAGGAACTGGAGGCACTGTCAGCAGCAAACCAATCTACTATTGCCTCAACTTGTTCTGGCCTCATCACTTCTAGGGGCGTTTGATGCCCTACCAAATACTGATGCAGGTTCTGTCGCCTACTCACACTTGAGGAAGGTGTTTCACTTGTGCGTGTAGCTGGCACAGATCGACCATGTCCTCTCCTTGCAACAGGAGCTCTACCAGCAGCACCACGACCCAGGCCACGGCCCTTATTTGACGGTCTCCTCATATTTCTGTAATTTAAGATCTTGCCCTAGAAAGGTTTTTATTGAATAGCGGAATAGAAAATATGATCCAAAAAAAGTGTATGTATATCACACGTACACAACCACACTAGGCCCCAATTACTATTGTTTGTACCCCTAAAAGGCTAGATGAGGAGTAGGGGGAGTATGGAACAGGCAGCACCCTCAAACCTTCAGAAGTATGAGATGAACCCCAACAACTTGGAAAGGTGGATCTCTCTCACACGTACCGACACAGACTATCCCGCAATTCAATTGATCCTCAAAGGTTTTTATTGAATAGCGGAATAGAAAATATGATCCAAAAAAAGTGTATGTATATCACACGTACACAACCACACTAGGCCCCAATTACTATTGTTTGTACCCCTAAAAGGCTAGGAGTAGGGGGAGTATGGAACAGGCAGCACCCTCAAACCTTCAGAAGTATGAGATGAACCCCAACAACTTGGAAAGGTGGATCTCTCTCACACGTACCAACACAGACTATCCCCCAATTTAACTGATCCCCAAAGGTTTTTGATTAAATAGCGGAATAGAAAATATGATCCCAAAAAAGTGTATGTATATCACACGTACACAACCACACTAGGCCCCAATTACTATTGTTTGTACCCCTAAAAGGCTAGGAGTAGGGGGAGTATGGAACAGGCAGCACCCTCAAACCTTCAGAAGTATGAGATGAACCCCAACAACTTGGAAAGGTGGATCTCTCTCACACGTACCAACACAGACTATCCCCCAATTTAACTGATCCCCAAAGGTTTTTGATTAAATAGCGGAATAGAAAATATGATCCCAAAAAAGTGTATGTATATCACACGTACACAACCACACTAGGCCCCAATTACTATTGTTTGTACCCCTAAAAGGCTAGGAGTAGGGGGAGTATGGAACAGGCAGCACCCTCAAACCTTCAGAAGTATGAGATGAACCCCAACAACTTGGAAAGGTGGATCTCTCTCACACGTACCAACACAGACTATCCCCCAATTTAACTGATCCCCAAAGGTTTTTGATTAAATAGCGGAATAGAAAATATGATCCCAAAAAAGTGTATGTATATCACACGTACACAACCACACTAGGCCCCAATTACTATTGTTTGTACCCCTAAAAGGCTAGGAGTAGGGGGAGTATGGAACAGGCAGCACCCTCAAACCTTCAGAAGTATGAGATGAACCCCAACAACTTGGAAAGGTGGATCTCTCTCACACGTACCGACACAGACTATCCCCCAATTTAACTGATCCCCAAAGGTTTTTGATTAAATAGCGGAATAGAAAATATGATCCCAAAAAAGTGTATGTATATCACACGTACACAACCACACTAGGCCCCAATTACTATTGTTTGTACCCCTAAAAGGCTAGGAGTAGGGGGAGTATGGAACAGGCAGCACCCTCAAACCTTCAGAAGTATGAGATGAACCCCAACAACTTGGAAAGGTGGATCTCTCTCACACGTACCAACACAGACTATCCCCCAATTTAACTGATCCCCAAAGGTTTTTGATTAAATAGCGGAATAGAAAATATGATCCCAAAAAAGTGTATGTATATCACACGTACACAACCACACTAGGCCCCAATTACTATTGTTTGTACCCCTAAAAGGCTAGGAGTAGGGGGAGTATGGAACAGGCAGCACCCTCAAACCTTCAGAAGTATGAGATGAACCCCAACAACTTGGAAAGGTGGATCTCTCTCACACGTACCAACACAGACTATCCCCCAATTTAACTGATCCCCAAAGGTTTTTGATTAAATAGCGGAATAGAAAATATGATCCCAAAAAAGTGTATGTATATCACACGTACACAACCACACTAGGCCCCAATTACTATTGTTTGTACCCCTAAAAGGCTAGGAGTAGGGGGAGTATGGAACAGGCAGCACCCTCAAACCTTCAGAAGTATGAGATGAACCCCAACAACTTGGAAAGGTGGATCTCTCTCACACGTACCAACACAGACTATCCCCCAATTTAACTGATCCCCAAAGGTTTTTGATTAAATAGCGGAATAGAAAATATGATCCCAAAAAAGTGTATGTATATCACACGTACACAACCACACTAGGCCCCAATTACTATTGTTTGTACCCCTAAAAGGCTAGGAGTAGGGGGAGTATGGAACAGGCAGCACCCTCAAACCTTCAGAAGTATGAGATGAACCCCAACAACTTGGAAAGGTGGATCTCTCTCACACGTACCAACACAGACTATCCCCCAATTTAACTGATCCCCAAAGGTTTTTGATTAAATAGCGGAATAGAAAATATGATCCCAAAAAAGTGTATGTATATCACACGTACACAACCACACTAGGCCCCAATTACTATTGTTTGTACCCCTAAAAGGCTAGGAGTAGGGGGAGTATGGAACAGGCAGCACCCTCAAACCTTCAGAAGTATGAGATGAACCCCAACAACTTGGAAAGGTGGATCTCTCTCACACGTACCAACACAGACTATCCCCCAATTTAACTGATCCCCAAAGGTTTTTGATTAAATAGCGGAATAGAAAATATGATCCCAAAAAAGTGTATGTATATCACACGTACACAACCACACTAGGCCCCAATTACTATTGTTTGTACCCCTAAAAGGCTAGGAGTAGGGGGAGTATGGAACAGGCAGCACCCTCAAACCTTCAGAAGTATGAGATGAACCCCAACAACTTGGAAAGGTGGATCTCTCTCACACGTACCAACACAGACTATCCCCCAATTTAACTGATCCCCAAAGGTTTTTGATTAAATAGCGGAATAGAAAATATGATCCCAAAAAAGTGTATGTATATCACACGTACACAACCACACTAGGCCCCAATTACTATTGTTTGTACCCCTAAAAGGCTAGGAGTAGGGGGAGTATGGAACAGGCAGCACCCTCAAACCTTCAGAAGTATGAGATGAACCCCAACAACTTGGAAAGGTGGATCTCTCTCACACGTACCAACACAGACTATCCCCCAATTTAACTGATCCCCAAAGGTTTTTGATTAACCACTTACCGCCCGCCCGCCGTCATATGACGGCGGGACGGTGCGGCTATTATCCTGGGCGGACGTCATATGACGTGACCCAGTAAATGCACGGCAGGCGCGCGATCGCGGGCGCGCCGCCGTGCACTGCCGGTGTCGGCGTGTCCCCGGGACACAGCCGGTCACCGGCAGGGGGGAAACAGCCAATAGGCATGGCTGTTTCCCACGTGATCGGCTGTGTTCCAATGACACAGCCGATCACAATGGAGGCGGCCGGGAGATGACCGCGCATGCGCGATCGGGAGCGCGCAGCGCGGTCATGTCGGTGGCACTGTGTTCCGTAGGAACACAGCTGTCACCGGCGGTAGTAAACAGTCACTGACAGTGACTGTTTACTAAGTGATCGGCTGTGAATCCATTCACAGCCGATCACAAAATGTAAACACAGAGCAGTAACTGACTGTTACTAGCTCTTCACTCCTCATACAGTTTCCAGTATGAGGGGAGAAGAGCTAGAAATAGTGAGTTACTGCTCTGTACACATGTAAAAAGTAAAATCACACTAAAATCACAGTAATAAAGGTCCCCACACAGTCCCCAGCCCCCCCCAATGTCACCTGTCACCCAACAGTCACCTCATCAGTGCCCAGAAATTGACACCCATAACGTTCACATGTGAGTGCAGCGATCGCGGGCAAAATCACCGCGATTCTGCCCGCGATCCGGAAATCATTGCAAATTGCGGGACGCCTGTGCGTTGCCCGTGATTTGCAATAGCACCCCAAACGCTGTGCGATGTTGCCGCCATTTCCGCCTGCCAAATCGCAGTAACATCGCGCAAACATCGCATGACGCCCAAAAAAGTACAAGAGTTTCTTTGGGGCGTCATGCGTTGTTTGCGTGATGTTACCGCGATTCGGCAGGCGGAAATCGCAGCAACATCGCACAGCGGGCAACGCACAGGCGTCCCGCCATTTGCAATGATTTCTGGATCGCGGGCAGAATCGCAGTGATTCTGCCCGTGATCGCTACGCTCACATGTGAATGTAGCCTAAAGTTCACCGGTCACCAGAGACTGCCATCAGTACCGCCGTGCACCATCGCCCGTCACCTGTCACCCATCAGTGACCATCGCCCCGTCACCTGTCACCCCATCAATCACCGTCACCTGTCACCCCATCAGTCATCGTCATCTGTCACCCCATCAGTCATCGTAACCTGTCACCCCATCAGTCACCGTCACCTGTCACCCCATCAGTCATCGTCACCTGTCACCCCATCAGTCACCGTCATCTGTCACCCTATCAATCATCGTCACTTGACACCCCATCAGTGATCGTCACTTGTCACCCCATCAATCATCGTCACATGTCACCCGGTCAGTGATTGTCATCTGTCACCTCATCAATCATCGTCACCTGTCACCTCATCAATCATCATCACCTGTCACCCCATCAGTCATCATCACCTGTCACCCCATCCGTCATCGTCACCTGTCACCCCATCAGTCATCGTCACCTGTCACCCCATCAGTCATCGTCACCTGTTTGCCATATACATGCAATCACTTACTGACCGCCTAACGACTATATGCGTCGGCCATTGAAAGCTAAATACTGGGGTTATGGCAGAAGATAGCCCCCATAACCCCAGTATTTTTTGAAACGGCGGGCGGTCGGCTTTCAGATAAGGGTGGTCCCAGTGGCGGATTCGCCGCGGAATTACCCTTACGGTGCAGGGGAAGAGGTGCCCCCCCCCCTCCTGCCGCGTCCCAGACGTTTTCCCAGCTTACCGGACCCGCCGGCAGCGGGGAAAACTATCCGGTCCCGGATCCTCAGAGACAGGAAGTCGAGTGAGGGCAAGATGGCCCTCACTCAACTCTATGGTCTTGGAGGACCGGAGCTACGTCAAAAGATGTTGCCTAGCAACCGGTTTAAAGGGCCGCTTTTTTTTTTTGCTTTTTTTTTTTTCCTCTTTCAACAATTTTTTTTTTTTTTTTTCTTTTTTAGTGTAGTTGTGAGGTGTGAGGTCTTTTTGACCCCAGATCTCACAATAAAGAGGACCTGTCATGCCTATTTCTATTACAAGGGATGTTTACATTCCTTGTAATAGGAATAAAAATTATCAAAACATTTTTTTTTTTTAAACTGTGTAAAAATAAAAAAATAATAAATAAAATAAATAGGAAAAAAAAAAAAAAAAAAAAATTAAAGCGCCCTGTCCCCGTTAGCTCGCGCGCAGAAGCAAACGCATACGCAAGTCCCGCCCACATATGTAAACGGTGTTCAAACCATACATGTGAGGCATCGCCGCGATCGTTAGAGCGAGAGCAATAATTTAAGCCCTAGACCTCTTCTGTAACTCTAAGCTAGTAACCTGCAGAAATTTTTAAAATGTTGCCTATGGGGATTTTTAAGTACCAATGTTTGGCGCCATTCTGTGAGCATGCGCAATTTTGAAGCATGACATGTTGGGTATCTAATTACTCGGCGTAACATTATCGTTCACATTATGGAAAAAAAATTTGCTAAATTTACTGTTTTCTTATTTTTTAGATCAAAAAAGTGATTTTTTTTTCAAAAAAATCGCATTTGGAAGACTGCTGCGCAAATATGGTGTGATAAAAAATATTGCAACGATCTCCATTTTATTCTCTAGGGTCTCTGCTAAAAAAAAATATATAATGTTTGGGGGTTCCAAGTAGTTTTCTAGCAAAAAAATGATTTTAGCTTGTAAACACCAAGTGTCAAAAATAGGCCCAGTCTTAAAGTGGATAAATGGACAACTTTGTGTAAAGCGCTACTTGGATGTTAAGCCTATGTATGTGGCCAGGCTGTGAAAAAGTGTTACACATGTGGTATCGCCATACTCAGGAGGAATAGCAGAATGTATTTTGGGGTGCAATTTTTGCTATGTACATGCTATGTGTTAGAAATATTGCATAAATGGACAGCTTTGTGTAAAAAAAAATGTGTTTTCATTTTCTTTCCACATTTTCCAAAAACTTGTGGAAAAAAATGACATATTCAAAAGACTCATTATGCCTCAAAAATTATACGTTGGGGTGTTTGCTTTCCAAAATGGGGTCATTTTATAGGGGTTTCCATTGTCCTGGTGCTCCAGGGCCTTCAAAAGTACGATAGGTTGTCAGGAAATTATATGTGAAATTTGTGCTCCTAGAATGCCGGACGGTGCTGGTTGGATGTTAGGCCTCTGTATGTGGCCAGGCTGTGAAAAAGTCTCACACATGTGGTATCGCCATACTCAGAAGGAGTAGTAGAATGTGTTTTGGGGTGTAGTTGCAAGTATACATGTGCTGTGTGAGAGAAATAACCTGTTAAAACGGCAATTTGTAAAAAAAAAATAAAATAAAAAAAAAATCTTCATTTTGCAAAGCATTGTGGGAAAAAATTACAACTTCAAAAAACTCACCATGCCCCTTATTAAATACCTTGGAATGTCTACTTTCCAAAAAGGGGTCATTTGGGGGGTATTTGTACTTTCCTGACTTTTTAGTGTCTCAAGAAATGAGATAGGCCTTCAGTACATCAGGTGTGATCAAGTGTGATCAATTTTCAATGATTCACACCATAGCTTGTGGACTCTATAACTTTCACAAAGACCAAATAATATACACTTACTTGGGTTATTTTTACCAAAGATAAGTAGCAGTATAAATTTTGGCCAAAATTTGTGAAGAAAAATTACTAATTTGCAAAATTTTATGACAGAAACAAAGAAAAATGCGTTTTTTCACAATATTTTCAGTCTTTTTTTATTTATAGCACAAAAAATAAAAAACCCAGTAGTGATTAAATACCATCAAAAGAAAGCTCTATTTGTGTGAAAAAAAGGACACAATTTTTGAATGGGTACAGTGTTGCATGACTGAGTAATTCTCAGTCAAAGTGTGAGAGCACTGAAAGCTGAAAATCGGTCTGGGCAGGAAGGGGGTGAAAGTGCACTGTAGGTAAGTGGTTAAATAGCGGAATAGAAAATATGATCCCAAAAAAGTGTATGTATATCACACGTACACAACCACACTAGGCCCCAATTACTATTGTTTGTACCCCTAAAAGGCTAGGAGTAGGGGGAGTATGGAACAGGCAGCACCCTCAAACCTTCAGAAGTATGAGATGAACCCCAACAACTTGGAAAGGTGGATCTCTCTCACACGTACCAACACAGACTATCCCCCAATTTAACTGATCCCCAAAGGTTTTTGATTAAATAGCGGAATAGAAAATATGATCCCAAAAAAGTGTATGTATATCACACGTACACAACCACACTAGGCCCCAATTACTATTGTTTGTACCCCTAAAAGGCTAGGAGTAGGGGGAGTATGGAACAGGCAGCACCCTCAAACCTTCAGAAGTATGAGATGAACCCCAACAACTTGGAAAGGTGGATCTCTCTCACACGTACCAACACAGACTATCCCCCAATTTAACTGATCCCCAAAGGTTTTTGATTAAATAGCGGAATAGAAAATATGATCCCAAAAAAGTGTATGTATATCACACGTACACAACCACACTAGGCCCCAATTACTATTGTTTGTACCCCTAAAAGGCTAGGAGTAGGGGGAGTATGGAACAGGCAGCACCCTCAAACCTTCAGAAGTATGAGATGAACCCCAACAACTTGGAAAGGTGGATCTCTCTCACACGTACCAACACAGACTATCCCCCAATTTAACTGATCCCCAAAGGTTTTTGATTAAATAGCGGAATAGAAAATATGATCCCAAAAAAGTGTATGTATATCACACGTACACAACCACACTAGGCCCCAATTACTATTGTTTGTACCCCTAAAAGGCTAGGAGTAGGGGGAGTATGGAACAGGCAGCACCCTCAAACCTTCAGAAGTATGAGATGAACCCCAACAACTTGGAAAGGTGGATCTCTCTCACACGTACCAACACAGACTATCCCCCAATTTAACTGATCCCCAAAGGTTTTTGATTAAATAGCGGAATAGAAAATATGATCCCAAAAAAGTGTATGTATATCACACGTACACAACCACACTAGGCCCCAATTACTATTGTTTGTACCCCTAAAAGGCTAGGAGTAGGGGGAGTATGGAACAGGCAGCACCCTCAAACCTTCAGAAGTATGAGATGAACCCCAACAACTTGGAAAGGTGGATCTCTCTCACACGTACCAACACAGACTATCCCCCAATTTAACTGATCCCCAAAGGTTTTTGATTAAATAGCGGAATAGAAAATATGATCCCAAAAAAGTGTATGTATATCACACGTACACAACCACACTAGGCCCCAATTACTATTGTTTGTACCCCTAAAAGGCTAGATGAGGAGTAGGGGGAGTATGGAACAGGCAGCACCCTCAAACCTTCAGAAGTATGAGATTGTGTTCACTGTACCCCACAAAGATTGAGTTCACTGCACCCCACAATGATTGTGTTCACTGCACCCCACAAAGATTGTGTTCACTGCACCTCACAAAGATTGTGTTCACTGTACCCCCCAAAGATTGTGTTCACTGCACCCCACAAAGATTCTGTTCACTGTACCCCACAAAGATTGTGTTCACTGCACCCCAAAAAGATTGTGTTCACTGCACCCCAAAAAGGATGTTGTTCACTGCACCCCAAAAAGGATGTTGTTCACTCCACCCCAAAAAGATTGTGTTCACTGCACCCCACAAAGATTGTGTTCACTGCACCCCAAAAAGATTGTGTTCACTGCACCCCAAAAATGATTTTGTTCACTGCACCCCAAAAAGGATTTTGTTCACTGCACCCCAAAAAGGATGTTGTTCACTCCACCCCAAAAAGATTGTGTTCACTGCACCCCAAAAAGATTGTGTTCACTGCACCCCACAAAGGATTTTGTTCACTGCACCCCAAAAAGATTGTGTTCACTGCACCCCAAAAAGGATGTTGTTCACTGCACCCCAAAAAGGATTTTGTTCACTGCACCCCAAAAAGATTGTGTTCACTGCACCCCACAAAGGATTTTGTTCACTGCACCCCACAAAGATTGTGTTCACTGCACACCAAAAAGGATTGTGTTCACTGCACCCCAAAAAGATTTTGTTCACTGCACCCCAAAAAGATTGTGTTCACTGCAGCCCAAAAAGATTGTGTTCACTGCAGCCCAAAAAGATTGTGTTCACTGCAGCCCAAAAAGATTGTGTTCACTGCAGCCCAAAAAGATTGTGTTCACTGCAGCTCACACACAGAAAAATGGATGTGGATCACTGACACCTGCCTATCTCCAATCCCACACCACACAGCAATATCGATTGTAGTTTGTAGAACACAGTTTCCCTAAAATTCAGCAGACTCTGTCCCTAACAGGATTGAGAAGAGATCGTAGATCAGGATTGAGTGCAGACCCCACCCCCCACACAGCAATATCGATTGTAGTTTGTAGAAGACACTGACCCTATAATTCAGCAGACTCTATCCCTAAAATGCCTACAACTCGCCCTGCCTAAACACTCCGACCTGTCCCTCAATTCTATCCGGACACAAATGGTTTTTTCCTGCCTATCTTTCCCTAATCAGCAGCCAGCACGTTGATGTGTGCTCTGTCCCTGAATCTAAGCAGCATAATGACGCCGCTGCGGCTGCCTCGAACTTATAAAGACTTGGTCACATGCTTCAGACGGCCAATCACAGCTACTGAGACATTTGCAGGCATGGCTGGGATGGCTTAAGGCACACCAGTTAAACGATTGTTGATTGGCTGTTGAAAGCCCGCCATGAAAAGAGCGCCAAAGCATGCAAAACCCGGAAATAAAACGACCGAACACGGATTTTTACCCGAACATACAGTAAAGTGTCCGTGTCCGTGTTCGGGTACAAAAAATCCAATTATTCGGTACGAACACGAATAATACAGTCCGTGTTCGCTCAACACTATTGGTGACCCAGGTGGTGGTGTTGCTGACAGATCCTCTGTTTGCGGGGTGGCAGGTGCCGGTATCACTACAGATGTGGCTGGAGTGGCCGAGACTGCAGCAGAAGAGGAAGCAGGATGAGCCAGAGACGTTTCTTGGTTTTGAAGGTGTCTACTCCACTGCAGCTCGTGCTTTGCACTTAGATGCCTGATCATGCAGGTTGTGCTCAGGTTGAGAAGGTTTATGCCTCGCTTCAGGCTCTGATTGCACAGGGTGCAAACCACTCGTGTCCTGTCATCAGCACATTTTCTAAAGAACTTCCACGCTAGAGAACTCCTTTGAGCTGACTTTGGTGCGCTCGTTCCCTTGCTGCGTTGGGCCGTAGCAGCCGTAGTGTCTACGGCACGGCCGCTCCGCTTCTGCACCCTGCTCCCTCTTCTGCTGCGCTGGTGGCTCTGTGCGACCACCGCCTCTTCCTCCAAACTACTCAGGTCACCTGCATTACCTTCATTCCATGTGGGGTCGAGGACCTCATCGTCCTCCACATCATCTTCCACCCAGTCTTCACCCCTGCCCTCCTTGTTGGTCTCCACAATGCTGAACGCCGCAGCAGTTGGAACCTGCGTTTCGTCATCATCGGAGACGTGCTGCGATGGTCCTTGCATGTACTCATCTTGAGAAATAAGTGGTTGGGCATCGCTGCACTCAATCTCTTCCACTTCTGGGGCAGGGCTAGGTGGATGGCCCTGGGAAACCCTGCTGACAGAGTCATCAAAAAGAAGAAGAGACTGCTGTATGGCTTGGGGCTCAGACTGCTTGCCTGATTTGCAAGGGGGTGAGGTGAAAGACGGTTGGACATCGGCTGCAGATGCCAACTCTGACCTTTCTGCAGTAGACTGGGTGGGAGACAATGTGAAGGAACTGGAGGCACTGTCAGCAGCAAACCAATCTACTATCGCCTCCACTTGTTTTGGCCTCATCACTTCTAGAGGCGTATGATGCCCTACCAAATACTGATGCAGGTTCTGTCGCCTACTCACACTTGAGGAAGGTGTTTCAAAAACTTGTGCGTGTAGCTGGCACAGATCGACCACATCCTCTCCTTGCAACAGGAGCTCTACCAGCAGCACCACGACCCAGGCCACGGCCCCTATTTGACGGTCTCCTCATATTTCTGTAATTTAAGATCTTGCCCTAGAAAGGTGTTTATTGAATAGCGGAACAAAACAACAACAGTATCGCACGGGTGTATCTCACAGTCAAATATGCAAACTATGCCGCAATTTAATCTTTTTTACCCCAAAAGGGTGTATTTCGAATAGCGGAATAGGATAAAAAACGGTGTATCTCACACGTACAAACACAGACTAGGCCCGATTAAATTTTTTTGTACCCTAAAGGGAGGATGAGGAAGAGGTGTAGGAGGAGTTGGGAACAGGAGGCAAACTGAAGCGCCCTGCAATCCTTGGCGGGGGAAGGAGATGCGCCAAACTAATTTAAAAGGTGTATCTCACACGTACCGATACAGACTATGCCGTAATTTAATTTTTTACACTCCAAAAGGGTGTATATTGAATAGCGGAATAGGAAAACTTTTATAATACGGTGTATTTCACACGTACAAACACAGACTAGGCCCCGATTACAATTTTTTGTACCCTAAAGGCAGGATGAGGAAGAGGAGTAGGAGGAGTTGGGAACAGGAGGCAAACTGAAGCGCCCTGCAATCCTTGGCGGGGGAAGGAGATGCGCCAAACAAATTTAAAAAGGTGTATCTCACATGTACCGATACAGACTATCCCGCAATTTAATTTTTTACACTCAAAGAGGGTGTATATTGAATAGCGGAATAGGACAAATTTTACAAAACGGTGTATCTCACACGTACAAACACAAACTAGGCCCCGATTACAATTTTTTCTACCCTAAAGGCAGGATGAGGAGTAGGAGGAGTTCGGAACAGGCAGGAGGCAGACTGAAGCACCCTCAAATCCTCGGCAGTATGAGATGCGCCCAAAAAATTGGAAAGGTGTATCTCACACGTACCGACACAGACTATCCCGCAATTTAATTGATCCCCAAAGGTTTTTATTGAATAGCGGAATAGGAAATATGATCAAAAAAAGTGTATGTATCTCACACGTACAGAAGCACACTAGGCCCCAATTACTATTGTTTGTACCCCTAAAGGCAGGATGAGGAGTAGGAGGAGTATGGAACAGGCAGCACCCTCAAATCTTCAGAAGTATGAGATGAACCCCAAAAACTTGGAAAGGTGGATCTCACACGTACCAACACTGACTATCCCGCAATTTAATTGATCCCCAAAGGTTTTTATTGAATAGCGGAATAGGAAATATGATCAAAAAAATTGTATGTATCTCACGTACAGAAGCACACTAGGCCCCAATTACTATTGTTTGTACCCCTAAAGGCAGGATGAGGAGTAGGAGGAGTATGGAACAGGCAGCACCCTCAAATCTTCAGAAGTATGAGATGAAACCCAAAAACTTGGAAAGGTGGATCTCACACGTACCGACACAGACTATCCCGCAATTTAATTGATCCCCAAAGGTTTTTATTGAATAGCGGAATAGGAAATATGATCAAAAAAAGTGTATGTATCTCACACGTACAGAAGCACACTAGGCCCCAATTACTATTGTTTGTACCCCTAAAGGCAGGATGAGGAGTAGGAGGAGTATGGAACAGGCAGCACCCTCAAATCTTCAGAAGTATGAGATGAACCCCAAAAACTTGGAAAGGTGGATCTCACACGTACCAACACTGACTATCCCGCAATTTAATTGATCCCCAAAGGTTTTTATTGAATAGCGGAATAGGAAATATGATCAAAAAAATTGTATGTATCTCACACGTACAGAAGCACACTAGGCCCCAATTACTATTGTTTGTACCCCTAAAGGCAGGATGAGGAGTAGGAGGAGTATGGAACAGGCAGCACCCTCAAATCTTCAGAAGTATGAGATGAACCCCAAAAACTTGGAAAGGTGGATCTCACACGTACCGACACAGACTATCCCGCAATTTAATTGATCCCCAAAGGTTTTTATTGAATAGCGGAATAGGAAATATGATCAAAAAAAGTGTATGTATCTCACACGTACAGAAGCACACTAGGCCCCAATTACTATTGTTTGTACCCCTAAAGGCAGGATGAGGAGTAGGAGGAGTATGGAACAGGCAGCACCCTCAAATCTTCAGAAGTATGAGATGAACCCCAAAAACTTGGAAAGGTGGATCTCACACGTACCAACACTGACTATCCCGCAATTTAATTGATCCCCAAAGGTTTTTATTGAATAGCGGAATAGGAAATATGATCAAAAAAATTGTATGTATCTCACACGTACAGAAGCACACTAGGCCCCAATTACTATTGTTTGTACCCCTAAAGGCAGGATGAGGAGTAGGAGGAGTATGGAACAGGCAGCACCCTCAAATCTTCAGAAGTATGAGATGAACCCCAAAAACTTGGAAAGGTGGATCTCACACGTACCGACACAGACTATCCCGCAATTTAATTGATCCCCAAAGGTTTTTATTGAATAGCGGAATAGGAAATATGATCAAAAAAAGTGTATGTATCTCACACGTACAGAAGCACACTAGGCCCCCATTACTATTGTTTGTACCCCTAAAGGCAGGATGAGGAGTAGGAGTATGGAACAGGCAGCACCCTCAAATCTTCAGAAGTATGAGGTTAACCCCAAAAACTTGGAAAGGTGGATCTCACACGTACCGACACAGACTATCCCGCAATTTAATTGATCCCCAAAGGTTTTTATTGAATAGCGGAATAGGAAATATGATCAAAAAAGTGTATGTATCTCACACGTACAGAAGCACACTAGGCCCCAATTACTATTGTTTGTACCCCTAAAGGCAGGATGAGGAGTAGGAGGAGTATGGAACAGGCAGCACCCTCAAATCTTCAGAAGTATGAGATGAACCCCAAAAACTTGGAAAGGTGGATCTCACACGTACCGACACAGACTATCCCGCAATTTAATTGATCCCCAAAGGTTTTTATTGAATAGCGGAATAGGAAATATGATCAAAAAAAGTGTATGTATCTCACACGTACAGAAGTACACTAGGCCCCAATTACTATTGTTTGTACCCCTAAAGGCAGGATGAGGAGTAGGAGGAGTATGGAACAGGCAGCACCCTCAAATCTTCAGAAGTATGAGATGAACCCCAAAAACTTGGAAAGGTGGATCTCACACGTACCAACACAGACTATCCCCCAATTTAACTGATCCCCAAAGGTTTTTGATTAAATAGCGGAATAGAAAATATGATCAAAAAAAGTGTATGTATATCACACGTACACAACCACACTAGGCCCCAATTACTATTGTTTGTACCCCTAAAAGGCTGGAGGAGGAGTAGGAGGAGTATGGAACAGGCAGCACCCTCAAATCTTCAGAAGTATGAGATGAACCCCAAAAACTTGGAAAGGTGGATCTCACACGTACCGACACAGACTATCCCGCAATTTAATTGATCCCCAAAGGTTTTTATTGAATAGCGGAATAGGAAATATGATCAAAAAAAGTGTATGTATCTCACACGTACAGAAGCACACTAGGCCCCCATTACTATTGTTTGTACCCCTAAAGGCAGGATGAGGAGTAGGAGTATGGAACAGGCAGCACCCTCAAATCTTCAGAAGTATGAGATGAACCCCAAAAACTTGGAAAGGTGGATCTCACACGTACCGACACAGACTATCCCGCAATTTAATTGATCCCCAAAGGTTTTTATTGAATAGCGGAATAGGAAATATGATCAAAAAAATGTATGTATCTCACACGTACAGAAGCACACTAGGCCCCAATTACTATTGTTTGTACCCCTAAAGGCAGGATGAGGAGTAGGAGGAGTATGGAACAGGCAGCACCCTCAAATCTTCAGAAGTATGAGATGAACCCCAAAAACTTGGAAAGGTGGATCTCACACGTACCAACACAGACTATCCCCCAATTTAACTGATCCCCAAAGGTTTTTGATTAAATAGCGGAATAGAAAATATGATCAAAAAAAGTGTATGTATATCACACGTACACAACCACACTAGGCCCCAATTACTATTGTTTGTACCCCTAAAAGGCTGGAGGAGGAGTAGGAGGAGTATGGAACAGGCAGCACCCTCAAATCTTCAGAAGTATGAGATGAACCCCAAAAACTTGGAAAGGTGGATCTCACACGTACCGACACAGACTATCCCGCAATTTAATTGATCCCCAAAGGTTTTTATTGAATAGCGGAATAGGAAATATGATCAAAAAAAGTGTATGTATCTCACACGTACAGAAGCACACTAGGCCCCCATTACTATTGTTTGTACCCCTAAAGGCAGGATGAGGAGTAGGAGTATGGAACAGGCAGCACCCTCAAATCTTCAGAAGTATGAGATGAACCCCAAAAACTTGGAAAGGTGGATCTCACACGTACCGACACAGACTATCCCGCAATTTAATTGATCCCCAAAGGTTTTTATTGAATAGCGGAATAGGAAATATGATCAAAAAAATGTATGTATCTCACACGTACAGAAGCACACTAGGCCCCAATTACTATTGTTTGTACCCCTAAAGGCAGGATGAGGAGTAGGAGGAGTATGGAACAGGCAGCACCCTCAAATCTTCAGAAGTATGAGATGAACCCCAAAAACTTGGAAAGGTGGATCTCACACGTACCAACACAGACTATCCCCCAATTTAACTGATCCCCAAAGGTTTTTGATTAAATAGCGGAATAGAAAATATGATCAAAAAAAGTGTATATATATCACACGTACACAACCACACTAGGCCCCAATTACTATTGTTTGTACCCCTAAAAGGCTGGAGGAGGAGTAGGAGGAGTATGGAACAGGCAGCACCCTCAAATCTTCAGAAGTATGAGATGAACCCCAAATACTTGGAAAGGTGGATCTCACACGTACCGACACAGACTATCCCCCAATTTAACTGATCCCCAAAGGTTTTTGATTAAATAGCGGAATAGAAAATATGATCAAAAAAAGTGTATGTATATCACACGTACACAACCACACTAGGCCCCAATTACTATTGTTTGTACCCCTAAAAGGCTGGAGGAGGAGTAGGAGGAGTATGGAACAGGCAGCACCCTCAAATCTTCAGAAGTATGAGATGAACCCCAAAAACTTGGAAAGGTGGATCTCACACGTACCGACACAGACTATCCCGCAATTTAATTGATCCCCAAAGGTTTTTATTGAATAGCGGAATAGGAAATATGATCAAAAAAAGTGTATGTATCTCACACGTACAGAAGCACACTAGGCCCCCATTACTATTGTTTGTACCCCTAAAGGCAGGATGAGGAGTAGGAGTATGGAACAGGCAGCACCCTCAAATCTTCAGAAGTATGAGATGAACCCCAAAAACTTGGAAAGGTGGATCTCACACGTACCGACACAGACTATCCCGCAATTTAATTGATCCCCAAAGGTTTTTATTGAATAGCGGAATAGGAAATATGATCAAAAAAATGTATGTATCTCACACGTACAGAAGCACACTAGGCCCCAATTACTATTGTTTGTACCCCTAAAGGCAGGATGAGGAGTAGGAGGAGTATGGAACAGGCAGCACCCTCAAATCTTCAGAAGTATGAGATGAACCCCAAAAACTTGGAAAGGTGGATCTCACACGTACCAACACAGACTATCCCCCAATTTAACTGATCCCCAAAGGTTTTTGATTAAATAGCGGAATAGAAAATATGATCAAAAAAAGTGTATGTATATCACACGTACACAACCACACTAGGCCCCAATTACTATTGTTTGTACCCCTAAAAGGCTGGAGGAGGAGTAGGAGGAGTATGGAACAGGCAGCACCCTCAAATCTTCAGAAGTATGAGATGAACCCCAAAAACTTGGAAAGGTGGATCTCACACGTACCGACACAGACTATCCCGCAATTTAATTGATCCCCAAAGGTTTTTATTGAATAGCGGAATAGGAAATATGATCAAAAAAAGTGTATGTATCTCACACGTACAGAAGCACACTAGGCCCCCATTACTATTGTTTGTACCCCTAAAGGCAGGATGAGGAGTAGGAGTATGGAACAGGCAGCACCCTCAAATCTTCAGAAGTATGAGATGAACCCCAAAAACTTGGAAAGGTGGATCTCACACGTACCGACACAGACTATCCCGCAATTTAATTGATCCCCAAAGGTTTTTATTGAATAGCGGAATAGGAAATATGATCAAAAAAATGTATGTATCTCACACGTACAGAAGCACACTAGGCCCCAATTACTATTGTTTGTACCCCTAAAGGCAGGATGAGGAGTAGGAGGAGTATGGAACAGGCAGCACCCTCAAATCTTCAGAAGTATGAGATGAACCCCAAAAACTTGGAAAGGTGGATCTCACACGTACCAACACAGACTATCCCCCAATTTAACTGATCCCCAAAGGTTTTTGATTAAATAGCGGAATAGAAAATATGATCAAAAAAAGTGTATAGATATCACACGTACACAACCACACTAGGCCCCAATTACTATTGTTTGTACCCCTAAAAGGCTGGAGGAGGAGTAGGAGGAGTATGGAACAGGCAGCACCCTCAAATCTTCAGAAGTATGAGATGAACCCCAAATACTTGGAAAGGTGGATCTCACACGTACCGACACAGACTATCCCCCAATTTAACTGATCCCCAAAGGTTTTTGATTAAATAGCGGAATAGAAAATATGATCAAAAAAAATTTATGTATATCACACGTACACAACCACACTAGGCCCCAATTACTATTGTTTGTACCCCTAAAAGGCTGGATGAGGAGTAGGAGGAGTATGGAACAGGCAGCACCCTCAAATCTTCAGAAGTATGAGATGAACCCCAAAAACGTGGAAAGGTGGATCTCACACGTACCGACACAGACTATCCCCCAATTTAACTGATCCCCAAAGGTTTTTGATTAAATAGCGGAATAGAAAATATGATCAAAAAAAGTGTATGTATATCACACGTACACAACCACACTAGGCCCCAATTACTATTGTTTGTACCCCTAAAAGGCTGGATGAGGAGCAGGAGGAGTATGGAACAGGCAGCACCCTCAAATCTTCAGAAGTATGAGATGAACCCCAAAAACTTGGAAAGGTGGATCTCACACGTACCAACACAGACTATCCCCCAATTTAACTGATCCCCAAAGGTTTTTGATTAAATAGCGGAATAGAAAATATGATAAAAAAAAAGTGTATGTATATCACACGTACACAACCACACTAGGCCCCAATTACTATTGTTTGTACCCCTAAAAGGCTGGATGAGGAGTAGGCTGAGTATAGAACAGGCAGCACCCTTAAATCTTCAGAAGTATGAGATGAACCCCAAAAACTTGGAAAGGTGGATCTCACACGTACCGACACAGACTATCCCCCAATTTAACTGATCCCCAAAGGTTTTTGATTAAATAGCGGAATAGAAAATATGATCAAAAAAAGTGTATGTATATCACACGTACACAACCACACTAGGCCCCAATTACTATTGTTTGTACCCCTAAAAGGCTGGATGAGGAGTAGGAGGAGTATGGAACAGGCAGCACCCTCAAATCTTCAGAAGTATGAGATGAACCCCAAAAACGTGGAAAGGTGGATCTCACACGTACCAACACAGACTATCCCCCAATTTAACTGATCCCCAAAGGTTTTTGATTAAATAGCAGAATAGAAAATATGATCAAAAAAAGTGTATGTATATCACACGTACACAACCACACTAGGCCCCAATTACTATTGTTTGTACCCCTAAAAGGCTGGATGAGGAGTAGGAGGAGTATGGAACAGGCAGCACCCTCAAATCTTCAGATGTATGAGATGAACCCCAAAAACCCCAAATATCATTCAGCTCTGCTGCAGGCCACAATTTAATTTTTTTTAAGCCAAGGCTGTATATTGAATAGTGGAATAGAAAAAAAGTGTATGATTTTTGAAACCACTCAATATTAGCACATGTGAACTGAACACAGCAGTGTATGATCAGTCACTCAGCACAGCACAGCTGAAGGAAAAAGGCTGCACACAGTGCCTGATAGAAAAATACTTTTCTCCCTCCTCTTCAGTGGGCAAAAAAGATTGTGTTCACTGCACCCCAAAAAGATTGTGTTCACTGTACCCCAAAAAGATTGTGTTCACTGTACCCCCAAAAGATTGTGTTCACTGTACCCCAAAAAGATTGTGTTCACTGCACCCCAAAAAGATTGTGTTCACTGTACCCCAAAAAGATTGCGTTCACTGCACCCCAAAAAGATTGTGTTCACTGCACCCCAAAAAGATTGTGTTCACTGTACCCCAAAAATATTTTGTTCACTGCACCCCAAAAAGATTGTGTTCACTGCACCCCAAAAAGATTGCGTTCACTGCACCCCAAAAAGATTGCGTTCACTGCACCCCAAAAAGATTGTGTTCACTGCAGCCCACACACAGCAAAATGGATGTGGACCACTGACACCTGCCTATCTCCTATCCCACACCACACAGCAATATCGATTGTAGTTTGTAGAACACACTGTCCCTAAAAATCAGCAGACTCTGTCCCTAACAGGATTGATAAGATCGTAGATCGGGACTGCAAAACCCACCCCACACAGCAATATCGATTGTAGTTTGTAGAACACACTTTCCCTAAAAATCAGCAGACTCTCTCCCTAACAGGATTGATAAGATCGTAGATTGGGACTGCAAACCCCACCCCACACAGCAATATCGATTGTAGTTTGTAGAACACACTTTCCCTAAAAATCAGCAGACTCTCTCCCTAACAGGATTGATAAGATCGTAGATCGGGTGCCTGCAAACCCCACCCCACACAGCAATATCGATTGTAGTTTGTAGAACACACTTTCCCTAAAAATCAGCAGACTCTCTCCCTAACAGGATTGATAAGATCGTAGATCGGGTGACTGCAAACCCCACCCCACACAGCAATGTCGATTGTAGTTTGTAGAACGCACTGTCCCTAAAAAATCAGCAGACTCTCTCCCTAAAATGCCTACAACTCGCCCTGCCTAACACACTCCGACCTGTCCCTCAATTCTATCTGGACACAAATGTTTTTTTTTTCCTGTCTGTCCCTAAACAGCAGCCAGCACGTTGATATGTGCTCTCTCCCTGATTTAAACAGCAGAATGACGCCGCAGCGGCGCTGCCTCGAACTTATAAAGACTTGGTCACATGCTTCAGACGGCCAATCACAGCTACTGATTAGTGTTGAGCGAACACGGACTGTATTATTCGTGTTCGTACCGAATAATTGGATTTTTTTTACCCGAACACGGACACGGACACTTTACTGTATGTTCGGGTAAAAATCCGTGTTCGGTCGTTTTATTTCCGGGTTTTGCATGCTTTGGCGCTCTTTTCATGGCGGGCTTTCAACAGCCAATCAACAATCGTTTAACTGGTGTGCCTTAAGCCATCCCAGCCATGCCTGCAAATGTCTTAGTAGCTGTGATTGGCCGTCTGAAGCATGTGACCAAGTCTTTATAAGTTCGAGGCAGCCGCCGCAGCATCGTCATTCTGCTGCTTAGCTAAGGGACAGAGCACACATCAACGTGCTGGCTGCTGATTAGGGAAAGATAGGCAGGAAAAAACCATTTGTGTCCGGATAGAATTGAGGGACAGGTCGGAGTGTTTAGGCAGGGCGAGTTGTAGGCATTTTAGGGATAGAGTCTGCTGAATTATAGGGTCAGTGTCTTCTACAAACTACAATCGATATTGCTGTGTGGGGGGTGGGGTGAATCTGCACTCAATCCTGATCTACGATCTCTTCTCAATCCTGTTAGGGACAGAGTCTGCTGAATTTTAGGGAAACTGTGTTCTACAAACTACAATCGATATTGCTGTGTGGTGTGGGATTGGAGATAGGCAGGTGTCAGTGATCCACATCCATTTTTCTGTGTGTGAGCTGCAGTGAACACAATCTTTTTGGGCTGCAGTGAACACAATCTTTTTGGGCTGCAGTGAACACAATCTTTTTGGGCTGCAGTGAACACAATCTTTTTGGGCTGCAGTGAACACAATCTTTTTGGGGTGCAGTGAACAAAATCTTTTTGGGGTGCAGTGAACACAATCCTTTTTGGTGTGCAGTGAACACAATCTTTGTGGGGTGCAGTGAACAAAATCCTTTGTGGGGTGCAGTGAACACAATCTTTTTGGGGTGCAGTGAACAAAATCCTTTTTGGGGTGCAGTGAACAACATCCTTTTTGGGGTGCAGTGAACACAATCTTTTTGGGGTGCAGTGAACAAAATCCTTTGTGGGGTGCAGTGAACACAATCTTTTTGGGGTGCAGTGAACACAATCTTTTTGGGGTGGAGTGAACAACATCCTTTTTGGGGTGCAGTGAACAAAATCCTTTTTGGGGTGCAGTGAACAAAATCATTTTTGGGGTGCAGTGAACACAATCTTTTTGGGGTGCAGTGAACACAATCTTTGTGGGGTGCAGTGAACACAATCTTTTTGGGGTGGAGTGAACAACATCCTTTTTGGGGTGCAGTGAACAACATCCTTTTTGGGGTGCAGTGAACACAATCTTTTTGGGGTGCAGTGAACACAATCTTTGTGGGGTACAGTGAACAGAATCTTTGTGGGGTGCAGTGAACACAATCTTTGGGGGGTACAGTGAACACAATCTTTTTGGGGTGCAGTGAACACAATCTTTGTGGGGTGCAGTGAACACAATCTTTTTGGGGTGGAGTGAACAAAATCATTTTTGGGGTGCAGTGAACAACATCCTTTTTGGGGTGCAGTGATCAAAATCCTTTTTGGGGTGCAGTGAACACAATCTTTTTGGGGTGCAGTGAACAAAATCCTTTGTGGGGTGCAGTGAACAGAATCTTTGTGGGGTGCAGTGAACACAATCTTTGGGGGGGTACAGTGAACACAATCTTTTTGGGGTGCAGTGAACACAATCTTTGTGGGGTACAGTGAACAGAATCTTTGTGGGGTGCAGTGAACACAATCTTTGGGGGGTACAGTGAACACAATCTTTTTGGGGTGCAGTGAACACAATCTTTGGGGGGTACAGTGAACACAATCTTTTTGGGGTGCAGTGAACACAATCTTTGTGGGGTGCAGTGAACACAATCTTTGGGGGGGTACAGTGAACACAATCTTTTTGGGGTGCAGTGAACAACATCCTTTTAGGGTGCAGTGAACACAATCTTTGTGGGGTGCAGTGAACAACATCCTTTTAGGGTGCAGTGAACACAACCTTTGTGGGGTACAGTGAACAGAATCTTTGTGGGGTGCAGTGAACACAATCTTTGGGGGGTACAGTGAACACAATCTTTGTGAGGTGCAGTGAACACAATCTTTGTGGGGTGCAGTGAACACAATCATTGTGGGGTGCAGTGAACTCAATCTTTGTGGGGTACAGTGAACACAATCTCATACTTCTGAAGATTTGAGGGTGCTGCCTGTTCCATACTCCCCCTACTCCTCATCTAGCCTTTTAGGGGTACAAACAATAGTAATTGGGGCCTAGTGTGGTTGTGTACGTGTGATATACATACACTTTTTTTGGATCATATTTTCTATTCCGCTATTTAATCAAAAACCTTTGGGGATCAGTTAAATTGGGGGATAGTCTGTGTTGGTACGTGTGAGAGAGATCCACCTTTCCAAGTTGTTGGGGTTCATCTCATACTTCTGAAGGTTTGAGGGTGCTGCCTGTTCCATACTCCCCCTACTCCTAGCCTTTTAGGGGTACAAACAATAGTAATTGGGGCCTAGTGTGGTTGTGTACGTGTGATATACATACACTTTTTTTGGATCATATTTTCTATTCCGCTATTTAATCAAAAACCTTTGGGGATCAGTTAAATTGGGGGATAGTCTGTGTTGGTACGTGTGAGAGAGATCCACCTTTCCAAGTTGTTGGGGTTCATCTCATACTTCTGAAGGTTTGAGGGTGCTGCCTGTTCCATACCCCCCCTACTCCTCATCTAGCCTTTTAGGGGTACAAACAATAGTAATTGGGGCCTAGTGTGGTTGTGTACGTGTGATATACATACACTTTTTTTGGATCATATTTTCTATTCCGCTATTTAATCAAAAACCTTTGGGGATCAGTTAAATTGGGGGATAGTCTGTGTTGGTACGTGTGAGAGAGATCCACCTTTCCAAGTTGTTGGGGTTCATCTCATACTTCTGAAGGTTTGAGGGTGCTGCCTGTTCCATACTCCCCCTACTCCTCATCTAGCCTTTTAGGGGTACAAACAATAGTAATTGGGGCCCAGTGTGGTTGTGTACGTGTGATATACATACACTTTTTTTGGATCATATTTTCTATTCCGCTATTTAATCAAAAACCTTTGGGGATCAGTTAAATTGGGGGATAGTCTGTGTTGGTACGTGTGAGAGAGATCCACCTTTCCAAGTTGTTGGGGTTCATCTCATACTTCTGAAGGTTTGAGGGTGCTGCCTGTTCCATACTCCCCCTACTCCTCATCTAGCCTTTTAGGGGTACAAACAATAGTAATTGGGGCCCAGTGTGGTTGTGTACGTGTGATATACATACACTTTTTTTGGATCATATTTTCTATTCCGCTATTTAATCAAAAACCTTTGGGGATCAGTTAAATTGGGGGATAGTCTGTGTTGGTACGTGTGAGAGAGATCCACCTTTCCAAGTTGTTGGGGTTCATCTCATACTTCTGAAGGTTTGAGGGTGCTGCCTGTTCCATACCCCCCCTACTCCTCATCTAGCTTTTTAGGGGTACAAACAATAGTAATTGGGGCCTAGTGTGGTTGTGTACGTGTGATATACATACACTTTTTTTGGATCATATTTTCTATTCCGCTATTTAATCAAAAACCTTTGGGGATCAGTTAAATTGGGGGATAGTCTGTGTTGGTACGTGTGAGAGAGATCCACCTTTCCAAGTTGTTGGGGTTCATCTCATACTTCTGAAGGTTTGAGGGTGCTGCCTGTTCCATACTCCCCCTACTCCTAGCCTTTTAGGGGTACAAACAATAGTAATTGGGGCCTAGTGTGGTTGTGTACGTGTGATATACATACACTTTTTTTGGATCATATTTTCTATTCCGCTATTTAATCAAAAACCTTTGGGGATCAGTTAAATTGGGGGATAGTCTGTGTTGGTACGTGTGAGAGAGATCCACCTTTCCAAGTTGTTGGGGTTCATCTCATACTTCTGAAGGTTTGAGGGTGCTGCCTGTTCCATACCCCCCCTACTCCTCATCTAGCCTTTTAGGGGTACAAACAATAGTAATTGGGGCCTAGTGTGGTTGTGTACGTGTGATATACATACACTTTTTTTGGATCATATTTTCTATTCCGCTATTTAATCAAAAACCTTTGGGGATCAGTTAAATTGGGGGATAGTCTGTGTTGGTACGTGTGAGAGAGATCCACCTTTCCAAGTTGTTGGGGTTCATCTCATACTTCTGAAGGTTTGAGGGTGCTGCCTGTTCCATACTCCCCCTACTCCTCATCTAGCCTTTTAGGGGTACAAACAATAGTAATTGGGGCCCAGTGTGGTTGTGTACGTGTGATATACATACACTTTTTTTGGATCATATTTTCTATTCCGCTATTTAATCAAAAACCTTTGGGGATCAGTTAAATTGGGGGATAGTCTGTGTTGGTACGTGTGAGAGAGATCCACCTTTCCAAGTTGTTGGGGTTCATCTCATACTTCTGAAGGTTTGAGGGTGCTGCCTGTTCCATACTCCCCCTACTCCTCATCTAGCCTTTTAGGGGTACAAACAATAGTAATTGGGGCCCAGTGTGGTTGTGTACGTGTGATATACATACACTTTTTTTGGATCATATTTTCTATTCCGCTATTTAATCAAAAACCTTTGGGGATCAGTTAAATTGGGGGATAGTCTGTGTTGGTACGTGTGAGAGAGATCCACCTTTCCAAGTTGTTGGGGTTCATCTCATACTTCTGAAGGTTTGAGGGTGCTGCCTGTTCCATACCCCCCCTACTCCTCATCTAGCCTTTTAGGGGTACAAACAATAGTAATTGGGGCCTAGTGTGGTTGTGTACGTGTGATATACATACACTTTTTTGGATCATATTTTCTATTCCGCTATTTAATCAAAAACCTTTGGGGATCAGTTAAATTGGGGGATAGTCTGTGTTGGTACGTGTGAGAGAGATCCACCTTTCCAAGTTTTTGGGGTTCATCTCATACTTCTGAAGATTTGAGGGTGCTGCCTGTTCCATACCCCCCCTACTCCTCATCTAGCCTTTTAGGGGTACAAACAATAGTAATTGGGGCCTAGTGTGGTTGTGTACGTGTGATATACATACACTTTTTTTGGATCATATTTTCTATTCCGCTATTTAATCAAAAACCTTTGGGGATCAGTTAAATTGGGGGATAGTCTGTGTTGGTACGTGTGAGAGAGATCCACCTTTCCAAGTTGTTGGGGTTCATCTCATACTTCTGAAGGTTTGAGGGTGCTGCCTGTTCCATACCCCCCCTACTCCTCATCTAGCTTTTTAGGGGTACAAACAATAGTAATTGGGGCCTAGTGTGGTTGTGTACGTGTGATATACATACACTTTTTTTGGATCATATTTTCTATTCCGCTATTTAATCAAAAACCTTTGGGGATCAGTTAAATTGGGGGATAGTCTGTGTTGGTACGTGTGAGAGAGATCCACCTTTCCAAGTTGTTGGGGTTCATCTCATACTTCTGAAGGTTTGAGGGTGCTGCCTGTTCCATACCCCCCCTACTCCTCATCTAGCCTTTTAGGGGTACAAACAATAGTAATTGGGGCCTAGTGTGGTTGTGTACGTGTGATATACATACACTTTTTTTGGATCATATTTTCTATTCCGCTATTTAATCAAAAACCTTTGGGGATCAGTTAAATTGGGGGATAGTCTGTGTTGGTACGTGTGAGAGAGATCCACCTTTCCAAGTTTTTGGGGTTCATCTCATACTTCTGAAGATTTGAGGGTGCTGCCTGTTCCATACCCCCCCTACTCCTCATCTAGCCTTTTAGGGGTACAAACAATAGTAATTGGGGCCTAGTGTGGTTGTGTACGTGTGATATACATACACTTTTTTTGGATCATATTTTCTATTCCGCTATTTAATCAAAAACCTTTGGGGATCAGTTAAATTGGGGGATAGTCTGTGTTGGTACGTGTGAGAGAGATCCACCTTTCCAAGTTGTTGGGGTTCATCTCATACTTCTGAAGGTTTGAGGGTGCTGCCTGTTCCATACTCCCCCTACTCCTAGCCTTTTAGGGGTACAAACAATAGTAATTGGGGCCTAGTGTGGTTGTGTACGTGTGATATACATACACTTTTTTTGGATCATATTTTCTATTCCGCTATTTAATCAAAAACCTTTGGGGATCAGTTAAATTGGGGGATAGTCTGTGTTGGTACGTGTGAGAGAGATCCACCTTTCCAAGTTGTTGGGGTTCATCTCATACTTCTGAAGGTTTGAGGGTGCTGCCTGTTCCATACCCCCCCTACTCCTCATCTAGCCTTTTAGGGGTACAAACAATAGTAATTGGGGCCTAGTGTGGTTGTGTACGTGTGATATACATACACTTTTTTTGGATCATATTTTCTATTCCGCTATTTAATCAAAAACCTTTGGGGATCAGTTAAATTGGGGGATAGTCTGTGTTGGTACGTGTGAGAGAGATCCACCTTTCCAAGTTGTTGGGGTTCATCTCATACTTCTGAAGGTTTGAGGGTGCTGCCTGTTCCATACTCCCCCTACTCCTCATCTAGCCTTTTAGGGGTACAAACAATAGTAATTGGGGCCCAGTGTGGTTGTGTACGTGTGATATACATACACTTTTTTTGGATCATATTTTCTATTCCGCTATTTAATCAAAAACCTTTGGGGATCAGTTAAATTGGGGGATAGTCTGTGTTGGTACGTGTGAGAGAGATCCACCTTTCCAAGTTGTTGGGGTTCATCTCATACTTCTGAAGGTTTGAGGGTGCTGCCTGTTCCATACCCCCCCTACTCCTCATCTAGCCTTTTAGGGGTACAAACAATAGTAATTGGGGCCCAGTGTGGTTGTGTACGTGTGATATACATACACTTTTTTTGGATCATATTTTCTATTCCGCTATTTAATCAAAAACCTTTGGGGATCAGTTAAATTGGGGGATAGTCTGTGTTGGTACGTGTGAGAGAGATCCACCTTTCCAAGTTGTTGGGGTTCATCTCATACTTCTGAAGGTTTGAGGGTGCTGCCTGTTTCATACCCCCCCTACTCCTCATCTAGCCTTTTAGGGGTACAAACAATAGTAATTGGGGCCTAGTGTGGTTGTGTACGTGTGATATACATACACTTTTTTTGGATCATATTTTCTATTCCGCTATTTAATCAAAAACCTTTGGGGATCAGTTAAATTGGGGGATAGTCTGTGTTGGTACGTGTGAGAGAGATCCACCTTTCCAAGTTTTTGGGGTTCATCTCATACTTCTGAAGATTTGAGGGTGCTGCCTGTTCCATACTCCTCCTCCTACTGCTCAACCATCCTTTTAGGGGTACAAACAATAGTAGTTGGGGCCTAGTGTGGTGGTGTACGTGCGAGATACATACACTTTCTTTTTGATCATATTTTCTATTCCGCTATTCAATTAAAACCTTTGGGGATCAATTCAATTGCGAGATAGTCTGTGTCGGTACGTGTGAGATCCACCTTTCCAAGTTGTTGGGGTTCATCTCATACTTCTGAAGATTTGAGGGTGCTGCCTGTTCCATACTCCTGCTCCTACTGCTCAACCATCCTTTTAGGGGTACAAACAATAGTAATTGGGGCCTAGTGTGGTTGTGTACGTGCGAGATACATACACTTTTTTTGATCATATTTCCTATTCCGCTATTCAATAAAAACCTTTGAGGATCAATTGAATTGCGGGATAGTCTGTGTCGGTACGTGTGAGATCCACCTTTCCAAGTTTTTGGGGTTCATCTCATACTTCTGAAGATTTGAGGGTGCTGCCTGTTCCATACTCCTCCTCCTACTCCTCATCCATCCTTTTAGGGGTACAAACAATAGTAATTGGGGCCTAGTGTGGTTGTGTACGTGCGAGATACATACACTTTTTTTGATCATATTTCCTATTCCGCTATTCAATAAAAACCTTTGAGGATCAATTGAATTGCGGGATAGTCTGTGTCGGTACGTGTGAGATCCACCTTTCCAAGTTTTTGGGGTTCATCTCATACTTCTGAAGATTTGAGGGTGCTGTCTGTTCCATACTCCTCCTACTCCTCATCCATCCTTTTAGGGGTAGAAACAATAGTAATTGGGGCCTAGTGTGGTTTTGTACGTGCGAGATACATACACTTTTTTGGATCATATTTCCTATTCCGCTATTCAATAAAAACCTTTCTAGGGCAAGATCTTAAATTACAGAAATATGAGGAGACCGTCAAATAAGGGCCGTGGCCTGGGTCGTGGTGCTGCTGGTAGAGCTCCTGTTGCAAGGAGAGGACGTGGTCGATCTGTGCCAGCTACACGCACAAGTGAAACACCTTCCTCAAGTGTGAGTAGGCGACAGAACCTGCATCAGTATTTGGTAGGGCATCAAACGCCCCTAGAAGTGATGAGGCCAGAACAAGTTGAGGCGATAGTAGATTGGTTTGCTGCTGACAGTGCCTCCAGTTCCTTCACATTGTCTCCCACCCAGTCTACTGCAGAAAGGTCAGAGTTGGCACCTGCAGCCAATGTCCAACCGTCTTTCACCTCACCCCCTTGCAAATCAGGCCAGCAGTCTGAGCCCCAAGCCATACAGCAGTCTCTTATTCTTTTTGAGGACTCTGTCAGCAGGGTTTCCCAGGGCCATCCACCTAGCCCTGCCCCAGAAGTGGAAGAGATTGAGTGCAGCGATGCCCAACCACTTATTTCTCAAGATGAGTACATGCAAGGATCATCGCAGCACGTCTCCGATGATGACGAAACGCAGGTGCCAACTGCTGCGGCGTTCAGCATTGTGGAGACCGACAAGGAGGGCAGGGGTGAAGACTGGGTGGAAGATGATGTGGAGGACGATGAGGTCCTCGACCCCACATGGAATGAACGTCATGCAGGTGACCTGAGTAGTTTGGAGGAAGAGGCGGTGGTCGCACAGAGCCACCAGCACAGCAGAAGAGGGAGCAGGGTGCAGAAGCGGAGCGGCCGTGCCCTAGACACTACGCCCGCTACTGCCCAACGCAGCAAGGGAACGAGCGCACCAAAGTCAGCTCAAAGGAGTTCTCTAGCGTGGAAGTTCTTTAGAAAATGTGCTGATGACAGGACACGAGTGGTTTGCACCCTGTGCAATCAGAGCTTGAAGCAAGGCATAAACCTTCTCAACCTGAGCACAACCTGCATGATCAGGCATCTAAGTGCAAAGCACGAGCTGCAGTGGAGTACACACCTTCAAAACCAAGAAACGTCTCTGGCTCATCCTGCTTCCTCTTCTGCTGCAGTCTCGGCCGCTCCAGCCACATCTGTAGTGATACCGGCACCTGCCACCCCGCAAACAGACGATCTGTCAGCAACACCACCACCTGGGTCACCAACAACCATCTCCACAATGTCCCGTGGAAGCGTTCAGCTTTCCATCTCCCAAACACTTGAGAGGAAGAGGAAGTACCCCCCTACCCACCCGCGATCCCTGGCCCTGAATGCCAGCATTTCAAAATTATTGGCCTTTGAAATGCTGTCATTCCGTCTGGTGGAGACGCACAGTTTTAAAAACCTTATGTCGGTGGCTGTCCCACAGTACGTCGTGCCCAGCCGCCACTACTTTTCCAGGCAAGCCATCCCTTCCCTGCACAACCAAGTGGGGGAAAATATCAGGTGTGCACTGCGCAACGCCATCTGTGCCAAGGTCCACCTAACTACGGATACGTGGACCAGTAAGCACGGTCAGGGGCGTTATATCTCCCTAACGGCACACTGGGTAAATGCAGTGGCGGATGGGCCTGAGGCGGATAGCAATTTGGCGCATGTCCTTCCACCACCGAGGATTGCAGGGCGCTTCAGTTTGCCTCCTGTTCCTAACTCCTCCTACTCCGCTTCCTCATCCTCTACCGCCTCCTCATCCGGACAGCGTAACACCTTCACCACCAACTTCAGCACGGCCAGGGGTAAACGACAGCAGGCAGTTTTACAACTTGCCTGTTTGGGGGACAAACCACACACCGCGCAGGAGTTGTGGAGGAGCATGGAACAGCAGACAAATGAGTGGTTGCTGCCAGCGAGCCTCAAGCCCGGCCTGGTGGTGTGCGATAACGGGCGAAATCTCATAGCAGCTCTGGGCCTAGCCGGTTTGACGCACATCCCTTGCCTGGCGCATGTGCTGAATTTGGTGGTGCAGAGGTTCCTTAAAAACTACCCCGATATGTCAGAGCTGCTGCAGAAAGTGCGGGCCGTTTGTGCGCACTTTCGGCGTTCTCACCCTGCTGCTGCTCGCCTGGCAGCGCTGCAGCGTAACTTCGGCCTTCCCGCTCACCGCCTCATATGTGACGTGCCCACAAGGTGGAACTCCACCTTGCACATGCTGGAAAGACTGTGCGAGCAGCAGCAGGCCATAGTGGAGTTTCAGCTGCAGCACGCACGCGTGAGTCGCTCTGCGGAACAGCACCACTTCACCACCAATAACTGGGCCTCCATGCGAGACCTGTGTGCCTTGTTGCGCTGTTTTGAGTACTCCACCAACATGGCCAGTGGCAATGACGCCGTTCTCAGCTTAACTATCCCACTTCTATGCCTCCTTGAAAAAACAATTCGGGCGATGATGGAAGAGGATGTGGCACAGGATGAGGAGGAGGAGGAGGATGAAGAGGTAACATTTCCAAGGCTTTCAGGGCAGTCATTCGCAAGGGGCTCCGAGGGTGGGTTCCTGCACACGCAAACGCCAGGGACGCAATTGTCCAGCAGGGGCACAGTTCTGGAGGATGAGGAGGATGAGGAGGAGGAGGAGCTGGAGGAGGAGATGGAACCATGTTCACAGCAGGGTGGCACCCAGGCCAGCTCATGGCCATCACTGGTGCGTGGCTGGAGGGATACAGAGGACACGGACGATACACCTCCCACAGAGGACAGCCTTTCGTTGCCTCTGGGCAGCCTGGCACACATGAGCGATTACATGCTGCAGTGTCTCCACAACGACCGCCGAGTTGCCCACATTCTAACTTGTGCTGATTACTGGGTGGCCACGCTGCTGGATCCCCGTTACAAGGACAACGTACCGTCCTTAATTCACTCACTGGAGCGCGATCGCAAGATGCGCGAGTACAAGCGCACGCTGGTAGACGCCATGCTGCTGGCATTCCCATCTGACAGCGGGGCCACAGTGGAAGCACAAGGCAGAGGAGGAGGAGGAGGAGGTCGCCAACGCAACCAGGGCACCGCCAGCACCTCAGAAGGCAGGGTTAGCATGGCCGAAATGTGGAAAAGCTTTGTCAGCACGCCACAACAAACAGCAGCACCAGCAGCTCAGATGGAACGTCTTAGCAGGAGGCAGCATTTTACCAACATGGTGGAGCAGTATGTGTGCACACGCCTACATGTAGTGAATGACGGGTCTGCCCCCTTCAACTTCTGGGTCTCCAAATTGGGCACATGGCCTGAGCTTGCCCTTTACGCCTTGGAGGTGCTGGCGTGCCCTGCAGCCAGTGTATTATCTGAACGGGTATTTAGCACGGCTGGGGGCGTTATAACAGACAAGCGCAGCCGCCTGTCCAGAGACAATGTGGACAAGCTCACGTTCATTAAAATGAACCAGGCATGGATCCCACGGGACTTTTCCGTACCTTATGCAGAATAGCAATGGATACCGACCTTACCCACCCATTGTTCCATTTTTGCTCTTTCTCACTCTTTTGGGGTGTACCCTCATTTAAAATTTTTGAAAAGAAGCAGTGTTGGCTACCTCGTCCTCCTCCTCAGGGCCAGATTAATGTAGGGGCTATTGGAGCTGCAGCTCCAGGCCCCTACCTTTTATATAGGCCCCGGGTTGGCCATATTCACTGTTACCGCTCTTCTGTCACTTGTAAACACAGAAGTCTGGCTTCTATGCTCGCTTCCCCAGGCAGCACCCTCAGAACCTCCCCACACAGCGTGAAGGCCGGACAAGGAGGGACAGTTGGCGATGCATGGATGTGTTTATGGGCTTCAGAGACAGCATCCCATGTTGAATTAGGCATGCATGGCTGCACCCTTCCTCCTCTGGGTGCATGGCAAGGCACGGCCCTTAAGGCCCTTCAAAATCCTCAGCACCAAGCCCATGATGCTGTTAATCCGGCCCTGGTCCTCCTCCACCGCCGCTTCCACCTACACCGCCCATAGGTGTGCGCAGCCTATTGCATTAAGGTGTGCACCCCAAAGTTGAAATACACATGCATGTGTTTGCCAGCAGGGAGAGTAATGTATCGGGGCCATGTACCTGTAGGCAAGGAGAAATAGAGCAGAGCAGGTCCCAGGGAGATCTTTCCCATCTCCTCACTGGCAATGCTATGTGCCCTAGGTGATTAGGGTGTGCCCAGGCACACCCAGCACACCCTGTGCGCACGCCTATGTCACCGCCACATCCACCACCACCTCAACCTCCCTCCTACTCCATATGGGCCTCGTCCTTCAGAGATGAAGAAGAACATTGTTTTATTTTTCTGTTTTTTTTTGTTGTTTTAAGTTATTTCCCTATCCACATTTGTTTGCAGAGCACTTGCCATGCTCTTAATTACGTTTTGCTGCCATTTGCAGCACTCTAGCCCTTTCCTTTGGTGTTTTAGAGCCATTTTAGTGCCTTAAAGTTCGGGTCCCCATTGACTTCAATGGGGTTCGGTGTCCGGGAAAAGTTCGGTAAAAGTCCGGGACACGGACCCGGACTTTTTTTTAAAGTTCGGCCGAACCCGTCGAACACGGACATCTAGGTGTCCGCTCAACCCTACTACTGATACATTTGTAGGCATGGCTGGGATGGCTTAAGCACAGCAGTTAAACGCTTGTTGATTGGCTGTTGAAAGCCCGCCATGAAAAGCGCGCCAAAGCATGCAAAACCTGGAAATAAAACGACCGAACACGGATTTTTACCCGAATATACAGTAAAGTGTTCGTGTCCGTGTTCGGGTAACAAAAATCCAATTATTCGGTACGAACACGAATAATACAGTCCGTGTTCGCTCAACCCTACTCCTCAGCTCATACGATACAAAAGTCTGTTTATTTTCTCTAAGTAAAGTAAAACATTTAACAGAAATGGTCAGGCTTAAAAAGGATATATATATATATATATATATATTTACAGTAAAACCTTGGATTGCGAGCATAATTCGTTCTGGAAACATGCTTGTAATCCAAAGCACTCTTATATCAAAGCGAATTTCCCCATAAGAAATAATGGAAACTCAGATGATTCGTTTCACAAGTCCTTAGGTTTATAGTCTTTATACAAAGATTATAGCAATGTGATAGGTTGTGTAACCATAAAATGTCCATCTACAATATGCAGCCTTCCCAAGGGTATTAGAAGCAAAATCTAGCAGAGCTACAGAATATAAGAGAGATGAGAGGCGCCTCTAAGTGTAGCAATGTGGTTACATTTAATGAAGGTTCAACATTTAGCAACTCACATGGTTGATGATTAAAATAGGCACACCTAAGTGTGCAGGCATCCGGGGTAAAGCTGTCCACATAGACCATCTTCTGAACCACCGACTCTCACCACTGTCAGTCTGCAATCCTGACTGGGAAGAATAGCCTGCAGTAGAGTGATCTGAAAGTGAGGCTTTGAATCACTCGAGGAGTGCAGCGGGGAAGGGATGATGAAGATGGCAGTGCGGAGGATGATCTATGTGGAGCTTTACCCCGGATGCCTGCATTCTTAGATGTGCCTGTTTTAATCATCAACCATGTGAGTTGCTAAATATTGAACCTTCATTAAATGTAACCATATTGCTACACTTTAGAGGCTCCTCTGCTACTTGTATATCAAAAGATTACTTGTATATCAAGTCAAAATGTATTTAAAAAATGTGCTTGTCTTGCAAAGCGCTCTCAAACCAAGTTACTCTCTGTGACGGGACCAGCCTCGCCACATTGCATTGGAGGGGCCTGGTTGCCCGCCTGCTGCCTTTGGACTATGGACCAGACTTTGAGGGACTTGCTTTCCCTGCAGAGGGGCTTGTTCGTGCCTTTTCTGTCGGGGTGTTTGGTGGATTTTGTCTGCCGGGCAGGCTGGCGATTGCGTGGCCGCCTGGAGGCTGGACCTAATTGCGTCTTCCATTGTCTCCAGGATGGAGGTCGCTGTGGGGGCTGGTTCTGGCTGCAGGGAGAGAGAGGGGGGGGAGGATTGTTTCCAGCAGCCCCCTCCTGAGGAATGTCTACTGATTTAAACTGAGTGCTTTTGTCTAGAGAGGGGGATGGTTTCCAGCGGCCCCCTCCTCAGGAGTGTCTTCTGTGGGTCTGTGGTGTGGTGCATGTCTGCCTGTGTCGCAGTCTTCCATTTGGTCCCCTGGGGGGGGTGTCCACCGGGTGGGAGACCTGCATGGATGCAGGGGCGGGGAGCCCTCGGTGGACATACCACTGCTTGACCTTCCACACGGAGCTTTGTCTCGTTCTTGGGGGGATTCACTGTATGCTGTTGGAGACCGATTGCTAGGAATGTAAGCTGATGTATGCTTCTCCTGTTCGTCTGCTAGCAGCTATTCGTGAGGTTCCAGGTTGGAGTGCTATATTGTATCCAGTTCGGGAGTTTGATGTTCTGCAGTAGCTGTGCCTGCTCTCTCAGAAAGGGGCATATCGCCTAAACGGATTTTAACCCCTTGTCTGCTGAAACGGTCCGTTACACTCTCAAACGAAGGTTTTACTGTATATATATATGACAGATGTTACATGCCTTCAGAGTGTAGAGTTTATTTCTCTCTCTCTCTGAAGAACATCTGACATAGTACTATATTTATACTGTACGTAAAGATAACGTATGCATTTTACATTTTAGACTTCTCCTAAAAAAGGTTGTATTATCAAATGTAAAAGTAACACCCACTGTTGCATATATGGTTTGAATATATAGTAAGATACTTAACTCCTCCTAACATACTAACATAGGAACTCAGAATAGAAATACATACATAGCAAAATTGCTTCGCTGTCCTTCACTAAGACATATAGAATTAACTTTCAAAACTAACATATTTCATTATAACATTCATATGTATTTCAGAGACTTTTATCATTTAAAATAATATTAAACTCTAAATCTCTAACAATTCCCCCTCAATGCACTATAATGAACTAATAAAAGTGCATTGATCTTAAATAAGAAATGTTTCTGATCATCTTATTTTTTGTTTTTTTGTTTTATACCATACAAATTATAAGAAACAATACAACAAATTTGGGTATGTAGGATAATGTACATAAGCACTTTTCCAAAACCAGAGATTTTCCTGTGAAAATTTAACTATTTCATTCAATCAAGAAACTTTAAATCATTATATTGCTTAATAATTTTAGTTAATTTTCCGTCCAAATGATGTAATATCTTTAAAGATTTTCTTCCTTTAATTACATGAATTTATTTAACTTTTTGTAAAACTCTTACATCTTTGACCATATCAGATAATTATTTTCCTATTTCAATGTGAAGAAGAAGTAAATAATATCTTTGATATCTTAAATTATATTACTCTGTAATATAAATTATTATCAAATAAAGTCTATTCTATCTCAGGAATTTCCTATAACTAAATGATTTGTACCATATAAGCCTTTATACATTATCTTTCATACCAAACAACTACGAGTATGATAAGTAATCATAACTCTCCATTATTCAATTGACATATTCATTTTTATGTATTCTATCTATCTATCTATGACCAGAAAGCAACTCTTTTTTCTATGCTCTTTTTCTAAAATTCCGTGTCATTTAGTTCAACAGTAACTCTGTTTGGACACATTAAATCAGATCCTTCTCTTCCACACAAACCTGTATATACTTTAACTCTATCTTTTTCCATCTAGATATAATAAGTAAGATATATCCATAAGTCATGTAAAATTCCTAAATCTTTTCTTTTTTTAAATTTAAGATACATTTATAATCTAACTAGTATCAATGCTCCAAGTGTACAATTTTTGTACATCCTTGTTATAGCAACCCATCCATCCAACTTTAGCAAGTTGTGCGTGTTCTAACAAAATTAGTCAAATAAAATAAATGTGAATTGTAATCTATGTTTACAAGTTTATTATAATATGTGTTTCTGTAAAATAACTAAGCACTTAAGGACCAGAAGGTTTTTACCCCCTTAATAACCAGGCCATTTTTTGCAATATGGTTTAGCGTTTAACTGACAATTGCGCGGTTGTGCAAAACTATACCCAAATAAAATTGATGTCCTTTTTTTCCCACAAATAGAGCTTTCATTTGGCAGTATTTGATCACCTCTGCAATTATTTTTTGCGCTATAAACAAAAAAAGAGCGACAATTCTGAAAAAAAAAAAAAAAAAACAATATTTTTCACTTTCTGCTATAAAACATTCCCAATAAAAAAATAAAAAAAAATGTTTTCATCATTTTAGGCCAATATGTATTTTGCTACATATTTTTGGTAAAAAAAAATCCCAATAAGTGTATGTAGATTGGTTTGCGCAAAAGTTATTGTGTCTACAAGCTAGGGATAAGATTTATGTCATTTTAATTTTTTTTTTTTAAGTTATTTATTTTTTTTACTAATAATGGCAGCGATCAGCGATTTTTAGCAGGACTGCGACATTGCGGTGGACAGATCGCATACCTGACATTTTTGACACTTTTTGGGGACCAGTGACATTACTACAGAGATCAGTGCTAAAAATATGCACTGTTACTGTGCTATTGATACTGGCAGGGAAGGGGTTAACACCAGGGGAGATCAAAGGGTTAATGTGAGCCTAGAGGGTGCTTTCTAACTGTGTGGGGGTGGGCTCACTGGATGAACACAGAGACCTGTGTCCCTAAATAGGAGGAACACAGGATTCCATTGTTCATTACTGACAGAACAGTGGTCTGCCATGTTTACATTGGCAGACCGCCGTTCTGTCTCCTTGGGTAGCGATCGCGGGTGCCTGGCGAACTTCGCAGCTGCCTGACCCGCTGACTGGCCCCTCTCTAGCCAATTGGCACACGAGCACGCCCACACTAACTGCTACACGACATGTACGACGTTTCGCGTAACAGAGCCCACATGCCGCAGTATAACTACGGCGGCTGGTCGGCAAGTGGTTAAGAAACCTAGATGTAACAACTATAATGTAAACTAAACTAGTATCATTATTAGCTGTTGGAGTGATATCAATCTTCCAAGGATCTACAAGACTAATAAAGAGAAAGTATGAGATTTCAACGTCAACACGGAGTCACTTATTTTTCCTATCTTGTCACTACCATCAAGATTAATACAGCAGATTTTACATATAATATTCCCATAACTGTATAATCTATTCTATTTGAATAAGCAACACAATGTGTAAAATATTTTCAAGCTCTAAAACACCTATATTCTCCTATAACCGACAATTCATAAAAAATATATGAGAATCGCATCCCAACTCCCCCTCCGAAAATGATCGAACGATGCGAATGTCTCTTATGAAACAAGTCCATATGAAGAAAACGCTGAAGTCCATCCAAAAAATGATAGTTCTTGATAACACAATTAGAAAGGAAGTAATGATGGGGGCAAAAACAAAAAGTAGTAACAAGTAGAAATGTAGTTGTGCTTGTCTCTTGGTCATAGTAGAATTCAAAAATCCAGGAACATATAAAATAATTTTCTTTAAACTTAGAAACGAAAGACCTATCTAGGAGAGAAATGAAAACAAGTATCAAATTCTTATCAAAAAAATTATATATGTTTTTCTTAAGTCATTTTCATTGATCAATATTCCTTTCTGTGTTGTTTACCCATTCTTTAAACAAAAAAAAATTAACTATAGTCCCAATTAACTTAAGAATAACAAAATATTAATTTAACAAATATTAAAATGAAATAACAAATAACAAAAATTTCAATAGCGTTCAAGCCATTATTGTTGAAATATAAGGAACTAATTGACCTTCAATATTTTTACAATAAATTTCATCTCCACTATTAGTCCCGCTCTTTATCCTGTGACTGAATTAAATCTTGTAAAGGAGTAGCCTTATCAGATTCTTGTATTTTTTTGACTACTACACTAACAATTTTTTTATTTTGCAAAAGGACCACTATTTTGCTCGTTCCTTTATGTACTATTTCTAAAAGAAACTTGATCATGTTGAATTGAATTATTTTTGAGAACCAACCATGTCTGTCATGGACTAAATAGAAATATAAACTGTGAGTGAATGAACCCCATTTGCACTGTCACTCTGACTGCAAAACAAACACAAGCCATAGGGCAGACCGGGCATATTCCCGGTGGGCTGCGCCCGCGGCTCTCACTCATCGAAGTTCCCTTACTGCGGCCGGCTCTGCGGCCAATCAGCCTTCTGCTCAGGGGGGGTGTGTGAGTCACACCCCCCTGAGCAAAAGGCTGATTGGCCGCGGAGCCAGACAAGTTAACAATCAAATGTTCCCGCTTCGCAGTTTCGGGGGGGGGGGGGGAGGCAGGGAGAAGGTAAGTGCCTGCATTGATGTTCCTCTGTGGTGAGTTTAGCAGCATCCAGGGGCGGACTGACCATTTGGGAATTCGGGCGCTGCCGGTCAGTAGGGGGCCCGTTCCCGGCATCTGCAGTCTGCACTCATTCACCTCCCAGGGGCTCGCTACTCCGGCACCTGACACTTCACAGCATGGGATTTAAATTCCCCCTGAGCAGCCGACACCAGCGATGTGAGCGCACAGTGAGTGTCTGGAAGGGGGGGGGGAATCTCCAGCCTCTGCCCTCTCTATAGAGGTCACATAGGATCCTCAGTGAGAGATCGGGGAACAAGTGCACTGTGTCTAGAGCCTTCTGACAAATGGATGAGCCAAGGAAGCCAGCACTGAGTGTGCTTCCTTCCTTCTCACTCACTTTCTCCACTTCCCCCTCTCCCTAACCTGTCGGCTTGGTTTGCTCTGTGACTGTGCTGGAAGAATCTTACCGGGCTCTGCAGAGAGGTGAGGGAGTACTTAGGAGGGGATGGGGGTTGTTCACCTGTCAGTGTGTGTTTGTACATGTCTACTGCCTGTGTGTGCTACACTGAGACACAGGACAACACTGGCTGCATGCTGAGAGACCATTCACCCACACAGCATGTCACGGTACACAGGGATCCTGATAGATAGAGAGACAGTCCCTTACCTGGAGACCAGTCCCTCTCCTTCACCCACTACTGTGTATGTCATTGTCCAGTTCCCTGATTAACCCCTTGCTTACTGGGCACTTAAACTCCCTTCCTGCCCAGGCCAATTTTCAGCTTTCAGCGTGGTCACACTTTGAAAGACATCTGCGCAGTCATGCTACACTGTACCCAAATGACATTTTTATCATTTTTTTTTTCACACAAATAGAGCTTTCTTTTGGTGGTATTTAATCACTACTGGGATTTTTTTTGCTAAACAAAAGACCAAAAATTTTGAAAAAACCCCCCAAAATATTCATAGTTTGTTATAAAATTTTGCAAACACGTAATTTTTCTCCATCACTGATGTGCGCTGATGGGGCGGCACTGATGGGCAGTGATAGATGACACTGATAAGTGACACTGGTAGGCATTGATAGGTGACACTGGTGGTTTATCGTCTATGACCATCTCTTGTATCACGTCTGCAGTCTCTGACCATCTCTTGTATCATTTCCTCAGTCTCTGACCATTACTTGTATCATATCCTCAGTCTCTGACCATCTCTTGTATCATGCATAAAAGAAGGGGGAAGAAGCGCCACTTGAGTGCAATTAAAAGGTTTTATTTGGACAAGCAAGGTATGGTGACTCACATCTGTACATTCATTGTGGTGCGCTCCGTGGTGTTGTCAGTAGCTGGGTGCCTGCTCTGGATCCGGTGTGGTCCGATCATCCGGGAGAGGTCCGGGGGTAGACTCAGGCGACTTCCGGGTCGGATCGGCGGTGGAACTGCGGAGAGCTGTGGCTGCGGCCGGCAGCGTCTGACGTCACGGGCAGTGTGGGCTGTTTGGGCGTATCCGGGCTTCACTACGCGTTTCAGAGCATGCGCAACATGCCGCTGTCGGGCACTCCTTTATCAAGTGTCCAGATATGGGGAAGGAAGGAAGGTTATATAGGAGACAAGGGGGCGTGCATTCATTGTAAAAGCGGCAATATCAAGGGCAGCATTAAAGCGGCAATGGTCTTTAGAAGCAGTGGGTGAAAAAAACACATATGAAAAGTCCAACATAGCTTTTAAAAATCCTGACATTGCTGTTCAAATGGTCTGGGAGCGTAACCAATTGACAGGTTGGCCAGATGGGAGATAAACAATATAAAACATATAATAAATTTAAAAAATGTTCGATATAAAAAGACAATTAAAAACATATATAAATATATATGGACCTGATAATAGTAAATTATAGCGGCTGAAAAGTAATAGCAGCTGAAAGATAAAATAGGTAGAGCGGGCCCAATACCAGTTGTCCTTTTATATCGAACATTTTTTAAATTTATTATATCATCACATACGCTCCACTATGCCAATATCGGGATCTATATAGGCTCAGGAATTTTCCTCCCAACAAATGTCCACTAAAAGTTGAAATATTTATCTCCCACTTCAACTGACAAGCCTTTCTCTTCAAGATGTGATTAGAGAAGAAGAGATTTAACCTCAGGCAACGCAGGGGGTTTTTTACTGTTAAGCCCCGTACACACGTACCGATCGTCGGCCGACAGAACGTCCTACAAATGTTCGCGGCTGGTGTGTTTGTTGTTTGTCTGTTGAAAAGTGCTCTAAACTTGCCCAGGACATTTGTCTTCCGACAGAAAATGACGTCACTACGTTCCACGCACGTTCGCCGCTACAAAAGAGGAAGTGAGTGTTTGGCCGTGACCCTTCTGGGCATCTCGCGCTGATTTCGGTAGCATTTGTTTGGTTGACGACATTTCGCTATTTTCCGAGACATCGTTCGAGAATTTATTATGGCGACCGTGAATTCGTCCGTTGCTGTCGTTAGTGTTGGAGTTTTGGCTCTGAGACGACGTACGAGCAATAGGAAGAAGAAGCGGACCTCCTGGACGAAAAATTGGTTGCTTAACCGTGATCAATTTTCTCATATGTCCTTGCTGAGGGAGCTCCAGGAAAATAATCCTGATGACTTCAGGAATTATTTGAGGATGACGGATCCCATCTTTTACCGTCTTCTTGCCCTGGTGTCCCCCTATATTCTGAAGCAGGATACTTGTATGCGGCTTGCAATTACTCCTGAGCAAAGGTTAATTGCGACGTTGAGGTATCTTGCAACAGGGAGAAGCCTGCAGGATCTGAAGTTCACCACAGGCATCTCCCCCCAAGCTCTTGGTATCATCATCCCTGAGACCTGCTCTGCCATCATCAAGGTCTTGCAGAAGGACTATATCAAGGTATGTTTGATTTTTTACATTACATTACATGTATTACTAGTTTCACCCGAATTATGATGTTTTTGGATGTACAGCAATTGACACAGGCCATTATTTGTAAACTACCCTCTGTCCGCATGCACATAGTAGTAAAGATGTAGATTATCTTTAACCATTTGTAAAATTACCCACTAACCACCCCACCATTCTCTCCTATGTGTCCCTAAACGCATTGCCTGTTAACAGTATTTTGAATTTGGGTCATTTTATTGCTTTCCCTCAAACAATTATTCCTTGGCCAATGTTTTAGTACCTAGTTAATGATTTATCTAAAATACATCAGTCCATCCATTCCCACCTATGATTCTGTATGTTTATGTAATGATGTTAAAACCTTCACTGACCACAAGCCCTTATTGATGTATAAATGCCCAGTTTTACTTACCCATCCCCCACCCACATGCTAAATCTCAAAGTCAGCATATACCAAAGCTCAAGTTCAGAGGTCTTCAAACTATGGCCCACCAGTTGTTCACGAACTTCAATTTCCATCATGCCTAGTCATGTCTGTGAATGTCAGAGAATTACAAGGCCTCATGGGATGTGTAGTTCTGCAACAGCTGGATGGCCGTAGTTTGTAAATCTCAGCTCTAGCTGGTGAGTATAATGGGCCATACACACTAGAAGATTGTCAGAACAATTTATCCTTCCGATTTACCAAAACCAAATAATATGAGGTCCAACAAACACTTTCAAATCCTATGCAATCTGGTAGGCCCTTGCACTACATAGAAAAGGTAAATCTGCACGAAAAAGTCTTCAGAGAATCTTCTAGTGTGTATGGCCCTTTACAATATAAGAACAATAGGAGGTTGAAAATAAATGTATGTAGATGTTACATCCCCATATCCAAACCTTTGCCTTCCTGTTGTATATTTTTTTAGCAAGTTGCATAAGCATTTAACAGACAACTGTGTGTGTAATTAATAATGTGATGTGCTCAAGCACTAATTTTATTTTTTTTATTTTTTCCCCACAGTTTCCTTCAAACGCAGAGCAATGGCTGGAGATTTCTGATCAATTTCTGGAGAAGTGGAATTTTCCCAATTGTGGGGGTGCTATTGATGGGAAGCACGTCCGCATTGTCCCCCCTCCGAATTCCGGCACATTTTATTATAATTATAAAGGTTTTTTTAGTATAGTCATGCTAGCCATAGTTAATGCAAACTATGAGTTTATTTTTTTGGATATTGGCAAAAATGGCCGCAATTCGGATGGGGGAGTTATTGATCAGACGGAGTTCGCTCGTCGTCTAAAGAACGGCACTCTGAACCTGCCATCCAGGGAGCAAACTGTTGAGGGTATGAGCTTTGTGTTTATCGCAGATGAGGCTTTTGCGCTTGGGGAGCATCTCATGAAGCCCTACCCTCAGAGGAACCTCACCCCAGACCAAAGGATTTACAACTACCGGTTGTCCAGAGCTCGCAGAGTTGTGGAGAATGCCTTCGGGATAATGGCCAACCGGTTCCGGATATTCCTGACGTCCATAAACCTGGCACTGTACAAAGTGGATAATGTGGTCTTGTGTTGCTGCATTTTGCACAACTTCCTACGCAGGAATGCACAAAATTATGTATTGCAGCAACTGGATACTGACCCTGCTATGCCAGGTACAAGTGGAGAGGCCCAACCTTCTAACCAAGTGGAGTCCATGCCGTCAATGGAAGTTGGACGGTCAGCATTGGCATCACACAGGGCCCGTCAGATCCGCCAGGAATATCTGGACTATTTTGTGGGGAGAGGAGCTGTGTCCTGGCAGCAATCACTGTCACACACCCATTAATCTTGTTAAAGATTGGACACACAAGATAAATGTCAGAGATATATTATTTTTCAACACATTAAACAAAAATTGCAATGATTCTGTATTGTGGATTATAATCATTTGGGCACATATGCCAAACACAATTATTTGGGTTAATCATGTGTTATATATGTGTGACTTTGGAAGGGTTAATACATTCATCAGTGTGTTTCTTGACTGTAGTCTCTCACCAGCTGATCCAAAGTGATGATGGCCATGTGTTATTTTTTAGCCAGTGGTGTAAATACAAGGGCCTTCTGCACCCCACAAAATGTACACAAACCCTGTCACATTGAGAACTAGGTCACACCCAAGGTTCATCTAATGTCACCTTACATTGGTGTTCATTGTCCAGAAGTTGCCCATACTATATATTTCATATAATACATTAGGGTATTAACAAAGTACCTACACCTGTTATGTTGTGTTCATTTATGACATCCTTCTCACTGCCCACCAATGTTAGGATATGTCAGTGTTATGTGAAACTTGATCATTGTTCATCTCAAAGTGTTATATATATAGGTAATGGAAAGTGAACTAGAGCAACGAACAAGCAATACACTATAGATTACACTGATCTCCCTACACTGATTGCTACTGGCAATATCAATGCCATATTGAATCCTAGGACTGCTAGTACCTTGAGTGTTGAGTCACACTTATGCGATGCGGGAAGTCTGCGACTTTGCAGCCTTCCAGCATTGCATAAGGGTGACCCGCCACTTACTTTTTGCACAGGATTGTATTCCACAAGTGTTAAGCACTGTGCGATCCAATCCAGATACATCAGAAATAAAGGGTCATGTGCGACTTGTATGCGTGTTCAGTGCGAATGTAGCCATACAAAGTGTATGTCTCAATTCACACTGCACATCTGATGGCATGTAATATCGTAGCGCACTGCTCCTTTATTACATGCGATCAGATGTTCATGCGAAAATCAGCTATACAGTTTGTATGGCTCAATTCGCACTGCACTCGCACAAAAGTCGCACATGATGCATTTATTCAGCCGCATCAGGATAGGATCGCACAGTCGTTCAAACTTGTGTGATCCGATCCTGTGTGAAATGTCAGATCGCACTGTGATATGCGTTAAAACTGGGGGTATCTTTAACATTTCATTGACACCTCCAGCAACTCGCATATGGCAGTGTCCAAAATGCTTTCATTAACATGTAAATATGTGAATAGGACAGCCATCATACATTTAGTGCTTCTTTACACAGCTTTAGACCTCGACCCCCCAACGAAAGTCTAATAAAGAATTGAACACACATTGTTGAATGTAAAAATGTTTTAGTATCAAACATTCACAGGGTTAGGGTTAGGGTTAGGGTTAGGGTTAGGGTGTTGTAAAGTGCTTTTCCCAAACTTGGGTACACTCTTTAACATCTGAGTGTAATTAAAATGCCATAAAACATTATAAAAAATTTGTAACATCAGGAACATCCCAATACAAACATTAAAAACGTAGGAAAATTGTGGCTTAAAATTTGCCAATCATGTCCACAAAATTGCGCATTTTGATTTGTAATGCCGTTGCAGTCTCCTTTATTTGTTCCAGGTCTGCGCAGCATTGGAGAGCCTCACGGGTCAATTTGGCTAATGTGCAACTATGTAAAACATGGTCTGTAAAAAAAAATAAAAAATGAGTCAATGTGAATCACCTACATGAGGTCATAATAATAGAGAAACATTTGGTGTCCAGGTAATCTTAAATTCCTCTCGAGTTAATACCTACCCTGTTCTTATGCTCTTTTGCCCTAGGCTCTTCTTCTTCCTCCTGTCCTCCTCCGATGCTGTTGCTGATGATTCTGCCGGTCTCCTGAGCTTACTATAGATTTATTAGGGGTGTGAACGCATGATGACGTCATTGTGAGGGCATGGTCGTAATGTATATATATTAAGATGCAGAGACCAGAGACGGGCAGAATGCACGGCAACAGCATCGGAGGAGGACAGGAGGAAGAAGAAGAGCCTTGGGCAAAAGAGCAGACAACATAAGAGCAGAAGATTGGACAGCAGAAGAGTGGAGAGGAGAAGATCCAAAGAGCAGAGTGGAGAAGACCGGATGAAGATATTTAAGAACATTTCATAAACGTCTCCTGTCGTTATTCACATACACTTCCATTTATGTGGTTAATGTGTAGGGGTAATTAATAACAAAGGTGATAACTGCGCTCAGCATAAAAAGTGCTATAAGTGCATTAATAAAGGTGCTATAGGTGCATCAATGCATTAGAGATTGTTCACAATCAATAAATATGCAAATACAATAGTGTATAAGTAAATAAATATAGGCATTCATTCGGCTAAAAAGTCCTTAAAGTGCTCTGTGCGACTGTGCAAATCTATATCTTCAGCAATCTTGGATTAGATGGGAACCTCCACCACAAACACCTCCACCCAGTGGTCAGATGATATACTCCTTACCAGAATGCGATGACCCCTTAATTACAGGGGGTCAAACCCGGCATATCACTCCACATTGGCTCAAGGTTATCCTCATCACTGTTATCGCTTCAAAGGATTTTGCCCGAATGCTTTAACAAGGTTCCGGATCTGCCTTCTCCTACCCGACTCGAGGAGTCGGGTAGGAGAAGGCAGATCCGGAACCTTGTTAAAGCATTCGGGCAAAATCCTTTGAAGCGATAACAGTGATGAGGATAACCTTGAGCCAATGTGGAGTGATATGCCGGGTTTGACCCCCTGTAATTAAGGGGTCATCGCATTCTGGTAAGGAGTATATCATCTGACCACTGGGTGGAGGTGTTTGTGGTGGAGGTTCCCATCTAATCCAAGATTGCTGAAGATATAGATTTGCACAGTCGCACAGAGCACTTTAAGGACTTTTTAGCCGAATGAATGCCTATATTTATTTACTTATACACTATTGTATTTGCATATTTATTGATTGTGAACAATCTCTAATGCATTGATGCACCTATAGCACCTTTATTAATGCACTTATAGCACTTTTTATGCTGAGCGCAGTTATCACCTTTGTTATTAATTATTCACGTTTTTACGTTCAGACTGCAGCTCGCAGTGTGGAAGCAATTCCCGGAAGCTAATTTATTATAATTTAAAATTAATTTAAAATTTATCTCACTAATTGAATGAGAAGTCCCTGGTGTCAAATATTATCCTTTGCGCAGGTCTTTTTGGTTAGCACCATTTTTTTCAATGTGTAGGGGTACTATGTACCCCATACCCATTCACATAGGGATTGGGGTCTGGGATCTGGGGGCCACCCTTTGTTAAAGGTTGCTTCCAAAGTCCTAGGAACCCCCTGGCCGCATGACCCCCCAAAACCACCAGACAGGGTTGTGGGGATGAGGCCCTTGTCCTCCTCTACATGGGAGCAAGGTGCTTTTGTGTGTGCGGTGCAGAGGCCCCCTGGCCCAAAGCAACAAAACCCCCCCATGTTGAGGGCATGTGTCCTGCTGTGGTCCAGGGGGTGTTTGTTCCGCTTGCTCGTTCTCTTTCCTGGCCTGACAAGCTGCATGCTTGGATAAGGGTCTGGTAGGGGTTTTGGGGGTAACCCACGCTGTCTTTTTGTTGTGGGCATACCCTCAAACTCAATAACACACACAAAAGGCCTGGTTGTAAACTTGGGGTGGACACCCACGGTGGGTTCTTCAATTTTTTGGTGTAGTTCCCCCTCAAAAATCTTCACAACGCAAGTGGCCCCGCAAGTCAGAGCATCCTGATCCGACTTACGGTGCGACTTCCATTCAAATAAAGAGGCTCCCATAGGGAACTAGTGTTGTAAATTGGAGGCTAAAAATAACACTGATAAAAATCATTCTGAAAAAACCTACGTGGGCACACAATTGGCTCTTGGACACTTGGTCCTGGTTCCTCCACAGTTTCGGAAGTGGCTTCCACGCTGCTTGCCAAGTTGCCAGGAGATCGGGGTTCTGACATGGCTGGGGATGCCACATCCTGGCATGATGCAACATCTGCAATGTAAATTTGTAAGGGAATACAAGAATATAAGGTTAAACAATCATTGCAAATACACATATTTCTATGATCCCACTACACAAAAATCTGTGACTACCAACCTTCTTGTTGCTCTGGTGTCTGGTCACTTGTTGGCTCCACCAGAATCACCTCAGGCATAATGTCTTCATCTACATAATACAAAACATTGGCCATATCATAAAAGTCACAAGAGGTACATTTGTTAGGACATGGTGCCCTGCTTGATAGCTCTTTTAGTAACAAATATGAAGACATGTACATGGTTATCTACGAAAAATATGGTACATTAATGTTTGACAGTGCATAGGAACCAATTACCTTTAGTGGAATCTGTGCCACCATCTGGGCCCATGTCCTCCTCTTCTTCCACAACTGCCGATGGAGCTGCCAAACCTCTCCTCCTCCTTTCCCATTGTTTGGCACGGAGTTTACGTTTTTCTCCTATTTAAAGGTTTGAATAATAATCTGTGATTAATAGGAATGTTTGCTGAGAAGATTCGTGCAGGAAAGAACGTTCGTTGCAACACAATACATATATTTTTAACTATGGCTTCCTGACTTTTAATGTCATATACTAAAACATCAACAATAGATCGATCAAATCACGACATGACAACTAAAATGAGTAATCTAACTTTTTACATAGACATTATAATCTAGACATGTTAATACAACATACACCAAATTATAAAAAACATATTGCATGATTAAAAAAATAAATAAAAAATAAAACTTACTTTTTTTCAAAATCCGATGGATTTGGGAAAGCTGATCCTGCTCACGGTGTTTGAGGTCAGACCACCATTTCCGAATCTGATCTTTCGATCGCTCCACACCGAATTTTTTTACCAAACAGGCCACCACCTTGTCCATGATGCCATCTTTCCTGGCATTGGGCCGATCGTAATTTGCCAACTTGCCATCATAATCCATTTTTTCTAAAATGGAGACCATCTCCACCATTTCTGGCTTTGACATGGGTGTAGCCCTTGATTTTCGGGTGGCCCAATCACTTCGGCCCACACTAATTGAGCTCCCAGATTGTTGAGACATTATTCTTGATTACAAGATTTTTCCACTGCTTCAGGTGTGAGTGTCGCATGTAGGCCTGATCTTCGGCACGTACACACCCCTGCACAAGCCCGCCACTGGAGGAGGAGTTGACGCCTGCGCTGTATTTAAAGGACGCCAGATCGTTCGGCCGACGATTCGCTAGCGGACATATCGAGAGTTGGAGCACGATCGAGCGGCGAATCACGACTTTTCCCCACAAACAAAGGTACGACTCTTTTAATAGAAAGTGTGTGTTTTGGGCCCTATACAGCTTTTATTAGGAATATCTTTATTATGTGCCAAAATACATGCTATTTTAATATGTTTTGTGTTGTTTTGTGTCTTGCAGGCATATACTGTCCTGCAATATGGTGGACAATTTCACCAGCCATAATTTCCTCATCAGCTTCATTGATGAATTCAGGCAACTGCCGTGTTTGTGGCAAGTCAAGTCCGCAGATTATAAAAATAGAAAACTCAGAAAACAGGCCATGGAACATTTGGTGGCCTTCTACAAGCCCGTCTGTCCTGGGGCAAATTTTAATTATATCCGCAAAAAAATAAACAGTATTCGCACTGCCTACAGGCGGGAGTTAAAAAAAATAGAGGAGTCCACCCAGTCTGGAGCAGGTGCACGGAATGTATATGTACCACGGCTGTGGTACTATGATAACATGCGATTCCTGGCAGACACCATGGAATCCAGGCCGTCAATTTCAACACTGCCTTCTACTTCGGCAGAGGGCTCAGTGTCGGTTGATCCAAGCCAGGATGAGGATTTCCTGGAGGAGAGTTTTACTCAGGTATGGCATTTCACAATATATTGTCTGCTAAAATGTAATCATGTAACAAAATTATAAGCTAAACCATAATTGACCCTTTATGTAAACGGGCATAGCAAGGGGTTGGCATGACAGGCAACCGCCAGGGGCGCAGGCCAAGGGGGGTGGGTCACAAAAACATTGGCATTGTTTTATTGTTTATTTTAACAATCCACTCAGCCTGCACACCCCAGAACCCCCAGTTTGCAGGCGGATTCATGCAGGTGTAAAACATTGAGAGCTGCTTCATGCAGGTGTAAAACATTGAGAGCAGCTGAGCCAAAAGACCAGGAGACTGAGACTGCCTCTCACTGCATCCCCAGCACACCTCTGGTCTTACAAACACTGCTGCATCCCCAGCACACCTCTGGTCCTAACAAACACTGCTGTAGCCTCAGCATTCCTCTGGCTCAACCTTTTTTAATACAAAACTAACAGCTCCTGCAAATGATACATCCATCCTTGCTTCCATTTCTCTGGTCTCTCACTCTGGGTCAGCAAGGCAGGTGGCTTCCTTATTCCTGTTTCCCTGCACTGCTTCACCCTCAATGCCCTACATCAAAGCCCTCTGCAAGTTCAGGCCCCTCTCTCTCTGCAACCCCCTCCTCTCTCTCTCACACCCCCTCTTTCTCTCCCTCTCTCTATCTCTCAACCCTCTCTTTCTTTTTCACACCTGAGACAATGATTGCCCACTAGAGAGCTCTACACTGGGCAAACAAGGGGCAAATTAGAAACTTTTAATGCCCTTTAATTTTTTTTTTGGGGGGTGGGTTACAGTTTTACATTGATCTTGGGGGGGGGGGGGTTGTTGCCAAATACAGCTCCTCAACAAGGGCACTGGAGACCCTAGATACGCCACTGTATGTAAAGTCTGCTATTTGTTCACAATAATATAACAAACATGCATTTTTATATACACTATAACATTCTAATCAATTGTTCATTTCATCAACAGGGAAGTGTCACTGAGGAGGAGCCAGGTTGCAGCCAGGAGCCTGGGGAGCCTGCGGAGCCTGAGGAGCCTGTGGAACTATTTCCACCACCACCTCCTCCTGCCAAACGGAGGCAAAAGAGGAAGCACGTGGATGACATAACCGATGAATTTATCCAGGAGGCCACCATAGCCCTACGTAGGAAACCGGAGGCCAATGAGTCCTTCGGCAACATGACGGCAAAAATTTTGGATAAGGTGGACCTCAGGCAGTGTCAGTATGCCAGAAAAATTATTCTTGATGTGCTGCAAAAGGCTGAAAATGGCATACTTACTGAGCACAGCCATGCATGCCAGGAGCACCCGTGCCCTCCACCTCCACCTCCACCTCCACCTCCACAACACCCACCACCTCGCCAAATGCCACATGGCCAGTGGCAATATGGCCAGCAGGATCCAAACCTGCCCTCATGGCAACCTGATTACAGTTACCAGCAACTTTAATTTTTGTAACCCCCTATTATTTATTTTACCCCTGTTTGCCAGTTTCTATTTTAATTTTGTCCAAATGGACCTTTTTTATGTTTAGTTTATTATACGGAAAGTATTGATGTTTGCTTTGTTTTTTTTTTGCTGAGATCCAAAAAATAAAGAAAATGAAAATAAAAAATGGCCTATCTGAATTTTTTAACATGTTTAATATTGTGCATAACCTGAAAAATATGTTTTAGACATTAATTCATACAAGAATAAAGGGTCATATCAATAGTTAGATCTTTGGTGTGAAAATACAAAAATAATGGTGAAGAGTTCAAATTATTTAATTATAAAATTTGATAGAACAGATAGAATAGACAAACATTATCTTCATCATAACAGAACACATGCCTTTTTATTAGAAAAGTATGGCATTATGAGCAGCATCTTCCTTCTTCTCACATTTATCAAGATGAGCATGTGCTCCGCATTTCACCTATTTCTTGGACTTCCGCGAGCCGAAAGTTCTTTCTGAATAAAATGTTGAGTTTACTAGACAAAATTCTTCCGGGAACTCATTTGGTTTGATCATGCGTGTTGGGATTTGTAGCTGTGTGTCGGCCGAATTGTGTACTGACAGGCGAACAATCGTCCGTTCTGGTGTCGGCATACAAAAATTTTCATGTTTGCAAGAAAGACTTTTGTCCGCGGATTGTGCGCAGACATCTGTCGGAGGCACCATACTAACACGCGTACAATCGGCAGATCCTTCGTCCACCGACGTTTGTATGCCGACGATCGGTACGTGTGTATGGGCCTTTAGGGCTACAAGATTGTTCAATTCTCTACCACAAGAGGTAGTTTCTGCGGGAAGTATGGCTACTTTCATAAGACTCTTGGACATACATCTCAAGGATCAGACCATTAAGGGGTATGAGAAATGATTACCCCCACACACACCTACACAGGTTGAACTGGATAGACTATTGTCTTCATTCAACCTCAACTACTATGTAACTATGTAAGATCCAATTGTCACTAGGCAAATCTTTGTGAATTAAAGGCCCGTACACACACGCAGATCGTCGTCATACAAACGTCGGCGGACGAAAGATCTGCCGATTGTATGCGTGTTAGTATGGTGCCTCCGACAGATGTCTGCACACAATCTGCGGACAAGAGTCTTTCTTGCAAACATGAAAATTTTTGTCTGCAGACACCAGAACGGACAATTGTTTGCCTGTCAGTACAGAAATCAGCCGACAGACCGCAGATTTGCAAGACTGGGCATGCTCAGAAAATAAAAAACACAGGGAAAGTTAACCATTACATGACATCACTTCTGCAGTCAGCTGAAGTCTGCGGACAAAATTCTTGTGCTGTCCTTGTGCTGTCTTTGCACTTTTCAACAGACACCGACATCCCGGGGAGAAAAGACGAACATTTGTATGACGACGATCTGCGTGTGTGTACGGGGCTTAACACATTTTTTGTACAAGTACTGAGAAAATTGTCTCATCACCCACATAAACTTGAATGTAAAATGGTCGAGAGAGATCTACATTAATAGGAAGTACTGAATTTATATGGGCTTTCTTTAGATCTTGAAATGATTGTATACAAGGCACCTTTTATTAAAAATAGTTGCCCTATATCCTCAGTAAGCCTCCATAATTCATTTGGATTTGCTCAGAGAGATGCATTGTCTGCAAAAATCTAAATTAATTTGAGAAAAGTTGACAAGGCCTAAAAATCTTTTTCAAACAATTGCATTAGTAGGTAATAGTATCTTTAACCGCTTGCCGACCGCCGCAAGTACATATACTGCGGCGGTCAGCCCCTCACAGGCAGAGTGACGTATCGGTACGCGCGGTCACGGACCCCCCCGCGCATGTGACCTGCGGACCCGATGTCCGCCGCTCACTCTGCGATCGTCGGGGGAGAGGGAGAAAGGCAGGCAGCTTGTGTAAACAAGCTGCCTGTCATTCTCCCCTGTGTAGAAACACTGATCATGCGGTTCTACTATGTAGGACCGTTGATCAGTGTTCCTACAGCTCAAGCCACAGCCAATCACAGTAAAGCCCCGTACACACGTACCGATCGTCGGCCGACAGAACGTCCTACAAATGTTCGCGGCTGGTGTGTTTGTTGTTTGTCTGTTGAAAAGTGCTCTAAACTTGCCCAGGACATTTGTCTTCCGACAGAAAATGACGTCACTACGTTCCACGCACGTTCGCCGCTACAAAAGAGGAAGTGAGTGTTTGGCCGTGACCCTTCTGGGCATCTCGCGCTGATTTCGGTAGCATTTGTTTGGTTGACGACATTTCGCTATTTTCCGAGACATCGTTCGAGAATTTATTATGGCGACCGTGAATTCGTCCATTGCTGTCGTTAGTGTTGGAGTTTTGGCTCTGAGACGACGTACGAGCAATAGGAAGAAGAAGCGGACCTCCTGGACGAAAAATTGGTTGCTTAACCGTGATCAATTTTCTCATATGTCCTTGCTGAGGGAGCTCCAGGAAAATAATCCTGATGACTTCAGGAATTATTTGAGGATGACGGATCCCATCTTTTACCGTCTTCTTGCCCTGGTGTCCCCCTATATTCTGAAGCAGGATACTTGTATGCGGCTTGCAATTACTCCTGAGCAAAGGTTAATTGCGACGTTGAGGTATCTTGCAACAGGGAGAAGCCTGCAGGATCTGAAGTTCACCACAGGCATCTCCCCCCAAGCTCTTGGTATCATCATCCCTGAGACCTGCTCTGCCATCATCAAGGTCTTGCAGAAGGACTATATCAAGGTATGTTTGATTTTTTACATTACATTACATGTATTACTAGTTTCACCCGAATTATGATGTTTTTGGATGTACAGCAATTGACACAGGCCATTATTTGTAAACTACCCTCTGTCCGCATGCACATAGTAGTAAAGATGTAGATTATCTTTAACCATTTGTAAAATTACCCACTAACCACCCCACCATTCTCTCCTATGTGTCCCTAAACGCATTGCCTGTTAACAGTATTTTGAATTTGGGTCATTTTATTGCTTTCCCTCAAACAATTATTCCTTGGCCAATGTTTTAGTACCTAGTTAATGATTTATCTAAAATACATCAGTCCATCCATTCCCACCTATGATTCTGTATGTTTATGTAATGATGTTAAAACCTTCACTGACCACAAGCCCTTATTGATGTATAAATGCCCAGTTTTACTTACCCATCCCCCACCCACATGCTAAATCTCAAAGTCAGCATATACCAAAGCTCAAGTTCAGAGGTCTTCAAACTATGGCCCACCAGTTGTTCACGAACTTCAATTTCCATCATGCCTAGTCATGTCTGTGAATGTCAGAGAATTACAAGGCCTCATGGGATGTGTAGTTCTGCAACAGCTGGAGGGCCGTAGTTTGTAAATCTCAGCTCTAGCTGGTGAGTATAATGGGCCATACACACTAGAAGATTGTCAGAACAATTTATCCTTCCGATTTACCAAAACCAAATAATATGAGGTCCAACAAACACTTTCAAATCCTATGCAATCTGGTAGGCCCTTGCACTACATAGAAAAGGTAAATCTGCACGAAAAAGTCTTCAGAGAATCTTCTAGTGTGTATGGCCCTTTACAATATAAGAACAATAGGAGGTTGAAAATAAATGTATGTAGATGTTACATCCCCATATCCAAACCTTTGCCTTCCTGTTGTATATTTTTTTAGCAAGTTGCATAAGCATTTAACAGACAACTGTGTGTGTAATTAATAATGTGATGTGCTCAAGCACTAATTTTATTTTTTTTATTTTTTCCCCACAGTTTCCTTCAAACGCAGAGCAATGGCTGGAGATTTCTGATCAATTTCTGGAGAAGTGGAATTTTCCCAATTGTGGGGGTGCTATTGATGGGAAGCACGTCCGCATTGTCCCCCCTCCAAATTCCGGCACATTTTATTATAATTATAAAGGTTTTTTTAGTATAGTCATGCTAGCCATAGTTAATGCAAACTATGAGTTTATTTTTTTGGATATTGGCAAAAATGGCCGCAATTCGGATGGGGGAGTTATTGATCAGACGGAGTTCGCTCGTCGTCTAAAGAACGGCACTCTGAACCTGCCATCCAGGGAGCAAACTGTTGAGGGTATGAGCTTTGTGTTTATCGCAGATGAGGCTTTTGCGCTTGGGGAGCATCTCATGAAGCCCTACCCTCAGAGGAACCTCACCCCAGACCAAAGGATTTACAACTACCGGTTGTCCAGAGCTCGCAGAGTTGTGGAGAATGCCTTCGGGATAATGGCCAACCGGTTCCGGATATTCCTGACGTCCATAAACCTGGCACTGTACAAAGTGGATAATGTGGTCTTGTGTTGCTGCATTTTGCACAACTTCCTACGCAGGAATGCACAAAATTATGTATTGCAGCAACTGGATACTGACCCTGCTATGCCAGGTACAAGTGGAGAGGCCCAACCTTCTAACCAAGTGGAGTCCATGCCGTCAATGGAAGTTGGACGGTCAGCATTGGCATCACACAGGGCCCGTCAGATCCGCCAGGAATATCTGGACTATTTCGTGGGGAGAGGAGCTGTGTCCTGGCAGCAATCACTGTCACACACCCATTAATCTTGTTAAAGATTGGACACACAAGATAAATGTCAGAGATATATTATTTTTCAACACATTAAACAAAAATTGCAATGATTCTGTATTGTGGATTATAATCATTTGGGCACATATGCCAAACACAATTATTTGGGTTAATCATGTGTTATATATGTGTGACTTTGGAAGGGTTAATACATTCATCAGTGTGTTTCTTGACTGTAGTCTCTCACCAGCTGATCCAAAGTGATGATGGCCATGTGTTATTTTTTAGCCAGTGGTGTAAATACAAGGGCCTTCTGCACCCCACAAAATGTACACAAACCCTGTCACATTGAGAACTAGGTCACACCCAAGGTTCATCTAATGTCACCTTACATTGGTGTTCATTGTCCAGAAGTTGCCCATACTATATATTTCATATAATACATTAGGGTATTAACAAAGTACCTACACCTGTTATGTTGTGTACATTTATGACATCCTTCTCACTGCCCACCAATGTTAGGATATGTCAGTGTTATGTGAAACTTGATCATTGTTCATCTCAAAGTGTTATATATATAGGTAATGGAAAGTGAACTAGAGCAACGAACAAGCAATACACTATAGATTACACTGATCTCCCTACACTGATTGCTACTGGCAATATCAATGCCATATTGAATCCTAGGACTGCTAGTACCTTGAGTGTTGAGTCACACTTATGCGATGCGGGAAGTCTGCGACTTTGCAGCCTTCCAGCATTGCATAAGGGTGACCCGCCACTTACTTTTTGCACAGGATTGTATTCCACAAGTGTTAAGCACTGTGCGATCCAATCCAGATACATCAGAAATAAAGGGTCATGTGCGACTTGTATGCGTGTTCAGTGCGAATGTAGCCATACAAAGTGTATGTCTCAATTCACACTGCACATCTGATGGCATGTAATATCGTAGCGCACTGCTCCTTTATTACATGCGATCAGATGTTCATGCGAAAATCAGCTATACAGTTTGTATGGCTCAATTCGCACTGCACTCGCACAAAAGTCGCACATGATGCATTTATTCAGCCGCATCAGGATAGGATCGCACAGTCGTTCAAACTTGTGTGATCCGATCCTGTGTGAAATGTCAGATCGCACTGTGATATGCGTTAAAACTGGGGGTATCTTTAACATTTCATTGACACCTCCAGCAACTCGCATATGGCAGTGTCCAAAATGCTTTCATTAACATGTAAATATGTGAATAGGACAGCCATCATACATTTAGTGCTTCTTTACACAGCTTTAGACCTCGACCCCCCAACGAAAGTCTAATAAAGAATTGAACACACATTGTTGAATGTAAAAATGTTTTAGTATCAAACATTCACAGGGTTAGGGTTAGGGTTAGGGTTAGGGTTAGGGTTAGGGTTAGGGTGTTGTAAAGTGCTTTTCCCAAACTTGGGTACACTCTTTAACATCTGAGTGTAATTAAAATGCCATAAAACATTATAAAAAATTTGTAACATCAGGAACATCCCAATACAAACATTAAAAACGTAGGAAAATTGTGGCTTAAAATTTGCCAATCATGTCCACAAAATTGCGCATTTTGATTTGTAAAGCCGTTGCAGTCTCCTTTATTTGTTCCAGGTCTGCGCAGCATTGGAGAGCCTCACGGGTCAATTTGGCTAATGTGCAACTATGTAAAACATGGTCTGTAAAAAAAAAAAAAAAAAGAGTCAATGTGAATCACCTACATGAGGTCATAATAATAGAGAAACATTTGGTGTCCAGGTAATCTTAAATTCCTCTCGAGTTAATACCTACCCTGTTCTTATGCTCTTTTGCCCTAGGCTCTTCTTCTTCCTCCTGTCCTCCTCCGATGCTGTTGCTGATGATTCTGCCGGTCTCCTGAGCTTACTATAGATTTATTAGGGGTGTGAACGCATGATGACGTCATTGTGAGGGCATGGTCGTAATGTATATATATTAAGATGCAGAGACCAGAGACGGGCAGAATGCACGGCAACAGCATCGGAGGAGGACAGGAGGAAGAAGAAGAGCCTAGGGCAAAAGAGCAGACAACATAAGAGCAGAAGATTGGACAGCAGAAGAGTGGAGAGGAGAAGATCCAAAGAGCAGAGTGGAGAAGACCGGATGAAGATATTTAAGAACATTTCATAAACATCTCCTGTCGTTATTCACATACACTTCCATTTATGTGGTTAATGTGTAGGGGTACTATGTACCCCATACCCATTCACATAGGGATTGGGGTCTGGGATCTGGGGGCCACCCTTTGTTAAAGGTTGCTTCCAAAGTCCTAGGAACCCCCTGGCCGCATGACCCCCCAAAACCACCAGACAGGGTTGTGGGGATGAGGCCCTTGTCCTCCTCTACATGGGAGCAAGGTGCTTTTGTGTGTGCGGTGCAGAGGCCCCCTGGCCCAAAGCAACAAAACCCCCCCATGTTGAGGGCATGTGTCCTTTTGTGGTCCAGGGGGTGTTTGGTCCGCTTGCTCGTTCTCTTTCCTGGCCTGACAAGCTGCATGCTTGGATAAGGGTCTGGTAGGGGTTTTGGGGGTAACCCACGCTGTCTTTTTGTTGTGGGCATACCCTCAAACTCAATAACACACACAAAAGGCCTGGTTGTAAACTTGGGGTGGACACCCACGGTGGGTTCTTCAATTTTTTGGTGTAGTTCCCCCTCAAAAATCTTCACAACGCAAGTGGCCCCGCAAGTCAGAGCATCCTGATCCGACTTACGGTGCGACTTCCATTCAAATAAAGAGGCTCCCATAGGGAACTAGTGTTGTAAATTGGAGGCTAAAAATAACACTGATAAAAATCATTCTGAAAAAACCTACGTGGGCACACAATTGGCTCTTGGACACTTGGTCCTGGTTCCTCCACAGTTTCGGAAGTGGCTTCCACGCTGCTTGCCAAGTTGCCAGGAGATCGGGGTTCTGACATGGCTGGGGATGCCACATCCTGGCATGATGCAACATCTGCAATGTAAATTTGTAAGGGAATACAAGAATATAAGGTTAAACAATCATTGCAAATACACATATTTCTATGATCCCACTACACAAAAATCTGTGACTACCAACCTTCTTGTTGCTCTGGTGTCTGGTCACTTGTTGGCTCCACCAGAATCACCTCAGGCATAATGTCTTCATCTACATAATACAAAACATTGGCCATATCATAAAAGTCACAAGAGGTACATTTGTTAGGACATGGTGCCCTGCTTGATAGCTCTTTTAGTAACAAATATGAAGACATGTACATGGTTATCTACGAAAAATATGGTACATTAATGTTTGACAGTGCATAGGAACCAATTACCTTTAGTGGAATCTGTGCCACCATCTGGGCCCATGTCCTCCTCTTCTTCCACAACTGCCGATGGAGCTGCCAAACCTCTCCTCCTCCTTTCCCATTGTTTGGCACGGAGTTTACGTTTTTCTCCTATTTAAAGGTTTGAATAATAATCTGTGATTAATAGGAATGTTTGCTGAGAAGATTCGTGCAGGAAAGAACGTTCGTTGCAACACAATACATATATTTTTAACTATGGCTTCCTGACTTTTAATGTCATATACTAAAACATCAACAATAGATCGATCAAATCACGACATGACAACTAAAATGAGTAATCTAACTTTTTACATAGACATTATAATCTAGACATGTTAATACAACATACACCAAATTATAAAAAACATATTGCATGATTAAAAAAATAAATAAAAAATAAAACTTACTTTTTTTCAAAATCCGATGGATTTGGGAAAGCTGATCCTGCTCACGGTGTTTGAGGTCAGACCACCGTTTCCGAATCTGATCTTTCGATCGCTCCACACCGAATTTTTTTACCAAACAGGCCACCACCTTGTCCATGATGCCATCTTTCCTGGCATTGGGCCGATCGTAATTTGCCAACTTGCCATCATAATCCATTTTTTCTAAAATGGAGACCATCTCCACCATTTCTGGCTTTGACATGGGTGTAGCCCTTGATTTTCGGGTGGCCCAATCACTTCGGCCCACACTAATTGAGCTCCCAGATTGTTGAGACATTATTCTTGATTACAAGATTTTTCCACTGCTTCAGGTGTGGGTGTCGCATGTAGGCCTGATCTTCGGCACGTACACACCCCTGCACAAGCCCGCCACTGGAGGAGGAGTTGACGCCTGCGCTGTATTTAAAGGACGCCAGATCGTTCGGCCGACGATTCGCTAGCGGACATATCGAGAGTTGGAGCACGATCGAGCGGCGAATCACGACTTTTCCCCACAAACAAAGGTACGACTCTTTTAATAGAAAGTGTGTGTTTTGGGCCCTATACAGCTTTTATTAGGAATATCTTTATTATGTGCCAAAATACATGCTATTTTAATATGTTTTGTGTTGTTTTGTGTCTTGCAGGCATATACTGTCCTGCAATATGGTGGACAATTTCACCAGCCATAATTTCCTCATCAGCTTCATTGATGAATTCAGGCAACTGCCGTGTTTGTGGCAAGTCAAGTCCGCAGATTATAAAAATAGAAAACTCAGAAAACAGGCCATGGAACATTTGGTGGCCTTCTACAAGCCCGTCTGTCCTGGGGCAAATTTTAATTATATCCGCAAAAAAATAAACAGTATTCGCACTGCCTACAGGCGGGAGTTAAAAAAAATAGAGGAGTCCACCCAGTCTGGAGCAGGTGCACGGAATGTATATGTACCACGGCTGTGGTACTATGATAACATGCGATTCCTGGCAGACACCATGGAATCCAGGCCGTCAATTTCAACACTGCCTTCTACTTCGGCAGAGGGCTCAGTGTCGGTTGATCCAAGCCAGGATGAGGATTTCCTGGAGGAGAGTTTTACTCAGGTATGGCATTTCACAATATATTGTCTGCTAAAATGTAATCATGTAACAAAATTATAAGCTAAACCATAATTGACCCTTTATGTAAACGGGCATAGCAAGGGGTTGGCAGGACAGGCAACCGCCAGGGGCGCAGGCTAAGGGGGGTGGGTCACAAAAACATTGGCATTGTTTTATTGTTTATTTTAACAATCCACTCAGCCTGCACACCCCAGAACCCCCAGTTTGCAGGCGGATTCATGCAGGTGTAAAACATTGAGAGCTGCTTCATGCAGGTGTAAAACATTGAGAGCAGCTGAGCCAAAAGACCAGGAGACTGAGACTGCCTCTCACTGCATCCCCAGCACACCTCCGGTCTTACAAACACTGCTGCATCCCCAGCACACCTCTGGTCCTAACAAACACTGCTGTAGCCTCAGCATTCCTCTGGCTCAACCTTTTTTAATACAAAACTAACAGCTCCTGCAAATGATACATCCATCCTTGCTTCCATTTCTCTGGTCTCTCACTCTGGGTCAGCAAGGCAGGTGGCTTCCTTATTCCTGTTTCCCTGCACTGCTTCACCCTCAATGCCCTACATCAAAGCCCTCTGCAAGTTCAGGCCCCTCTCTCTCTGCAACCCCCTCCTCTCTCTCTCACACACCCTCTTTCTCTCCCTCTCTCTATCTCTCAACCCTCTCTTTCTTTTTCACACCTGAGACAATGATTGCCCACTAGAGAGCTCTACACTGGGCAAACAAGGGGCAAATTAGAAACTTTTAATGCCCTTTAATTTTTTTTTTGGGGGGTGGGTTACAGTTTTACATTGATCTTGGGGGGGGGGGGGGTTGTTGCCAAATACAGCTCCTCAACAAGGGCACTGGAGACCCTAGATACGCCACTGTATGTAAAGTCTGCTATTTGTTCACAATAATATAACAAACATGCATTTTTATATACACTATAACATTCTAATCAATTGTTCATTTCATCAACAGGGAAGTGTCACTGAGGAGGAGCCAGGTTGCAGCCAGGAGCCTGGGGAGCCTGCGGAGCCTGAGGAGCCTGTGGAACTATTTCCACCACCACCTCCTCCTGCCAAACGGAGGCAAAAGAGGAAGCACGTGGATGACATAACCGATGAATTTATCCAGGAGGCCACCATAGCCCTACGTCGGAAACCGGAGGCCAATGAGTCCTTCGGCAACATGACGGCAAAAATTTTGGATAAGGTGGACCTCAGGCAGTGTCAGTATGCCAGAAAAATTATTCTTGATGTGCTGCAAAAGGCTGAAAACGGCATACTTACTGAGCACAGCCATGCATGCCAGGAGCACCCGTGCCCTCCACCTCCACCTCCACCTCCACCTCCACAACACCCACCACCTCGCCAAATGCCACATGGCCAGTGGCAATATGGCCAGCAGGATCCAAACCTGCCCTCATGGCAACCTGATTACAGTTACCAGCAACTTTAATTTTTGTAACCCCCTATTATTTATTTTACCCCTGTTTGCCAGTTTCTATTTTAATTTTGTCCAAATGGACCTTTTTTATGTTTAGTTTATTATACGGAAAGTATTGATGTTTGCTTTGTTTTTTTTTTGCTGAGATCCAAAAAATAAAGAAAATGAAAATAAAAAATGGCCTATCTGAATTTGTTAACATGTTTAATATTGTGCATAACCTGAAAAATATGTTTTAGACATTAATTCATACAAGAATAAAGGGTCATATCAATAGTTAGATCTTTGGTGTGAAAATACAAAAATAATGGTGAAGAGTTCAAATTATTTAATTATAAAATTTGATAGAACAGATAGAATAGACAAACATTATCTTCATCATAACAGAACACATGCCTTTTTATTAGAAAAGTATGGCATTATGAGCAGCATCTTCCTTCTTCTCACATTTATCAAGATGAGCATGTGCTCCGCATTTCACCTATTTCTTGGACTTCCGCGAGCCGAAAGTTCTTTCTGAATAAAATGTTGAGTTTACTAGAGAAAATTCTTCCGGGAACTCATTTGGTTTGATCATGCGTGTTGGGATTTGTAGCTGTGTGTCGGCCGAATTGTGTACTGACAGGCGAACAATCGTCCGTTCTGGTGTCGGCATACAAAAATTTTCATGTTTGCAAGAAAGACTTTTGTCCGCGGATTGTGCGCAGACATCTGTCGGAGGCACCATACTAACACGCGTACAATCGGCAGATCCTTCGTCCACCGACGTTTGTATGCCGACGATCGGTACATGTGTACGGGCCTTTAGAATCACGCCCCTAGGGACACACACAGCCCCTCCCTCTCAAATAAAGTTAACCCCTTCACTGCCAGTGTAATTTTACAGTAACAGTGCATATATATAGCACTGATTACTGTAGAAATGTCACTGGTAACCCCAAAAGTGTCAAAAATGTCAGTCAAGGGTCCGATCTGTCGCCCCAATGTCGCAGTACCGCAAAAAAATCGCAGATCGCCGCCATTACGCGTTAAAAAAAAACAACAAAAATGACAAAAATCTTTCCCTTTGTTAGTAAGCGCGTTAAATTTTGCGCAAACCAATCAAAATACGCTTTTTGCGATTTTTTTTTACCAAACATATGTAGCATAAAACAAATTGGCCGAAAATGTTAAAAAATTTTGATTTTTACTTTTTTTTTTTTTTGGAGAATTTCATATAAAAAAATGTGAAAAATATTGTTATTTTTGCAAAATTGACGCTCTTTTTTTGTTTATAGCGCATGATCAAAAAATCGCACAGGTGATCAAATACCACTAAAAGAAAGTTCTGTTTGTGGGAAAAAAAGGACGTCAAATTCGTTTAGGTACAGCGTCGCACGACCGCGCAATTGTCTGTTAAAAACACACAGTGCCGAATCGCAAAATACCCCCTGGTCTTTTAGCAGCCAAATCCTCCGGGGCTTAAGTGGTTAAAATATTTTTTTTTTCTTTTCGTCCATGGACTCCCTTCCATGTATCTGAATGGATTGACACAAAAATCTGTCATTCTCTGAGCCACAGAAGAAATGAAAACTGTCATGGGATAGCTAGCTAGTTTGTGTAACTGAATCTTTGCTGCTCTGTAAGGACTGATCTTACATGCCTTAAATGTCACATTCTTTTCAGAGAGCGCAGAAGATAAACTTTTACTGTCAGTTGTAGCTGCCACACTTTGTATTCCATTATATTGTTGGTAACTTTCTCGTATATTGAATTAATCGTTTTTATGGTTTTTGACAGTTTTTGATTGTACATCTGCAAAAAAACATGTACACTGGTTTTTAAAATGGCTTTCCTGATTATAGCAAAAACAAAGCAATGGCTTGGAGACTGATTTTCTCGTGAAACTCACAGACTGGGGCCCGCCCATGAACTGTGATTGGCTAATTCCCAGAGAAAGACTCCTCCCACAACCAGAATCCTTATTCTTACCAGAAATACCTATTTCAAAGTCTTTTAACAGTTGACTTTTAGAAACTTCAGGTTGCACAAAACATTTACGTATCAACAATTGCTGAGTAGAGATGGACGAACATCGGCCGGGGCGGTTCGCGAACGTCAGCCGCAAATTTTCTTAAAAGTCCGCGAACCGCAAGTTCGCGGCGGACCCAATTAACTTTAATGGGAGGCGAACTTTAAAAACCTTTAGGTCATATTTGCAGCCACAAAATATGTACTAGCTGTGCACAAATAGTCCCAGCAAATGGACAATGTCATAACAGAAGTATTGCAATTGGAAAAGTTGCCCTAAATTTTTTTTTTTTTTACAGCAAAAAATTATTATTTTTTTTCATAAATCAGCCAGAACTGGAAAATACTGGAAAAATCAGCAGTCGGAAAATACATGTCTAATACATATAGGGTCCATTCACACATCTGTAAAATGGGTCCGCATCCTTTCCACAATTTGGCGGAAGCTTTACAGACCCATTGATTTTCAATTCCAGTCTGAAAAATTAGGCATTCACAGGATAAAGAAGTAAGTGTTGGCCATTCCAGGCCCCAAAAATTAGCCCACATGCGTTTACCTGACAGCTAAGAACATAGTATTCTGTGGCTGAAGGTGCATTAGGCATTCACAGGATACAGAAGTAAGTGTCGGCCAGTATTGGCCCCAAAAATTAGCCCACATGAGTTTACCTGACAGTTAACCACTTAAGCCCCGGAGGATTTGGCTGCTAAACGACCAGGGGGTATTTTGCGATTCGGCACTGCGTGACTTTAACGGACAATTGCGCGGTTGTGCAACGCTGTATCTAAACGAATTTGGCGTCCTTTTTTTCCCACAAACAGAGCTTTCTTTTGGTGGTATTTGATCACCTGTGCGATTTTTTGATCATGCGCTATAAACAAAAAAAGAGCGTCAATTTTGCAAAAATAACAATATTTTTTACATTTTTTTATATGAAATCCCCCCCCCCAAAAAAAATGTAAAAATCAAAATTTTTTAACATTTTCGGCCAATTTGTTTTATGCTACCTATGTTTGGTAAAAAAAATCGCAAAAAGCGTATTTTGATTGGTTTGCGCAAAAGTTATCGCGTTTACTAACAAAGGGAAAGATTTTTGTCATTTTTGTTGTTTTTTTTTTTTAACGCGTAATGGCGGCGATCTGCGATTTTTTTTGCGGTACTGCGACATTGCGGTTGACAGATCGGACCCTTAACTGACATTTTTGACACTTTTGGGGTTACCAGTGACATTTCTACAGTAATCAGTGCTATACATATGCACTGTTACTGTAAAAATACACTGGTAGTGAAGGGGTTAACTTTATTTGAAAGGGAGGGGCTATGTGTGTCCCTAGGGGCGTGCTTTCTACTGTGATTGGCTGTGGCTTCAGATGTATGAAGAGTGATCAACGGTTCTACATAGTAGAACCGTATGATCATCCTTCATACACAGGGGAGAATGACAGGCAGCTTGTTTACACAAGCCGCCTGACTTTCTCCCTCTCCCCCGCCGAACGCAGAGTGACCGGCGGACCCGATGTCACACGCGCGGGGGGGTCCGTGACCCCGCGGGAGCGCGCCTCCGGGGGCGCGCGCTCGCTCCCTAGACCCTCACAAGCTAGTGACGTAGCCCTACGTCACTTTGCCTGTGAGGGGCTGACTGCCGACGTAGATCGGCGTTAGGCAGTCGGCAAGTGGTTAAGAACGTACTGTAGTATTCTGTGGCTGAAGGTGCATTAGGCATTCACAGGATACAGAAGTAAGTGTCAGCCAGTATAGGCCCCAAAAATTAGCCCACATGGCTTTAACTGACAGCTAAAACGTAGTATTTGATGGCTAGAGATACATTAGGCATTCACAGGATACAGAAGTAAGTGTCGGCCTGTATAGACCCCAAAAATTAGCCCACATGGGTTTACCTGACAGCTAAGAACGTAGCATTCTGTGGCTGGAGGTACATTAGGCATTCACAGGATAAAGAAGTAAGTGTGGGCCAGTATAGGCCCCAAAAATTAGCCCACATGGGCTTAACTGACAGCTAAGAACGTAGTATTCTGTGGCTTAAGGTTCATTAGGCATTCACAGGATACAGAAGTAAGTGTCGGCCTGTATAGGCCCCAAAAATTAGCCCACATGGGTTTACCTGACAGCTAAGAACGTAGTATTTGGTGGCTGGAGGTACATTAGGCATTCACAGGATAAAGAAGTAAGTGTTGGCCAGTCTAGGCCCCGAAAATGAGCCCACATGAGTTTAACTGACAGCTAAGAACGTAGTATTTGGTGGCTGGGGGTACATTAGGCATTCACAGGATACAGAAGTAAGTGTCGGCCTGTATAGGCCCCAAAAATTAGCCCACATGGGTTTAACTGACAGCTAAGAAAGTTGTATTCTGTGGCTGGAGGTACATTAGGCATTCACAGAAAAAATAATTGTCGGCCCTGAAAGGCCCCAAATATTTGCCATTCAATGGACATGAAATGCCTTTTATGCCGCTGTATGTAGCGAAGCCAAGGACCAGGAATTGCTGTGGGTGGATGGCGGTCTGACGGATATTTGTGGCCTGGCATGAGGAATTTCTATGAAACATGGTCTACTGGTCACATGTGTTGAATTCCTCAGAGATCCATGCCTCATTCATTTTTATAAATGTGAGGTAGTGTACACTGTCATGAGCTAGGCGAATGCGCTTATCGGTCACGATCCCCCCTGCTGCACTGAACGTCCTTTCGGACAGGACACTGGACGAGGGGCAAGCCAACATCTCCATTGCAAATTGTGTAAGCTCTAGCCAGAGGTCAAGCCTGCCCACCCAGTAGTCCAGGGGTTCATAACTCCTCAGAGCGTCCACATCGGCCATTAACCCGATGTTGTCGGACACTTGTCGGTCTAGGTGTTCCCTGATGCTGGATCCGGAGTGCAGCTGTCGATGGTTCGGCTGAAAGAAGGATCTCATATCTGAAATGACCAAGACATCTTCAAACCGCCCTCTTCTTGCAGGCGCTGTGTGATTGCTACCCGCAACTGTCTCTCTGTGACTGGAAATTCCTCTGCCAGCGCACGCAAAAGCAGAATGCAGCATTTCACGCAGCAAGGCCTGGAAGTGCTGTATTCTGACCGCCCTCTGTGATTGTGGTAACATTTCTGCCATTTTTTGTTTGTACCGGGGGTCTAAGTACGTTGCCACCCAGTACTGGTCCTTGGCCTTTATGCTTTTTAAACGGGGGTCCCCCTTAAAACACTGGAGCATGAAGGCCCCCTCTCGCACTAAATTGGAAGCAGTGTAGTGGCCTGCTTCCAGTTCATCATCCAGGATAACGTCGTCCTCGTTCTCCTCCCCCCAACCACGGATAACACCAGGGATCCCAGAAAGGTTTAAAGCATGCTCTTCTTGCTCCTCCTCATCCCCCCCAGCACCATCCTCCTCTGACTCCTCTTCAGACTCCTGCTGTTGACTTGTCTCAGATGGAGTAGCACCCACTGGGAATTCATCCAACATTGCGACTTCCTCATCTTCCTGCTCCTGCTTCTCGACGGCTTGATCAATGACACAACGCAATGCACACTCCAGAAAGAAGGCGTAAGGTACAATGTCATTGATGGCGCCCTGGCCGTGACTGACCAGTTTGGTGATCTGATCAAATGGCCGCAGAAGTCTGCATGCGTCGCGCATGAGCAGGCACTGGCGAGATGAAAAAAACCCAAGCTCCCCAGAACCTGTCCTGCCGCAGAGTTTGTACAGGTAGTCGTTAACTGCACATTTCTGCTGGAGCAGCCTATCAAGCATATGCAACGTTGAGTTCCATCGCGTCGGGCAGTCACAAATAAGACGCCTGACGGGCAGGTTGTGTCGCCGCTAAATGTCAGCAAGGCAAGCCATGGCTGTGTAAGATCCTCTGAAATGGCCCGAGAGTTTCCTGGCCTGCCGCAAGACGTCCTGGACGCCAGGGTATTTGGCAACGAATCGCTGCACCACCAAGTTCAGGATGTGTGCCATGCATGGCACGTGTGTTATTTTGCCCTGTTTCAGCGCGCTCAGCAGATTGGCACCGTTGTCGCACACCACTTTACCAAG